>NW_027526335.1:79212853-79259083 GCF_048455015.1 Haemaphysalis longicornis | reverse complement strand
CACTTAAATAAATAGGGGGCGCGCGCGCGTGGCACTCTGGAAAAATTCGTGTAAAAAAAAGAAAAGAAAACGGACGCTTTATTGGTCCCTTCAGTATGCAGATCTTGTTCCTGTTCCTGCTATTCGAGAGTAGCTAGCACTACTCGTTTCCTAGAATGCCCGTTGTATTCGGGTCTCTAACACTGGTTGGTTGCTTGTAAAGGCTTAAAATCAGACAGTCAAGAGAAGGTTTAAAATCAGACAGACAAGATCAGACAGTAAACGAGGCAATATCGGGCTTCGCTAGTGCGCGCTAGCTTCTTGATGAATAACAGCAGTTGTTCGAGATTTCGGTTAATACAACTAACCTCTTTTTTTTTTTTTTTTACTGGCAAGCCTCTTTTCGTTCGTGCATTTTAAGCAGCGTTATCTGCTTGAAATGTACATGGTCTGTGACCTGGTCGGGGCTTAGGTGGCGTTATGCATGAGAACCTAATTCTGGCTGGCGCATTGATTCGCGGTCCCCGTTGCAGGCTTCAGCCACCGAAATACAACTGTCAAACACAATGTTGTTTTACGATTCGGCATCCTACTAAAAAACCAAAGAATCAATCGCAAAAAGGTGATTATAAAAAATCTGCCATTCCTTCCTAAAAAAGTTGAAAGACGTGCAAAAGTGGCGATTTTTTGCGCACTAAAAACACATTCACGAACAATCTAAATGTATACCGGTACGGGATTTATGAGATTCATACTATTGTACTCCTGCTTCATGATCGATGCATGTATCTTATACAGAACCGTTCCTTTTTCGCGATTTCAACTGACAGTTTTAACACAACAGGAGTTCACGCTTGTAGAGTCGTGTAATTGTATCTGTGTCGTGTAATTGTCGTGTAATTTGTATCGGGGTACTTTTGCGTTAGAAGAGTTAGAACCGCTTTCTGAAATCACAGGGTGTCGAACCGGAAATTTTTCGGGTTCGGTTCGGGTTCAGTTCCAGAGCACCATGCCGTTCCGGTTCGAACCGGTTCGAACCGGTTCAAACGGTTCAAACGGGTTCGAAGAAAAAAAGCAGACGTGTTTTTTCCTGTTAATTTTTGTGCTCGTTTTTCGTTTCCTTATCAAGTAGGCATAAAACAAAGTGATAATGAAAGTTTCTTTATCTAAGTATTTGGTCTTCGCCAAACTAAAGCGACCCTGCAACATTTTTTTTTAACTTTTTGCTAAATCTTGAGTGCTTGCAGAAAGTAGTCAACCAACACATTAGATTATGGGGTCGCAATGTGCCTCAGCCAAAAATTACTGCTCTCTCCTCGTCAGATAACATAGAAACTTGCCCAAAATATCTTTCTCTCCTTCCCGGTCTTCGCGTTCTTCGACCGCTGAATGACGTCATTACAGCGGTGTAGCGGCTGTTTGCCGGCTTTCCTCAAGTTGCAGAATAGAACGCATTTGATAGCCTCTTAAAAAAAGCCACAAAAGCGAAGCAGAAACGGAAGGTGTATCCGCAGCGACGAGCAAATCACGCACTGTTTCTCTGTGCTGGCAATAGCTATAGTTTTCGCAATGCGTCCAGATGCGAAGAAGAGTGAAAGTGTTAATCGAAAGTGTTGATTTATTTATTTACTGTTATTTATTTATTTATTTATTTATTTATTTATTTATTTATTTATTTATTTATTTATTTATTTATTTATTTATTTATTTATTTATTTATTTATTTATTTATTTATTTATTGTTGGGTTTAATGCGCCGACGCAACGCCGACGACGATGCGCGCCATAGTGGAGGGCTCCGGATAAATTTCGACCACCTGGGGATCTTTACGTGCGCCGAAATTTCGGACACACGGAGGTTTTCGCTTTTCGCTCCCATCAGAAAAGCGGCCGCCGCGGCCAGGAATCTAAACCACGTCTGTGTGCTCAGCAGCGCAACGCCTAGCCACTGAGCCACCGCGGCGAGTTTATCTAAAGTATTGAAGAGCTCCTTTACTGTACCTGCAAAATGTTTTGTGACGAGTATGTGGCGCCGACTGCCAAGCGTGGCAGGTGGCATTTCGAGAAATTTCCTTCTGCTCATCTTTTATCTGCTAACAGAGCTGCTAGAAAGAAAGAATGGCTATAAAGACTCATTGGACGGCGTGTATAGGACGGCATTGGATAGGGAACCACCGGAGATAGGAACTTGCTAATGGCCCTTCAGCGACCGGTGACGGCAATTGGGCTCTAGGAAAGATGATAGCCAAGTGAAGTCACAAGCAGCAGTAATGATCACTTGTAGAGAGAGAGAGAGTAAGAGAGAGAGAGAGAGAGAGAGAGAGAGAGAGAGAGAGAGAGAGAGAGAGAGAGAGAGAGAGAGAGAGAGAGAGAGAGAGAGAGAGAGAGAGAGAGAGAGAGAGAGAGTGAAGTATAATTCAATCGAGGCAAAGTTTCAGAGAGGCGTCCTCATTCGAAGGGCCCGAATCGACAGCCGTTTCCATCAACAGCAACTGATCTTCCAGGTCGGAGCTGGCAATGGCTGTTTCCCAATTCTCTATGGAAACGTGGAAGTTGGATGGATCTACGGCACACTTGTCGCAGCCGCCTTCTGTGTGTATGAGGTTCCCAGGCTCTCCACAGAAGCAACGAAATGGAGAGAGTTGTGTTCCGTCAAAGACGTGAAGTCTCGTGTTGTGTGGGAAGGTGTATGCCCACAGGGTGCGGAGTAATCTTTCCTGGTTAATCGGTAGCGATTTGTGCAGGGAGGAATACGTTCTATGGAAGAGGCCATAGTGCTGAGTAACTTCCTGGTCTGTGACTTCAGGATGCATGCGCTCGCGCCGGACTTCATCAGCGCTGGCTAAGCGAGTCAAATCTCGACCCACGAGGTTGGTGATCTTGTTTGCCGGGGATGCCAGTATGAGCTAGTGCCCATACAATCGTGACTGGTCTCGTTGGTGGTCTCTGATTGATCATCGGAAGTGTTGTAACATACAATCGACCATTGGCAAAGTTGGGCCACGCCTACTAAGAGTCTGTTATGAGAGTTTTGGCGCCGCTTTGGCTAAGCGCACGTGCTATCGCCGCTTCCTCAGCTTAGAAGGGGCTGTGTTCGGGGGTTCATATGCTACACCTGTGGGAGGCTGCAGAACGGTAACACAAAGAAAGAGAAAGTATTGAAGAATGCTATCGGGCGTCTCTTGCATCAAACCAGTTGATCATTCCTTCCTTTTTTTCTTACAGTTCAGTTTCTTTCCAACTGTCTCCCCTCATATATACACACGTTTTGAAAACCCTTTGATGAATATAAAATATGCATTAGGCAATTAGTTATTACTTTATTGCGAAATGTCAATTTTAATATAGCAACAACATAATAGCGCAATACGGGCATAAAGGTAAACCTTTTATAGCATTCAGGCGGTCGTCACATAACTCTTCGGCTACTTTGTGCGTGCAAAAATTTTCTGATTGGTCGAGAAGGAGAAATCTGCAAAATTTCCAAATGCCAAGGACCCTAAAGATATCATGTTCGGTCCAACCGTCGAATCCGCCTTAACTGACCCGCTAATTTCTTTAATCCAAATTAATCAACACACCAGTCCAACTAATTCACATTGTCTCATTCACTCACCTAACTAATTCACCCCAGTATACCCGCTAACCCGCACTAATCGACTTCAATCCATCCGTCTCTTAAGTTTAAGGTTGAGCAGATTCAAGATAACATGAAAATGCTATCAAATATACTTTAAAACTGGAAATTAGGATCCCCCAATTTTTTATATCTCATGTTCCCTTAGAGCAGTAACCAAAAGACACAACGGCACTGTATACAAGAAAAAGTGACGTTAATTTTGAGAACTGCGAGTGTTTGTGTCTCAGTGCTGTTTGTATATAACTGCCCATTCAAACTAGAATAAATGGAAGATATGGATTTATTGTTGATGGTGTCCCTGAAGGCCTTCACAAGCGGACAGGGGATGCATGCGAATTAACAACACATTGAAAACTTTACACGATTTTAAACACCATGTAGATAGAAACCATGAAGAAAATTCCATGATATGTTGCCTCGTCATATGCGTTATAACTTAAGTTATGCTAAATGTAAAAGATAATTGGGAGAGATGGGAAATACCTAACGCAAACTGATAGTATATACAGACAACTTTACATTAAATTGAGGGTAATAATTAGAAGAGAACATGATGGGCCTTGAGAACTGCAGACTACGCAAAATATTTCATGGTTCTGTCTGGCGAGTGGCAAAATATCTTCAGACGCAAGGTAAGGTACCGAGATGGAAAACTAGAAATCACATTTTTGAGGCCCCGGAACCGGTTCGGAACGGTTCGGGTTCTGTTCCAAAATGGCGGAAAAGATACGGTTCCGGTTCAGTTCCGGTTCCGGGCAAAACTTCGGGTTTGGCTCCAGTTTTTATAAAGACCAGAGAGAGAGAGAGAGAGAGAGAGAGAGAGAGAGAGAGAACATTTAATAGAAAAGAATGACCAATGGTCACTATGGGCGAAAGGAATGTGGAGGGAGGGTAAGAGAAAATAAGTGCTGGTCGTTCTCAAAAACTCAATAACTGGGCCAGTTCTTGGAACCTGCAATTCATGGGCTAGTTCGTGGTGATCGCAATAGGGTTTGTGCACGTTCGCCAGTTCGTTGAATGTACGGTGCCTGGCGAAAGCTGGGCACCACCAAACTAGGTGTGTGAGGTCTGATGGAGTGGTGGTACGGCAGTAAGGACATCGAGGGGGCAGGTGAGGGGTAAGACCAAGCTTACACCGATATCTTGAAAGTTATTGATTGTAGGGTTTAACGCGCCGACGCAACGCAGGCGATGAGGCGTGCCGTAGTGGAGGGCTCCGGTTTGATTTTGACCACCTGGGGATCATTAACGTGCGCCGAAATCTCGCACACACGGATGTTTTTTTGCTTTTTGCCTCTATCAGAAAAGCAGCTGCCGCGGCCGGGAATCGAACACTCGTCCTCGGTCACCCTTAAAGGTCGACTTAACCTCTCAACACAAAATCATTGCTAGGAATACACCTTTCCATGAGTAATTTAAGATGCCAAATCAAAATATGAAGGCCCTAATACATCTTTTAGATGGAAAGCATCTCTTGCTCTCGGCTCCGTCGTCCGTCGTCCGTCGTCCGTCGTCCGTCGTCCGTCCATCCACCGGCCCAGGAAGACACCGGCAACACTGCCGCTCCAGGAGCCCTTAAAGGGGAAGCGTGCTTGTCTTGTGCCGGCCCAGGAAGACACCGGCAACACTGTCGCTCCAGGAGCCATAGAAGGGACCGGGCGTTCAGCAAGCCGAGCATGCGCCGTGGGGTTGTGGACGGTGCAACAACAACGACAAGGGAGGGGACATAGCCCTGACCATGAGATGCTTCGCATCTAAAACTCTTTGAGTCAGCTCTGCACAAAGTTCTTGCTGCCTGCGTCAAGAACGTTCTGATACCAATTCAGCACGGCTTTTTCTCAGGTCGATCGACGGTTACAAATCTTGCAAGCTTTATGAAACAGGCTTCAGCTGCAGTTTGTGAAAACGGCCAGTTGGACGTCATTTACTTTGACCTCAGTAAGGCGTTTGATGTGGGGAACCATCAATTATTAATTAACAACCTTACTGCGTCTGGTGTAAACGCAATCCTTGAAGCCTTGTTGTCCAACTATCTCCTTGACCGGTCCTTTTACGTAGATGTAAACAACAAAAAGTCTGGTGTTTACACTGCAGCAAGTGGTGTACCTCAACGTTCAGTGCTGGGCCCACTATTGTTTTCTATCTTTATCAACGATGTGTCAACAGTATTAACAAAATCTTCATTTCTTCTCTATGCTGATGATGTCAAACTATTTAGGCACATTAGCGGTGTTCAGGACTGCTGTGCCTTTCAGAGGGATGTGTCGGAATTATCGGTCTGGTGCAGCAAAAACTGTCTAATTTTGAACCCCGCTAAAACAATGGTTATCACGTACAGCCGGAAAAGCCATCGTCTACTGTTTTCCTACAGCATTGAGGGAGCTCCTCTGTAAATGGTTGAGGATATTGGGGACCTTGAGGTTCTTTTCGACAGTACCCTCTCTTTTTCTCCTCATATTAGGCTCATCACCCGGAGAGCGCTCCGAGGCCTTGGAAATGTGTGTCGGATTACAAAGAAATTCTCTTCTCCAGATCCATTTCTAATGTTATACAATGCAATATGCATCCCTCAGTTAGAATATGCTTCTGTTGCCTGGAACGGCCTCTCCAAATCTAGTAGTGAATCAATAGAACGTGTGCAGAAGACGCTTTTATCCATATTGAAGCACCGTCATCACAATCACAGTCCTCGTCCTGATTCTGACTTGCCCATTGTTCCTTCTATCCCTTCCTTGAACTGCAGACATATGCGTGAAGATCTTAAATTTCTTCACAAAATTGTTCATGGTGACCTTTCTTGCACAGACTTGCTTAGCTGTTTAGAGTTTAGTGTTCCACAAAGGCCCACCAGGTCGCACCACCCGTTCTTGACCGCTGCGCTCAACTGGTATCATTCTCTTTTGCGCAGAATACAAAATTCTTACAACCGCTTCTTTGAACGCCTAGACATCTTTCAAAGTTCCTTGAAAATTTACCGTACTGCACTGTTCAATGCAGTATGTTAGACATCTATGATGTCTCTGTCGTTCATTTCTTCTGGATTGCTGGAATTTAGTTTCTCCGCGGTTCTGTTTTTAACCAACTGATGGTTGCCTATTCTTGAAACTGTTTCCTGTGATTTGTTCATCTTATCATTTGTCTCTATACTCTTGCCGTTGTATTTAAACTTTGTTGCTCTGCGGTCTTTACGACTGCGGTGTTGTGCGGTCTTTACAACATGCAGATCTGCGTGCTGTAAAAAAAGAGACGCCTTTGTGGCTCGAGCCACAAAGGCGTCTTTTTTTTTCTATTTTACCTGTACCCACCTTTCACTCCACCTGTGTTTTATTTATGACATTTTCACTACTTCTATTTGTGTGTGTTTCGTAGCTTGTTTGTTTCTTCCAATATGTTTCTTGTGTTTTGTTTTTATGTAACTATCCGTGCGCCAGCACTCAGGCCTTTGGCTGTTCCTGGGCACGTAAATAAACATGATTGATTGATTCATTCATTCATTTTTAAAGTAATTTTTCATTTTCCTTCACAAACCAACGCGACTAATTAATCAATCAATTAACCGAATAAAGCTTGCCGATTAATCGGGTTAAAATGTTTAATCGACGTCCAGTCCTAGTGGCAAGTTGTGCATCGGGTGTGAACGGGCGACGCCTGGCATAGGACCAAACCAGGTGGACAAAGACCGAAGGATCCTTGGTATGGTAATAATGGCATTTTCTGGGCAGTTTCTTTTTCGACGTGTCGTATTACTGTGCACGCACGCGTCACCGAAGAACGAGCAGAGTGCGTCTCCGGAGCTCAGACATTCAGATTCCCAAGAGCCTAACGCAACGAGCGGCTAAGGTCGCCGACAAGCTTCCGCTGTCAGAGTCTTCGGAAATAAAGTCTCTTTTTCTCTCTCTCTCTCTCTCTCTCTCTCTCTCTCTCTCTCTCTCTCTCTCTCTCTCTCTCTCTCTCTCTCTCTCTCTCTCTCTCTCTCTGCCTGCCTGCCTGATCCATCCATCCATCCATCCATCCATCCATCCATCCATCCATCCATCCATCTATCCATCCGTCCGTCCATCCATCCATCCATCCGTCCATCCATCCGTCCATCCATCCATCCATCCATCCGTCCGTCCATCCGGTACAACGTGGAAAAGGGGACACGGAAAGTCGCTGGACAGAAATTTTTAATAAACACGGAAAGAAATTTTACGGACACGGAAAGGAATTTTGATGAGCAATGAACTGAAGCGGCCAAAGAAATTGAGATGGGTCATGGTCGCCGGCGCATCTTCACTGGCGATTGCAGCAGGATGTTTTGGCCTGCCCGATGGGACGCGCCTTCGGAGCTGGCCGCAAGCAGAAGTCCCCTGCACGGCACACGTATGAGAAACTGGTCACGGGTGAGTCCCCGGCGTTGGTCAGGGGGGCTGAGCACCACGGCCCGAAGAAGTTTACGCCCGGGCTCTGGGACTGGATGGAGCGCCACGTCATCAGTAATAGGTGCTCCCGAAGCGGTGGCGATGCTCTGGAGGCCTGGAGGCGGATGCTGAAATGACATATCATTCTCGCTTTGACCGAAGTTCACTCTTTTATCAATATCTACCATAAAGTTTGCCTAATATGCTTAAGACAGCATACAGAATACAGCTCGGCATATTGCTGGCAATTGGGTTCGGTGATTGCGCAGAATTTTGGTGTTCGAAAACTCAGACATATGCGTGTATACTTGCATAGGGTCCTCCGTTTCTGGGTTAAACCCTATAATACCGGCGTAACCCTCCTCCTAACCCTCTCCCCCTCCCCCCGTCCTGGATCGTTGTTTGTAAAAATTCCTATGCCAAATTTCTCCCCGAAAGTACCGCGTAAGATGCGGTACATCTGCGACAGCCAAACATATAATTTCGGCGTGCCTGTTTGACTAGATTCTTTGTCACAAATTTCTGGTTTCTCTGGGCCATTAAGGTTGCGGCAGTGCCGCGGATAGTTTGACCCCTTCGACTTCCATCCGGAAGGACTGAAGCCGTGGGCCGTACTCGTGCTCCACCCAACGTCCCCCCCCCCCCCCCCCCCTTTCCCAGCTCTCCTCCCTTCCCCAACCCTTTCCATCGCATGGCGCAAACGGAAAACCATGTGGAATAAACGTTTCAAAACAAAACTGAGGCGCTTTTAGACCCAGAAGGGGCCGTAGTCTGAAGCAAAATTAGCCTTGAAAGTGAAACAGGGGTGGGAGGCAATAAGTTTAGCGGCAATTTTAAAACATGGGCAAAAATACGCCTCACTAAATTCTGGTGACTCCAACGACGGCCCGCGTAAGCTTGCTTGGACGTGGGTTTCACCTCAGCATGCATTAAACGTTATGGTTTACGGTGTCACGTGGCATACAAAGTCCTTAAGAAGAACTTGCTGCTGGGCGAGTTGGTGGGAACTTTGCGACATGGTTGAAGCGCTAAAAAATAGACGAACACAAGAAAGGTTACAAGACGGGCGCTCCTGTCCTCTCAATAACGGTCCTGTCACGGTCCTTTCAATTACGGGCGCGTGGACTCGGACATGTAGGTTACATTAAAGTTTACATTGTTGCTTCGAAGTTAGCTTTAGCGGCAGAGTGCCATGAGAGTGTTGTGGACACGGTGACTCGAGTCAACGCAGGCTGGTAAGTCGGGGGTCTCAGGGTTCTCTATTGACGGACTACACAGACTAACGAAATCTCAGTGATATCTGAACGCAGACTCGCGTTAATAGCTGGCAACTAAACGTCATCAACACTTTCGAACAAAGAATATCGCAGGCACTGGTGGCAAAAAAGAAATGGCTTACAGGCACTCAGGCCGTTTGGTTCAAAAGAAGGAGGCTTAGAAACGAACACAACAGCCCTTTTGCACGCATGCACGCACGCACGCACGCACGCACGCACGCACGCGCACACACACACACTTGTCTGTGGTCGCACACCTTGGTTCCCGCCCGTGCAGAGCGCATCATGGCGCGACTGGTCTCCCGGCGGAGCACTGACGACCCTGGCACCAGCTCCGCTGCCGTATCCCTGCAACCGCTCCAGCTGGTCGCGCAGTTCCTCGATACACTGGCGCATCTTGGCGCGCTCCCGCTCTGCTCCTGCGCTCACGCCACAGGGGTGGCAGGCGGGCACCAATGCGTCTAACGACACTCCCAGCACCCACGTTACGACGGAGCCAATCCCTCTCTAGGAGAATACAGTATTTGCACGGTTCTAACGATACAAACGGACACAAAACTCTAATCCCTCAAAACCGAAACCACCGACTGGAAACCGAAACGAAGCGGCTGAATGAATGATGGACGCTTCGTTTAAACGCAAAGTAATCATCTTGGCGGAAACGTATGTTCGTGATGGGCGAAATTAAAGGGACCACATTTTCAAGTGCTAAGCTTCATGGAAGGGCCCTGGCTGCCCACAGCATGTTCCAATTTATGTTCAATTAAATGTTTCGTGCAACTTTGAGGCGTGTCTTAACGTTGTTATTTTGTGTGGGCAGTAAAATCAGCGCCAAGGTGTTTTTGGTGTTTGCAGGTGCTGAATTATACTGCGCGTTATAACCTGGGGTGCGTTAGAATCGTGAAAATACGGTAGCAACGGCCTAGCCCTCGACACAGCCCCATGCACGCAGTCCCGCATAGTGAGATTCTGTGTGTGATCGGTAGTTCTCAGGGAGCTGAACGCAGTTATGTCGGGACCCTTTGACAACACTGTTGGGTCCATGTGTATATATTTTTTGTTTAAACAAATAAAGTCTTCAACTTCAACTTCAATATCCCTGCACGTTGCCATCAAGACGCGAGTGGGCATCTCTTAAAAAAAAAAAAAAAAACAGGCTATCTTAACCATACTACCGAAAATCAGGCAGCACGGAATGTGTGGATCAGTATTAACCAATGCGGCCAGATGCACATACTGTATTTTCGCGCGTATAACCCACACCAAAGATGCGAAAATTCCAGGGGGGAAGTAGAGGTGCGGATTATACGCGAGGCATTTTTCTTGGTGCAGCTTCTCCGCACTGCGCGTTGGGTCATGATGCCCCTGCAGCACTAATAGCGACTAAGCCACTGTTATCCCATTGACAGTGCCTATTTTGCACACACAGCTCAACAAATACCAACCTGGAACAATGTATGCGGCAAGTCATCTAGTTACGTTGTCAGCAAAGTAAGTTCTTTTGCATAAACAAATGTGTAATGTTGCTTGAGTAGTAGCTTTGGTCCATCCTTTTATGTATAAAATATGCGGGGAATACACGGGGATATATTTTTTTATTCGTCGACGGAAAGTGTGGGTGCGGGTTATATGCAGGGGCGGGTTATACGCGCGAAAATGCGGCATTCATGTGTTCAGTTGTGTGGCTTAGCGGTGCTATGGCCATGGACAACGTCACCCGGCCGCGGAATACGCGGCTCCTGGCGCCATTTCGATACAGCGTCTTTTTGCCATTTATTGGCAACATTGTCAAGAGAGGGGAGAAACTTTATTTAAGAGTCGTTCGTTGCGAATTCCACACTGGACGGAGGTGGTCAATTTCGCTAGCGCTTTCATTTCTGAGCCCACTGCTCTTTGGAGTGGAAATAAACAAGTTGAAATTGAAATTATTGCCACGAGATCCATGTCAGTGGCACTACTGTAACAAATGGAACGTGGCAACCACCTTTATTTGTGTTCATGCTGTTATCTGGCCTTCTTTGGACACATTTATTCATACGGGACTGTTCTCGGAACAACCAACCAAAGGTACATTTTTAAAATTAAAGACAAGTCATATTGTCGCGTATATACTTGTATCTTGCCTCAAATGTGCTCGATGTTTGTTTCGCTCCAAATAACGTTGACATATGTATAAGCTGCGCAACCAGTGGCAGTAGCTGAGAAAGTTGTTTTTTTCTGTATATAGGAGTGTATTTACCGGCCAAGCAAAACACGGTGATGAGGGAAGAATAGATCGTCAAGCCTCGTCCCCGTGGAAGTGTTTCCTTCGGCTATACGTATGTTGCTGTGCCGAGCACTTAGTCGCTTCAGAAAAGCGGCTAGGACGCGTGATCAGACCGCAAATATTTGTTTGGGAGCCCAATAGCGCACTTGAGGCCTTTAAGAAGTTAGTCATCGAAATGTTCGCGCATTTTGAAAAACACAAAAAGAATTCACCCGCTTGGAATGCGACCTTGCAGGCGTCCCACCCCATCACTCACTCCAGTCACCCGTCCACTTGCGTACGCGTCTGGCGCTGCATCACTTACCCTGCAGGTGCTCCTTCAGTACTGAAAGAGAAAAGTGCGGGTGTGCTTGAACGTCCTGCAGCGTTACTCGTGAAAAGTGAAGAGAACAGCTAAAGGGTATGCCTCCGATGTTTAGAGCCAGGAATACATCCCACAAATTCATGCTGCACGACAGAAAATACAACAGATTTGCACCCCGGAAATGTGGCGGATCCACAGGCGACGAGTTAATGGGAGTGGTGGTGCCCCCGCTTTCCAAAGGCCTTCTGGACTAGCCCTGCTAAGCCTACAGTCATGCTTTTCAATCTTTTCCTTTTCTGGTCATGCCCTGAGTAATCCCCCTTTGGCCTTGTGCCCTCGATCGCGCCGCCAAGAGGTCCGTCTAGATCCGCCTCGTAAACCAGCTGACCACAGACCAAATCCAGATGTGCGCGGTCATCCTTGCAGGCGTGGCCCACCTCTGCACTCCTTGGTGGTCCTGTCGACGGCCTGCTCGAGCTGCGCGGTCCTCTGGCGGCTCCGTTCCAGCGCGGCTTCCAGGCAGGCGCCCTGCTGCCCCATCTGGTACGACCAGAAGGACAGCGCCCGGTTGCACGCGTCCATGATCGTGTCTGGGTTGTGGCCAGCCAACACCATCTGCGTGCGCGCGCGCCCAATGGAGTTCTGAGCATTCATGCACAGCCAATCGTATGAAATATTGCCATACCGCGGCTACAACTAAAAGCTAAACTGCTCGAGAAGTTTTCTCAGTTGAAGAAGGCTCTGTCCTTGTACGAGGCACAAACCAGGACGAATCTTACGGGAGAGCTAAGAGAGAGAGAGAAAAAAAAATTTAATGAGCGACTGGGGTTAGGGAAGCGTGGTGGCCGGCGATTGGAGGTCGGCGGCGACGGTGGCAGCTCGTTCCTCCAAGGCGATCTGAACGCCTGGGTCGGAGCTACCCAGCGCACCCTCCCATTGCGGATTGGAAGGACAGGCCGACAGAGAGTGGGGAAGTGTGGCGCGCTCTCCACATGCGGGGCAATGAGGTGAGGGGTAGAGGGAAGGGTGGATGTGAAGGAGCACCGCCCTGGAGGGAAAGGAATGAACCTGCAGAAATCACCAGGTACGCGCTTGCTCATGGCTGAGCTGGGGATGCGCCGGGGGGCATTTTCGATGGGCGAGGCGGTAGGGGGTGAGTAGGTCATGATACGTAATTAGGCGGTCTCTGGCTGATCGGGCCCCGTGGTAAGGAACTAGGCTGCCTCCCGCTCGGATTGTGAATCCTCGAGCCGCGACATGGGCCTCCTCAATCCCCCCGAGTCCTGAGTGCGCCGGGATCCATAGCAGTTCTGCCGGGGAAGTTGGAGGATTTTGAGCAATAATTTTGAGTGGCAGTGGCGAAATGAGACCACGGGCAAAATTTGAACGGCCGTCTTTGAATCAGAGATCACGATCGTGGGGGTCGTCCTTTGTGACAGGGCGAGCGCGATTGCCGCCGGCAGGGCAAGGGGTGAGAACTGTAAGGGAGCATAACGGGAGGTCGTCCGTCTGATTCACGATGGCCAGAGCATAAGCATCGTGGTGACGGTATTCTGCCGCGTCCAGGAAGAAGATATCCGGTCTCACAGGCCCGCGTCGCTGAAGAGCCTGCGCTCGTTGCGTTCTGCGACCCGCATGATACACAGGGTGCATGTTGCGTGGTACAGGACGGAAGACAAGTCGAGCGTGAATAGCGTGAGGAATAGGGGATTTATGAACGGGCAAAGTATGGGAACGAATCCCGAGTCGGTCTAGTATGGGCAGACCGGTTGAGGTAGTGGATAAGCGTGTTATTTATCCTGCCAAGTGCACCTCCACAAGCTCCTCGGCATTATTATAGATACCCAAACGGTCTATAATCTGGCAGTGGAAGAGTACAGGGGTATCTGAAGTGCCGCTTTGCAGGCTTTTCTGATGAGGCAATTGATTTTCTGAAAATCAGCAGCACTGACATGAAGGTAGGAGAGGGAGTATGTTATTCTGCTGATCACGAACACTCTTAAAAAAAAGGTCGGAGCATTCACTAATGGAATACTAACAAGTTACTTGTCCCAGTATACACTAGGTACTTAGTAACTGGAGGTAGTAAATGTAGCACTTGTCAAAATTACTAACCTAAGCAGGCAGTAAGCACCACTACCCCCACTAGTAAAGTCCCAGCGATAGCACTTTTCTGAGCTACATGCGTTTACTAACTGGCCATGCACAACCTAGTTATAAGCACGACCTTAATCTAGTGCTACCACTTCCTACACTCAGTTAATTTACTAACCATGCCGTTGTTAGTGCCAGATCCTACGTACAAAACCGCGGGGTAGTAAGGTTCATAAGGAGTTAGTAAATACGGCCGTTACTACCTTTTTACGACCTTTTTTATTAAGAGTGAAGGCCTGAATGAGTCGCAATCTCTCACTCTCACACAACCCATGCCGACGGTTGGCAATCCTTTTTATGAGACCAGTTGTTTGGACAACATGCTTAGTTAACTGGGTGACAAATTGTGTATTGGTTCCATTCCGTTGTATAAGGAGCCCAAAAACTTTTATCACGGGAGAGCTAAGGTTCCATACATATCTCTAGCGTTGTTCGTTTTCGGGTCTTACATCGGGGGTAAAAATCGGGTGCTAGTTTTCGAACTAATAATTGGGGAGAAATCGGGATTTTTTTGTAAAACCATTCTGAAATTCGGGTATTTTCGGGTTAAATCTACAAATGTACCAAGTAGTATACTCAGTTTATTTTAGAGGGTATCGCGAGCTTTTTAACTCTAAAGCATAAAGTTAGTGCTTATTTCAATCTAGTAAACGGAGGGACATCAAGGTTTTCTAGAAAATTATCTCCGAAATTTCGCATTTGTTAGGAATTGAGTGAGCTTGATTGATTGATTGTGGGGTTTAACGCGCCGACGCAACGCAGGCGATGAGGCGCGCCGTAGTGGAGGGCTCCGGATTAATTTTGACCACCTGGGGATCTTTATCGTGCGCCGAAATCTCGTACACGCGGGCGTTTTTGCTTTTCGCCTCCATCAGAAAAGCGGCCGCCGCGGCCGGGAATCGAACCCGCGACCTTGTGCTCAGCTGCGCAACGCCTTAGCCACTGAGCCACCGCGGCGGGTAAATGAGTGAGCTATGATTAGAGTAAAGTACATTCATAACTTCTAAGAAATGAAACATTTTATTCACGAAAAGCTGATCACCGATTTTTCGCTCATTTTTGTATACATACATTATGATCTCCTTGCGCAACATGTCGATCTTCATTCGAGACCTGTCCGATCGGTGAACGTATCTCAACTGAGAGAAAGTTCTCTTGACATAACATCTTCCATGAGCTAGGCTCAACAATGCCAGTGCAGCATTTTCTAGCCTGAGCTAACGAGCGGTAGAGTCATGCCAACACTCATTGAGCCTCGGAAGCTGTGTTTGTGGGGCTTGCTTGCAGCAAGTATATTGGTTGAGAACGGCAGACCGTCAGCGCATGGCTGTGCAGATCGCTACTTTGCAAAGGTCCTTTCGGGGAGGCATCGGGTTTAACTCGAATCTTGAGAAGCATGTTCGGGGTGTTACAATCGGCTAAAATCGGGCTTTACCCGAAAACGAACAACTCTACATATCTCTGACCAGCTCTCCTTTCCGTTTGGCCCAATCCCCCCTTTCCGGCTCCTGGTACCTCTTGTGTTAACAAAAGACTTTCACTTACAAGTATTCAAAAGTATACCTATGAAATTCACTGGTATGCCTCCAGAGGATCCGCGTGTCCTTGAAGCGCGAGCATAGCAGCAAAGGGTGCCCGTCAATGCCAGTGTGCCTCAGGTGACGTAAATGAGCTGAAAGACGCAACCCCGCTAGGCAGGGAAATCCGCCATCGTCTACGTCAACTCCCCGAATACATGGCAGCAGGAACGAGCAGCGACACGACGCGTAGGAAACAGATCGAAGCCACTGGAAAGTGCCAGGCGGAAGCTGATAGGCAAGCGGCAAGAGGACGCAGTTCATCGAGAACGCAGGGCGGAGGCAAAGCGTCGCAGGCTCTCAATTGGACATTGATGCTTTCGCATTCAGAACCCCGAAGAAGTGCTTATAGGTGCCTTCTGACCGGTCTCGGGCCACGAGTCATGGGCAATTACACAGCATTGTGGTTGTAGTCGTTACTTTTAGTGCGGGTGTGTCGGGACGGGTTTGGGAAGGGTTTGCGTCTTTCGCGTTGGAGCAGCGCCACCTAGATGTTGGAGAAATTTCGCTTGTGATGCCATACCGACCCGGCCTAGCCGACCACCCAGCTGCTTGCGCCCATCGATTTGACATTATCCTCGAATGTGCCTGCAGTTGCGAGTGTGCTGATCAGTGCATGTCATAGCTAACGACCACAAAGCCGTGGGCGCCACCATTACTTGCAATGATGAGGGACGCTCCATGTGATGAGATTCCAGAAAAGATGCGAGTGCAGCGGAAATCGAAGAATCGGAAGCAGGAGTCTAGTGACTGGAACGCAGCGATTCGACCCGCCATCGTGATTTTCGGTGCAAAATGTTCTATTAGGGAAGGCACGCAGGCTTAAATTGCGCGTGCAGCTGCTTTCTCACCGCTCGGAAGTGTTCCGGTGGATCCAGGTCGACACGCACGAGGTCATACTTTCCCGGCAGCTGGACTCCGCCTGGTGGGCGAAGGCATGTTCATCATCATCGACACCATCAGCCTATTTATGCCCACGGCAGGCCGAAGGCCTCTCCCATAACCCTTAATCACTCGTGTCGTTCCAGCCAGGTCACTTATTTGTCATCGAATCGTCTTATTCTTCCCACCCATCGAGTTTATGGTCTTTCCCTGCTCCTACTCCAACCTCTCGCTAACCACTCTGTTACACTTGTGGTCTATCGCATTAGTATATGTGCAGCTCAAGTCAAGACAGGAGCGATTAAACAAATGTCGACAGAGCAACGCGATTTCTTCTTCGATCAAGGAAAGAGCTGTTCTGAACTAACCTTGCGTTCAGAACACCCACCCATGTCCAGCATTGGCTACCGACTTGTGGATATCACCAGTTCCTCGCGGTAACCGCGGTACACTCAAAAACACTATATGCTCCTGTGGTAGCAGCAGTAGGTGATTCGAGTTATATTCAGGGGAGTTTGAATTTGGGCTCGTAGAACAACTATGGCTTTGTGCTCTGTGAATCTTTGTTGTATATACTATGGAAGGAGAAATCACGTTCACAATGTGCCAACATAAAACCAGTCACTCAATTTAAAGCTTTTTTTGCCGCCTGGAGTTCCGCATTGAAGACTAATTAACGATAATTCATCTGCAGACAAGCTGTTCGTTCATACAACATAACACGAACCAGGACATTTAAATGCGTCAGCCCGATAGCTATCGCTGTCCCTAAAGGATGCAATTAAATATCCTCTCATCGCGGCGCCATATTTATGCCAAGCGACGTCGCAGCAAGCATTATTTCATCATTTGCCACCACTGAGGTCGCGAACAACTCGGGCATCCGCCTCGCACTATATATAAAACCGACACCGAAAGAATATTTCACGCCACTGTCAGCGCTTAATTACTGTACCCCAGGTGCATCTTCGTGGAATTTGTGATTGACCACTGGTCTCAACTTCAAGGAAGGCCTCTAACCGAGTCCCGTTGATCCGCAGGGCCCGGAGAGCGGGCCACTGCTACAGTGTCCTACAGTTACAACTTAAGAACGGCAACGATGATGATGATGATGATGATGATTCCTATTGGTTTCCCCTTTGAAGCGGGGTGATGACATGTCATCTTACCAAAAAGGACTAATATAACCATGTTTTACACTCTTGGTTTAATGCTAGCGCTGCTTAGGGCAGGCACTAAAGCTTATTAGGCCCGAAATACTTTCTTTTCCCTGTTACAGGTGGTAACTGTCCTAGGCAATATTCCCCTCTCTGCTTTTCGTCCACCAGCATTCTAATCTTCTTTTCGTCCCCTCGACAGCCTTGAAGTTAACTTCCTCTCTGATACCCTTAAATCCTAGGGCTTCTGAAAGCCCAATATTCCCTTCATGTAGATTTGGATGGATACCCTCACATTCTAACACTATGTGCCGCATAGTTTCTGTTTCTTCTCCGCAGACCACACATACCCCATCATTTTGTGAATACTTCCTCACAAAACTCTTAGTTCGCAGGCAACCTGCTCTAGCCTCAAAAAGCAAAGCACTGCCCTGGGAATTATCGTAGAAATTTTCCTTTTTGATGTTCAATTTCTCAGCCCTGTACATCTCTAACGACGTTTTAGCTTCCATTTTTTCCCTCCATTTATTCGTTTCAATCTGCCTTGCCTCTTTTTTGGTTACCTTGGCTGTTTTGGATTCCCCACTGTTCTTTCCGTATTTCATCGTTAGCCTTCTAGTCTTTCTTAACCACTGCGTGTCCACGCTTTTCACGTATAGGTACCTAAAAACCTTAGCTGCCCACCTTCGTTGATCCATTGCCCTCAACCTCATCTCAAAGCATATTTTACTCTGAGCTTCTCTAACTTCAAACGACGCCCAGCCCATATCTCCCTGAACTGCTTCGTTAGTTGTTTTTCCATGCGCGCCTAAGGCCATGCCTAAGCCATGGCCATGCCTAAGGCCTAAGGCCATGCGTGCCTAAGGAACGGAAGTTGCCACTGTGCCTCATCACTGCACCCGGATGTTACACTGCGCGGCGCAAGTAGTGCGTTACGGGGATATTTTGAACATATGGCACGTGCCGTTTTCGTGATTTTTTGGACTTAATATGCTTATAAACTACTGCAGCGAAGAGAAACAAACTACGTGAGTCGTGAGAAAAGGCAGACGATATCACGCATTCATAGCAATCTCCTTTAAAAACGCGCGCACCCGTTGACATCCGGGTCCGTCGCTTAGGCGGAGTGATACATGCGCTATTGCTGTTGTTAACTATACCACTGTCCCGCTGGATTCGCCGATGCCGCTCCTGCTGAACCGCTACCTTCCTAACACCATCCCGCGCGGCAAGAACATTTGCAGCCCTCAAATCGATTTGGGGAGTGCCGACTTGCGTGTGCGTGCGTGCGTGCGAAGAGGGTGAATGGATCGGAGAAAGTGGAGGATGAGGAGGTGAAGCGAATTCAGTTCGTCAACTCACATATGTCACACAACCGGTATCGCACTGCTAGCGCAGACGACACCGCATCCGTCGGAATGATCGCCCCAAGATGACCGAGCATAAAGATACCGTCATGCGCGAAGTGCACGCGCGTGCGTTAACTCTCCTGTCGCAGCAGTTCTTCACTGCCCCTACTTGACGTGCACTGGAGGTAGGGCAGGGACCCCTACAGCGGCCAAGTAATAGAAGTAGCCTCAACCCATTAATTACCAACCATCACCAATGCAATGCTAATCGCATTTACTTAGACAACCGTACCACAGGGGAGGGGTTCTCCCTCGTTTTTTTCTTTTTCTTCTACACCAACTGCCGTCGGCAATCATGGACGAACAGCCTTCAGACAAACTTTGTTTGGCCTTTCCGTTCCCAGCGCAACATGCAGACCAGGCTTACGTACCTGCGCGTACTGCTTCGTATACCGCGGTTGCGATTCAATGCGGCGATGGCCGATACGGGAAAACAAAACAGAGCAAAAAGGCGTACTTACAGGCTGGACAGACGGGACGAGAGGTCAGCTCGCGAGACGCGTCTTCCTCGCAAAACACATCTGCGAACAGCTGCTAAGGAAGCACTTATGTCAGACGCTTTGCTTAATTATCCGTTCAATCTTTGGACAGCTGTAGGACGATCATGCTGCACTTGACCGGTTTGAGATTGGCCTGTTGTAGGAATTATAGAAACACTGTGATAAAAAGAAACAATGGCAAATCCGGCTTTTCTCGTTTATCATAAAATTGGCTATACTTTTTCATCCTTCCGCATAGCCCCTTCCCTATCCCCCCCAATCTTCATCCTACGTTATGTCCCTATATGCATTGGATGAGACTACGCTATACCACTGCTGTTAATGTGTGGTATCGAAAGCCTTTAAAACGCATCTTGGGCGCTGCGATTGACCCAAGCCTCTCAAACGAGATAGAGATGAGGAAACGCAAAGCAAAACAAAATGCAGCAAGGAAATGCGAATTGTTAATGTTCCGACACTCATGCTTACAAGTACAGGTTGATTAGATAGTAGCTTACCATAATCTTCCCTCGTTACTGGGAGGCAGTGCCAACCGAATGGAATTCATCCACCATGCAGTCACCACAAAAAGGATACGAGAGCAGGAAGTAACCTGAAAAAGAAAAAAAAAAGAAAACTCAGTGTTGAGTTCTCTTTAGAAGGGGTTGGTGAGATTGAAGAATGTGACGACAGGTGTTCAACATTTTATACGGACGCAAACGCACGCACACATGTAGTACGCGTTTGCACCTGTAGGAATGACGGAACACGGCGGACCAAGATCGTGCTCCCTAGGGACAGCGGCGTACGGCCCACTCGGCTCTACTGTCTACTTCAGCCAGCTCTGTACTAAAGGCGAAACGGTCCGCCGCCGCTCCCCCACCCCCCGAGACGCCAGCTGCTGCTGCTCTGTTCCTTGCATCAAGAAAAACGGTTGTACTTAATAGATGGAAAGACTGAAACCGTTTATTCGGAAATTTTGAAAATCGCTGTGCAACTTTATAATTGGGATTTTTTGTCTAGCTTCGTTGGTTCGGAAGCTTGCCAATTAAAATTGACTAATTATCTAATTTAAAAAATACAAAAAATAGCTTGACACACAACAGAGAAAAGTGAGCAACAAGCATTTGGTCGCGTTGTCTTAAAGTGCAGCATATTTTTTAACTCTCATCCTCTCTCTCTCTCTCTCTCTCTCTCTCTCTATATATATATATATATATATATATATATATATATATATATATATATATATATATGCAAAGTAAGAAACCTCGGCAAAAGCAACAGCGGATAAACCCTCCGCTGTTGCTGTTACAGAGGTTCCTTACTTTGTGTTCACCACGCCTTCGGCCCCATCGCCACAGCATGCCAGTTATATATATATATATATATATATATATATATATATATATATATATATATATATATATATATATATATATATATATATATATATATATATATATATATATCAGTGTGTCGAACCGACAAAAATACTTGTTCCGTTACGGTTCTGGTTCAGGCGAAATCATTTCGTTCCGGTTCAGTTCCGGTTCGACAAAATCACGTATACTCAACCGGTTCGCGAACCGGTTCGGGAGCTTGAACAGGTCCGCGAACCGGTTCGATGAGATGAATTATCACTGAAATTAGGAAAAACATTTAGTGGTTTAAAACGGCAGTCAAATCAAAATACAAACAAAAATTCAAAATGCTGCTGTTCCCCAAGGGCAGTGGCGCGATTGCAAAGCAAACTTTAAACAATTACGAGGTATTAGAAAAACAAACAAGTGGCGACGATTTGCAACCTACTTTGTTGCCCAGACTTTATGTTCTCCTAGTGACTACTCATAAAGCCAGCGCCAAGAGATATGGCGGTGAGATATATTTTCTGCCCTTTCCTTTTTTGTTGAAATCACAATCGTCGCTATAGAATCGCCCATCACGCTAACCTTGAAGCCTTAAATTTAGGCCTGCGTACTGGCGCGTTCAAATACCAGCGCTTAATACCAATGGCGCACATTTTTTTTTATATTTGTAACAAAACAGAAAAATCCTACAACAGGCACATAAATACTACCAATGAATTAGATTATTTGGTCACCCTGAATAATTTGTTAGCTGTCACCTTATCGAATGTGTCAGCCACACTTTTGTTAAAAGTAAGCTTTAGTTAACGCTCAGTCACTGCATTATTGCTGTGACCACTGCGATTCCTTTTGCGATAGCTATACCGGATGTGTGCATTACAATCAGTATGTAATCGTACCGCCTGACCCCCGGTCATGGTTCCGTGTGCTACATTGCGGAATCTTAAAACAGATTATGCTGTTACAAAATGAAAGGGAAATTTGACGCGCGGAGCATGAGATGGGACTTTTTTGGGTAGACGCTCTTTAATTCGTCCGCAGCAGTACTCCCCTCCGGAACGAGTAGCAGTAGAAGTAATGTAGCGAGTTGGGCAGTCAGTAAAGTTCACCTTCTAAAAAAAGCAGATCTTGAAGAGACAAAACTGCAGAACAAGCAGAAAAGATGATGATTGGGAGAATGCGACAGTGTGAAGTACCGGCCTGCCTTTCTGCATGTGTCATCTGCTTTATTACTGTTTCTGCTACCAAAACAATGTCGAGGGCTGCAGTTTCTTGCCAAGGGATTAAGAGCGCACCTTAATAGTTTTCCCTGACATATCTGTTGTTATTTGTGTCTGTAAAAAACGAAACTTGTTCGCGGGACTGTCCTCAAAAACTGACTACGGAACTCACTTCCTTCGCATTGATGACACGTTTGGTTGTGAAAGGCAGGGCAAAGAAAAGTATAGAGCAATATCCACGTTTTGGTGCTTTTTTTACTTTTTCGTTTTTACTTGCTTTTTGCGTAATATTTTAAAACAATGTGATTTGCCTTTTCTTTTTTGTTGTTTTCCGTGTAAACACGTTTAAAAAAAAAAAACTGGCGCATTTGATGCCCCGTGCACTAAACCTCTGCTCCTAGGCGCAGCTTATGTTGCAGGCGGGCAGACTTATTTTAACCAGCTGGTGATATTCAACGTGTATCAAAATCTCGATACACGGAAGTTCTCGATTTCCATCTACTTCAGAAAAACGGTCGTGGGGAAGGTGTGGTCAGCAGCAAACGGCTTAGCCACTGAGCAGCTCCTGCGGTCACACTTGTCAAGTATTAACAATTTGCAGGTGCCGGACCTTCTAAACAAATTATGAAATGCAAAAAGTTTCCACACATCGGGTGTGGGCTTTCGCTGTTGCGCAGTGGAGCACTCCTGCAGCCTGATTGCTCCAATAAAGTCGCAGATAGGGAAGGGCAAAGTCGTTTTATATGCCCTGCAAGCTGCCGAGAATGACATTTCATTTGGTCAGCTTGCACTGCGCTCGCGCTTCCAGCAGCAACAAACCATTGCTACATTGGTGCTCATTCATTTCCCATGTTGTTACATAGAGCGTTATGTTGTTCAATTGTCTGGAGGGGAAAGTGCGCGAGTGGGTACGAAGTTGATGGTACATAAAAGAAAAAAAGGCCTGAATTGCATTGACTGTGCAGTATCAACAACGGGTGGTCGAAACGTTTCGGCATACACGGTAACTGTTACAGTGAAATCTCTATATAACGAACTTCAGGGGACCGCGGAAAATTGCTCGTTATTCTGAAAGGTCGTTGTAGCGAAAATCGCAAAATTTAAGACAACAAATAAAATTTAAATGCCTAAAACGACCTACCTGTAGAGCTGTGCATCCTTGAAATCATTTTTCAGGAAAAATGCACAAGTGATCATGAAAAAATGTACGTTCGTTTAAAGTAGTTGGCAATTTTCTTCTGGTGCGTGCAGCACGAGCTTCCTAGCAGGAAGGACTCAAACTCTTCCATATTCCTGTGGACTGACTCCGTGGCCGCGCGGTTTTCCCCGGAAATGTGCGATTTTAGTACGCTGTCCAGCACATCCGCAGTCGTCACGTGCTGGTTGCACTCTTCGAGTGCTGCCGCGGCACCCTCAGGCATCGTCGTTCATGCCGTCCTTGCTGCCTTCTTCATCCTGAACGCTCATGCTCTGAAGATTGTCCTGTGTGGTCAGCTCCGCTGATGTCCGTGAAGATCCAGCGAGCAACCCGAGCAGCAGCGGAACATAAAAAAACTCGAGGTGGGGCGCGAACAGTGCGGCCGCGGCTTTCTGGGCGAAGGAGGCCACCCATGCTTCATTTTTTCCCCTTCTCCTCACCTTATTTTGCCTCTCTCTCGCATCGGATCGTGCATTCCGCGGAGCAAGTTGCAAGATGTCCTCTTCTGTAAGATGTCCTCTTCAGCATACGGCTCCGGTTTCCGCGATTGTTTAACGGAAATACAAGAATCTCCGGCTTTGAAAATATGAGTTCGTAGTACTGAGGCGTTGTTAACATGACACAGAACTAAATAAAACGATCGTTATTTTGAAAAGTTCGCTATTCTGAAGTACGTAGTAGTGAAATAATTTTACATTAAAACTATAAGCAGTCGGCGTGGGATTTCTTAAATGCTCGTTAATCTGAAAAGATCGTTAATGTGGTGTTCGTTGTACCGAGATTCGACTGTATTTCTTTTTTTCCGGCTCCTTCCTGATATATATATATATATATATATATATATATATATATATATATATATATATATATATATATATATATATATATATATATATATATATATATATATATATATATATATATATATATATATATATATATATATATATATATACAGTCGAACCCAGATATATCGAATTATTGCATATATTGAACAGTCAAAAATCCCCTCGGAAATCCTTTGCGAAATCAAATATTTTATATATCGAATTATCGATATATCGAACTTATTTGCGATCCCCTTGGAGTTCAATATATCCGGGATCGACTGTATACAGTAATTCCCTGTTATAACAATATCGCTTTATTCGACATGTCTTCTGGTCCCGACCCAAACGCATAAAATTCAGGACCGCATTACTCGAAGTGCATGAACAGGTTGACCCGCTTAGAGCGAAATGACGAGCGTAAGCGTCACCGAGCGGCAGCGAACCCAGCGGCGAGTCAGGCTGTCAACATGGCGGGTCAACGCAAGCTGGGTGTTACCGCGATTTTCTTGAGCCTATCATGCTCGATTCGCGTCATCCTACTTTAGACAAACGGTAAAAATTCGTGGTAGGGACAATAAATTTTGTTCCTAGGCATTGGTCAATGAGGCGGACACGACGGTGCGCGAACACCGACACTCGAACCGTAGAATATGCAGTGTCGTCGACAACGGCACCCGAAAAACCCTTGTTTTGCAAACTTCAACGCTGCAGACCTCGGGGAAAATTGTCCAGTGATCATTCAAAGCCCCTAGAGCAAAACAGGACAGTTTTCATCATTATGCTGTGTACCCACAATGAGCGGTTAATCGTTTTTTGAGCTCAACAAACAAGATTCGAGCCACGGCATTTGCGGAGCTTTCCAGCGCGAAACCCTCGTGGCGACCACAACCTCACGCGCGACCACAGCCTCATGCAATTCTTGGTCAAATTGGAGCAAGGGTTGCTCGCGCCCTCCAAGAACTTGAAACACCCAAGCTCACTGTCTTTTTGCACCTGAATAAAGCTTTGCTTCACTGAATACATTGTCTTTGGTTCATCGGAGTTGCGGCGCATTTAAAGGTCAACTGCTTTAGCTTTTCTCGAGTGGTCGCTTATATCAAAATACCGCTTATAACTAAATTTTTCAGCGTCCCGCTGACTTCGTAAAAATGAGGGATTACTCTCTCTCTCTCTCTCTCTCTCTATATATATATATATATATATATATATATATATATATATATATATATATATATATATATATATATATATATGTGTGTGTGTGTGTGTGTGTGTGTGTGTGTGTGTGTGTGTGTGTGTGTGTGTGTGTGTGTGTGTGTGTGTGTGTGTTCAAACATATCTGTGTTTGAGCATGCCTTCGGCTGTACTCTCGTGCCTTCATATTACCCATCTTATTCATGTAAATAACGGTATTGTTCGAAAAAAAGCCTAGGCTGGGTGGCGCAATCGGACAACGCTATGATCGGACAACGATCATCGTCACTGTCAGAGAAAGTTCGTTTTCTTGCAGGGCGTTTTCGACACGACATATGTCATGTCATCACTGAGACGTATAAAGTTTCGCTTTATAATAGTTAAGCCTGCAGAGTGCAGCTTCATAAGCGCCTGAAAGCAGTAAAGAAGTTTGTTTTGGGACAAACTCATGCATGTCCTTCGCGCATTGATGCTATACGACCAACGCTTTGCGAAGATTACGCACCCAGGCGACGGTCGTCAGCCGCTTCCGACATTTCGCCAAGTTACAAGTCAGCGCAGCTGCCATTTTTTGTTCTTCCCTTCCCTTGCGGTTCTTTGTTTCCTCCTGGGGATAAAAAGAAATGAAGGTAATGAAGGGGCAAATAACGAGCCTAAAAGATTATTATTTTTCTAACGCGTGGCCACAGTTCTCTTTACAGCAGCATTTTTTTGTACCACTTTTCTTCGTGCTGAAGCCACTAGTATGAATCACTGGTATATCCAGCATCTCATGTAATGTGAGGCAAAAGACACACTTACTCCACCTTGCACTCCAAGTTCGTCTGTGTACCAGAATGTTTTGATCGAAAGCCCTACCAATGGGACTTCCGCTGCCCTAGGTAATTGGTGGTTTTCAACATAGCACAGTTGTTAAATTCTGTAACAGTGGCAAAATATGTATTAAATTTAAGAATTAAGGGGTGGGGGGCGTGTCTTCGTTCCCACTCACTGCTTGAGCGTCTTCCAAACTCTCCACAAGAAACATACACTAATGCAAATTTTGGACGAATCTCTAGACGATACCATGCACGAAAGCGTAACGCACTTTTACCACTTTTCTGGTGAGCACATGAGCGATCACTCTTTGCTTGTTGTCGAATTAAACCTCATAACAACGCACGAAATCATGTGGCAACGAAACCGGCAATTTCAGTATTTGAGGAAGAAGGAACGCCCGCGCAACGTCGAAAGTCCAAATCACATTTTGAAGCACAGCGTGCCCCGCTCGTGAAGTTACCATGGTAAGGCCAAAAATCTATGCGAGAGTTTCGAAAAGTACTTTATTCTGTAAAAACTAATTTGTTACTTAACACAAGATAAAATGGTAGTTGGTCCCAACTGGTTTATGGTTCACTTCCCAGCGGAAACTCGCTGGTCCCAACTGGGACCAGCTAGGGCCAGGGCCCAGCTGGGAATTTAACCACAAGCCAGCTAGTACCAGCTACATTTTTTCTTGGGATCCATGTGCATAGTAAGGTGTTTTTCTAGATTGCAGCCTTTTATTGGTTTGTTTCTAAAATTTTGTTCACGTTCGTCTGCGCACCCCATCCCATGCTTTCTCAACTTGAGAAGAGGACGTGCTACAAAACAAAGAACACAAAGATTCATTTACTGTAGTTGAGCGGGTGCGTTTGGAAGTTGCTAATTTGTAGAGTGCATTCCTGTTCTCCCCAAGGACGATGCATTGTCCAGGTTTATTGAAATCTGGGCATCAAATCCTATTTACACCACATAATTTGGTCATGCGTATACTTCTAGGAGCATCGTACGCAGCTTCTGTCACGTCTCACCCCGTTTACCTTCTCTGAAACAGCAGCTAGAAAACATGGGCTGCGATGAGCTTCTTGTTTAGGAGCTTACTGGAAAACTGTGAAGTGCAACTAAGAACTGCACCTGATCCTACCCTATATCCCCTTTCCCTCACAGCCCCAACCACCCCTCAATGGCTTCTGCATGCCTGTCAAATAAAAGCAGCAACTAACATCCCTCCTGTGACATCAGCTTCAAGAATACATAAATGCGCTTAAGAGTTTGTTTTCCAGCACCTCTGTTCGGTTATTGGCTATATTTCAGTCCACATACCCCTCTGTTATTGACAAGACTTCTGTCATTGTCCTTCAGGGGCTAATAAACAAGTCTGTTTTATCATTTGAGCGAGTCGTGCAGGATATCCAAGCAGTTGTCGTGGCTTAGGAACTGACCTGTTTTTGACCTGCTTCTGGCGATAGGTGCCAAGAATAGGCACTATTAGTTTGTGTACCGATGTTCTTTCATCTAGGTAACTTTGTTTTAGTTTACATGTCCTGTGGAACCTATAGACAAACCTGCATCAACTATTTTTTTCTGCCGGGCCAACCTACTGAGACCGGTGAAACAAACCAATCAGGTAAAAAATCGTCTGCTACTGAATAACTATTTAAGAAATGTTTAGTTCAATGTTTATTTAAACCTTTTTATGAGTTTTTGTCATCTAATGCAAATGTTTTTTGTTAAATACAAAGGTTTAGTAGTTAAATAAAGATTTTCGAATAATATAATAAACGGATAGTAGCGCCGCTAGTAGGTGCAAACAGCGGCGGGAACAGGCGTTCAAAGTTGTTTACGCACATCTGCCGGCGTGCTGTGCGTGTGAGATGCGTTTCGTCGCAGTTTTGTTTCAAATATAAACCCGTTTTAACTAATCCAAGATACCGCAAGTGCTGTTGGTTCTGTTTGTTGAAATTCGCTCCGACAGATAATTTGGCTGACATCTGTAAAGTTATTATGTCTGCATCTAAGGGCTTGACCGGCATAGAATGTCTGACGTTCCAACTACCAGCTAACAGGAAGGAATACGATGACTACAAAGCACGGATTCAAACATTCATCGACGAATACGGATCTGTATCCTTTTTTTGTCACCGACACGTAATGGGCTTAGTAACGAGATACTGTCAACTGCCATGCGTTAACAAAGACTTGAGGAAGAGGCAAATATACCAGCCAAGGGCGTTTATTGAGAGCTGTTCCAATGTTTCGGAGCCTACTAGGCTCCTTCATCGGGGGTGACTGTGAAGACAAGAAGCAGCGGTTGTATAAAGTGTCATCTTTTTTCTTTTTTTTTTCTTTTTACTCGCCTCTTGCTCTTGCGCGTCGAAGCTGAACGGCGTTTGGTGCGGAGTCCACGAGTGCCAAGCGACCCTAAGAAGGAAGGAATTGGACCTTTTCTTCCTGCGCAGGCAACTGGAGCATGCGTATCAAGCAAGTTTGATTCACTGGATTCTTTTGCAAAAAGTCGTTTCGTCTGCATCTGAGAAACATTGGGCATTCAAAGAGAGCAAGCTTTCAGCAGTAAAGAAAAAAGAAGCCACACCCGCTGACCGCGCCAGCTTTATTGTTCATTTATCATCAAGACAACTCTCTCCTTCTGAGACGGGCGCTTTAGCAAAAAATCATGGCTTTAACGTTAAAACTACCGGGCCCCCTCTGCCAAAAATGGTTACAGCCGTTTTGAAGCCGGCGACCGAGCGGAAGTCAGACTCAAGGCCATTGGCGTTCTCTGGAACATTCCCCGGCAGCACTAACAGAACTTGAAACCAGATGAAGCCGCAGCTATCCGTAGCCTACGAGATGATAACGTAGCCATCCGTTCTGCTGACAAAGGAAATTGTACCGTCGTGCTTATCCGGCAAGCCTACGAAAGCAAAGTTCAAGACCTCCTTGATTGCTTCATGTACGAAAGACTGAAAAAGGACCCAACCCCACAAGTTCAAAGGGAGCTGAACAAACTCGGCCAACACCTTCAAGTACCCCGATTTCCGAAGCCTGTATCTACGACTCATCTGCAGTAATGGCTCAGCACCTGATTTTTATGGGCTACCCAAAATTCATAAGGCCTATTGTGGAGTGCACAACGTTACCCCTTCGAGCCCTCGCCCCTCTCGTCGGCAAAACGTCCACCCACGTCAAGAGTGCCGGCCACTTCGTCAGACTAGTTTCCGAAGTGCCGATCAACTGAGGTGACAGACTCATCTCTTTTGACATAGTGTTGCTTTTCACCAGTGTTCCTGTTTCCCTGGCTGCCGCAACTGCTGCAACTGCCCCCGAGAACGATGACAGCCTGAGCTCCAGGACCTGCCTCAGCGTCGGCGAAATAGCGCAACTTCTGCAGTTCAGCCTGCAGAGCACATATTTCTGCCACAAGCAGGAATATTTCAAGCAAGTGAGTGTGCGATGGGGGCTGATATTTCCGTAACCACAGCAAACCTGGTAATGGAAAAAATGAAAGGACCGCTCTGGAAAATTCCCCCGAAAAGCCCGAGGTGTTGCTCTGGTATGTGGACAACTGTTTTTGTATCATCAAAGAAACAACAGCAGGCAACTTCCTGTTGCAGCTAAATTCGATCGAACCAGCCATCCAGTTCACGATAGAAAAAGAAACAGACACCACCTTACCATTCCTCGATGTTTTGATAAAAAGACTGCCAGATTGACTAAATTTCACAGTGTACAGGAAACCCACCTATACTGGCCGCTACATACAATTCGATTCCTACCATCCAAACCCCCACAAGTCTGTAGTCTGAGCTCTCTTACTTAGAGCTAGAACTGTATGCTTAACAGAAGGATACATGAGCAACTTAACATGGCGTGTCAAACGCAGTCCGCCAATCGGGCTGCAACCATGAAAATTCCGCTCTATTGATGCCGCCGGTCAACAACCCCTCTCCTGCCTCCGCCGTCTGCCCACCCCCCCCACCCTCTCTGCCCCTATGTTAAAGGAAAGAGGGGAACATTATTACGCATTCTTCCGAAGGAAGGCTTTGTCGTCTCCCACGAGCCAGTGTCAACACTTGGGTGGCTGATGCCCCAACCGATGGAGCATCCGCCAAAGAAAAAGCCCAAGGGGTCGTCTACAAAATCGGTTGTGCACAATGCCCCGCTAGTTACATTGGCGAGATCAGGAACTTCCCCAAACGCCTCCGACAACACAAAAACGACGTTCGCAATTCGGACATTCAGCACAGTGCATTGGCCGAACACTGCAAAAAAGCTGACCACAAGATCGACTTCGACGGCGCGCAGGTGATTGGCACCGCAACCAATTACTGAGAAAGAATACTCCTCGAGTCCTGGCACATACAAGAGAACCGGGAAGGCCTGAATACATCCCTCGGAGCCCTTCCCACCATCTACACCCATGGCCTCCGATGTGCAAAGGCAGAGATGCGAGTAAAGAGGACGAGAGAGGACACCTAATATAACTGCTGCTTCTTGTCTTACACAGTCACCCCTGATGAAGGAGCCAAGTAGGCTCCCAAATGTTGGGATCTCTTCCAATGAACGCCGTTGGTTGGTGCATTTGCCTCTTCCTCAAGTTTAACCCAACCAGACAAAATTCTGTTGAGGATGTTCACAGTCAAGTTAACAAAGACTGTAGTTGATTTGGGACAGCCCTGCGTACATGTGTGTTACTTTATGTTTGTAAGAGAAGGAGAAGGCAAAATGTTTATTGAGCAAAGAAAAAAGGGTGGGTGGCCTCCTCAGTTCAGGAGGCCGTGCACCACCGCTGCTCGCGTGGCCTGCTGGATCAGTCTGAGCTGCTCTTGCAGGTCTGAGCTGGTCAACGCGCATTTCCTCTGCTGGGAGGTAGGGGAAGGGAGAGGAACAGAGTGTTGAGGGCACAGGATGACGAGGCAGGCACTGGTGGCAGGAACTTGACTGTCCGGGCAGTTATACTCGAAGCATGAAGGGGAGACGTGGGAGAGGATGGTGGCGTTATAGTACGTGCCTGTTTGTAGTCTGCGCCAGATTCGTGATTCTTCGATTGAAAAAAAAATATATATATAAGACGATCTGATGCAGATTCATTTTATGTGAGCAAGCAAGACCCACTTGGCTAATTTGCAATTAAACGGGTCCAATTGGACATTTCTAGGTGCATTATCTTGTGATTCATTTACTGCATGGTTTTGAATGCTGACTAACTTAAATGACCAAATTGATTTGTCAGTTTATATAGCTATTTCCAATACTCTTTTGCGGGCATGATCCACTCTGTATCTGTAACACTATGCTAGGTGTCAGAGTACATGCATAGATTTCTTGTGGTCAACCCACCTGGTGTTTGCGCTCTCAAATGTGCATTGCAGTGTAGCACGTGGCGTGCCATCGGTTTGAAAGGAAGCTGCACCTTACTTGAAAACGAACATTCCCTGACTTGATTTGTCTTGGTGGAATCGATTGGAGACGACCAGCCTCACACAGCGGCTGTAGCCCGGACTGTCGTGTTAATGACTGATGTGCCCTCTTTTATCTCTTTAACACTCTGTTGTGTCTTTTCACTCCCCTCTACTTTTCCTCCGCCACACTGGGTTGTATGCAGGCGAGCTCCTCTTCCTTTCTCAAACCACAAGCAACAACGATTGAGCCGTATTGCTGGTATTACCCTTTCGTTTCGTCGGCCTCTTCTTGTCTGCATACCAAGCACAGCTGAACAATACTGTGCCATTATTCAAGAACTAGTCTTCCTGCTTTTCTGTAAGTCAATGAACCTCTCCACAAATTTTCACCTTGATGATCTGCCATCAGCAATCCAAGTGGTCCTGCAAGCCTCCTGAGCTTTCACCCTCAGTGTGCGCTCGCTTTGGCTGGAAGTGCGTCAGCGAGGACATGCTCTGTTGCGTCTCCTGCAAAGCACATCTTGACTGCAAACTCTGCAGTCGCCTGGGTCACAAGCTTTGTAAGAATCAGTCGGCAACCTGCTGGTAAGAAATGTGCTTTGTTTGACACATCGCTTTTCAGACAAAGAATGCACCGAGAAGCTGGTGTCATCCCTGAAGGACGCTCATAAGAACTGCTGTCCTTGGAAGGCTGCACCGTGCCCTGGTAAGTTCTGAAGTCCTTCCCGATACCATCTGCTGACCGCTGACTCTTTCTCATGAAACTAAACCTTGGCTGCAGAGTCCTATGCTGTAATGGAGCCGGTCATGCGGCATGGAGCGCTTGAGCAGCTGCGAGACAGGCTGGGGACTCTCACTCCTATCCTCTCATCGCTTCCTTTGCTCAGCACTGATGCGATTCTGAAGCAGGTACGTCCGGTTTCAACGTACAGTGCGTGCACAGCTGCATGTAGCAGCTGTCATTCAACAGCATCTGAATTAGGGAAAGTCTTTTGTGTCTGTAAGTCATCTTAAATTGCACTGGGTGGGAATACGAAGAAAGTAGACGACAAGGGGACAAGGCAGTGCGCAAACTTGCAATTGTTTAATAATGCCATGAGGCAGGGGGACACACAGGATTGATTTTCTTGTTGTTGATTTCCTGCTTGTGTGGCAACAAGCCAAAAAACAAAAAGGACACAAAAAACCTGCAGTGAGTGGTAACACGACGTGGGACTAATGGCTGCATGTGTGATAGCTTCCTTTCTCATGCCAGCTCTCTTTAAATGAGGTTGTGTTCCTCATTGGAGAGTAAGGTTGACAGCATGCTGACACACCCATCTGCATCTGTGATGATGTGGAATGCCTCAGTGACCTTGCGTGCAATCTTATTTTTGGCGCTGTGTGTGTTTTGGAACTCGGGTGTGCACTCACACGTTTTGCAGGGGAGTGACAGATTACTTGGTGCCTGTGTTCGCTGACTTGCGTACCAGTGTCCGTGAAAGCGTCCGTTAGCGCACCTTCTGCTTTGCCCGATATACGCTCCCCTGCACAACGGTGTGATTTTGTATATCACACATATCTGGCAATTAACAAATCTTTGCCCGTGTTTTATGCTACATACCTTGCCACTTTCCTGCCTTCCATTGGCTTTGGAACATGTGCCTTTAAGCTTTGACACAGTAGAGACAACCACTTTGATGTCATTTTTTTTCTGCCACCTGTGCGAGATGCCATGAATGTAGGGAATTGCCACAGGCATACTAGTCTCTATATTTCCTCTTTCTTTGTTTTTTTCTTTTCCCTGTGATGGGCTGGAGCAACTTTTTATTCACGGGTGCTAGCAAGCTGTCTGGGTACCCCTTAGCTGAGACTTCTGGAGGCTGAATCTTTTTCCCGTGCCCACCACAACTCCACATGAAGCAGCACTAACTAGCCTTATGTGTTGCCCTTTTCCATCAGCACTTTCGTCGTTATGAAACCACACAAGGCGCTTCTTTACCTTGGCTGAGCTTGAAGGTCAAAGTGGCACCACCAGGCATTTTCTGGGGTTGTACCTGGAGTAATAAGCCTCATTTAAAACAGCGCAAAAGAAATCGCTGCTGTTTGCTCTTCTTCATCCTAATTCTTTGCGCTGTTATATGATATGAAAAGGGAGGTTTTGAAATTAAATAAGGTTGTACTATTTTGTACTCAAGGCCCCTCTAAAGAGTTGCCGAACAGAGGCAGGATAACTTTTAGTTTAGTTCAAATGTTTCCTAGCTCTTTTGATTTTTGTTCAGTGATGAGCAATGCATTGTCAGTTTGAAACTAAATAGAGCTGGCTCTGTTCCTTCCAGCTTGGAGCTGAGGCCATCGCAAAAATTTGCAGGCTGGCGGATGAAGAGAAGGCAGAGGACAAGGAGTACGAACGTGCAGTCTTGCTTGCCCTGACCGGCTGGAAGACAGCGTAAGAAATCATTTTCACCGTAAACAATACTTTGTGTACACTCCTGAGGAAGAGAAGTTTTATCTCCTGAGCAGAACCTTGTGCATACGAAAGTATTCAGTGGACATAATTGCTGATCTTTTCGTTCAGAATTCCAACTGTGCAGGCATGTTGCCCGAAATGTCTTGCACTGCTTTGTGTGTGCGTGTATGTCTTGTATCAATATTATTTTTTAAAGACGATAGTCTTTCTTGGGCTGCTTAAACACAGAAATTTTAGTCTATCTGTCTGTGACTCGATTCAGCCACCTGTCCAAAGTGAAACAGAAGCTACGCAATAGTCTTATATACCGTATTTTCGCGCGAATAACCCGCCCCTGCATATAATCCGCACCCCAATTTCCGTCGACAAAAAAAAAAAAAATGTCCCCGCGTATTGCCTGCATATTCTATACATAAAAGGATGGACCAAAGCTACTACACAAGCAATATTACACATTTGTTTACTCTATAGAGAACTTACCTAGCTGACTACGTAACTAGATGACTTGTGCATACATTTTTTTCAGGTTGGTATATTGTTGAGCTGTGTGTACAAAACAAGCACTGTCAAGGGGATAACTGTGGCTTACTCGCTACTACCACTGTACGGCCCAACGGGCATTGCAGTGAAGCTACACCAAAGGAAATACCTCGCATATAATCCGCACCTCTACTTCACCCCTGAAACCTCCGCATTTTTGGTGCTGGTTATAAGTGCGAAAGTACGGTACCCACAGCCAAATCTAAATGTCTAGGTCCGGTGTCAGTGTTCATACTTGTCAACATTGTTACAAGAAATTACGCAAAGATAAGGCAAAACATCAATACATAAGTGATATTTGCAGTGTTCCTTTATTAAAAAAATTCATGAATGCTTGGTTTTTGCGATATACTTCATCAACTGCAGAAAACCGTCACCTGCTGTTGCTTTCACTACTAGTTCCTGGCAGCATTTAAGAAATCAAATGGCAACAGCAACAAAAGGTTCCACTAGATAGGTTCCACATTCCATTTAGAACACTTGTGGAATGGGGCAACAGGGTTTATAAACATTGTAGTAGGGTGCCTCGATTCATGCATGTCGCCGCCGTACGGCAGCACTGGCACCGAGGCACCCGACTTGGCACAGTGGAACACAATAAATTTAAATTGAGTTGAGAAAATTTCTAGCGTGTCCATCTTTGGAGGATTGAGAGAGAGAGAGAGAGAACTTTATTAAACTGAGCTTGTCTTTAGCGTGAGAAGTTGGTGGTCGTTGTTATCAGCCCAACGACGACTGAGACGGCCCTTGCGATCAGGGAGGTCTGTACCTCCCTGTCGTGGGATGCCAGTGCTTCTCTCCACTGCTCAGCTGTGGTGACCCACATAATGTGGGGTAGGGTGGCTGGGGCTGTGCAGAGGGTGCAGGAGGATTGAGACGGGAGAGGAACAGCACGTGAGGTGAGCGGGAAAGAAAAGAAAGGCATTTACCTGGCAGGGGCGCCAGTCGACTATTGTTCTTCGTCGGCATTTGCAACGAAAGGAGCAAATACGCGGCCATTTTTTGCCAACTATTTACTTGTCCAAATGTTTCTCTTCTGTATCATGTTAGAATTTTTTGTCCAAAGTAAGCATTAGCCAAGTTCAGCCTCCATGTTGTGGCCACAGTGTAAAATGTGCTAACAGTGAGCAGTTTGCATAGTTGCAATGGATCAGAGATGCCAGTATTAGCAGCAGTGCTGTTGCGGCTATTGTGCTGCTGCATTATGGAAGTGACCTAATGGCTAGGCCTAAAAGGAAACTAATTTAGTGGGAGAGTAACGTACTGATGTGGTGACATCGGTGCAACAAGTGCAGTGAACCACATGTTTATTGGTCAATTTCAGTGTTTGCTAACCTAACCTTATGCGACAATGAGGCACCCAGTGCACAGAAGGGTGCAAACAAAGTGTTTGTTGACAAGCTTTTAGCCACCTCATCATCATCATCGACAAGCCTATTTGGGTCCACTGCAGGACGAAGGCCTCCCCCATTGACCTCCACCCGTTTCTGTCCTGTGCTGCCCGTCTCCATTCCTTGCCTCCGAGTTTTCTTATTTCTTCTCTCCATCGAGTTAATGGCCTCCCTCTTCTTCTAGTCCCGTCTCGCGGTGTCCATTCTGCCACCTTGTGGTCCACCTGTGGTCCGTTCGTCGTACCACTTGGCTGGCCCAAGTCCATTTCTTTTTCTTAACCTGGACTATGATATCATCTACCCGAGTTTGCTCCCTAATCCAGGTAGCTCGTTTTCTGTCCCTAAGCGTTACTCCTAACATTATTCTCTCCATGGCACGTTGAGCGTACCTAAGCTTGCTTTCTAATTGTTTAGTAAGTCGCCAAGTTTCCGCTCCGTATGCCATCACCGGCAGGACGCATTGGTTGAATAACTTTCTTTTTAGGGATAGAGGCATCTTACTTTGCATTATTTGCGAGTGCTTGCCGAATGCACCCCATCCCATTAGTTGAATACCTTTCTTTTTAGGGATAGAGGCATCTTACTTTGCATTATTTGCGAGTGTTTGCCGAATGCACCCCATCCCAGTCCTATTCTGCACCGGATTTCTTTCTCGTGGTTTGGTGGTTCCGCACTGACCCTCTGGCCAAGGTAGTTATATTCTTGTACTTGTTCCATTGTTTCGTCTCCTAGTCTAAAAAAGGTGCGTTCAGCATGTTTATTTATCATCACTTTAGTTTTATTCATGTTTATCCTTAGCCCCACAACGAAGCTCTGTGCTTTTAGTTCCTCAATCATGTTTTGGAGTTCCTCTGCAGATTCACTGAGCAAGACTATGTCATCTGCAAACCTTAAATGGCTCAAGTATTCACCGTTTATTCATAAGCCTAAGTTTTCCCAGTCAAGCCTCCTGAATACATTCTCCAGAGATGCTGTGAACAATTTTGGTGAGATGTTATCTCCTCGTCGCACTCCCCTTCGGATCGGGAATTTATCACTTGGATTGTAAAGTGTAATTCTGCCAGTGCATGTGTCATATATGTTGTCTAGGAGTCGTAGGTAGGTCTTCTCTATTCCTTGGTCCTTTAAGGTGTCCATCACTGCGGCGGTGCTTACTGAATCGAACGCTTTTTCATAGTCTATAAATATCATGTAAAGTGGATTATTATACTCTGCGCATTTTTTTATTACTTGGTTGATGACATAGATGTGATCCATTGTAGGGTATCCTTTTCTGAACCCAGCCTGTTCCCTGGGTTGTTGGAAGTCTAGGCTGGCGGTTATGCGGCTAAGTATTATCTTGGTAAATAGCTTGTATACAATCGACAGAAGGCTGATGGGTCTGTAGTTCTTAAGATCTTTGTTATCTCCCTTCTTGTGAATTAAAACAATGTTGGCGTTTTTCCAGGCTTTTGGTACTTTTAAGGTCCTTAAACATACTGAGAATAGTTCAGTAAGCTTTTCTAGAATTATATCTCCACCCTCTTTTAGAAGGCCTATGGTTATGCCGTCGTCGCCTGCCGCTTCCCTCTTTTCAAGCCCTTAAGCAGTGATGGAAGTACTGCTCCAAATGGTCATTTTAAGGGATTTTTGCTCCAAACGTGCACCGAAGGGGCATTTCTAAAGCATTTGGTAGCACTTCTAACCCTCTTGTGCAAAACCGAAACTGAAAATAAACTTGTGTCTAATGTCACCTTTATTTAAAGATCAAAGACAAGCCTGCTTGAAAGCCGAGTTTGCTGCGGTGTGTCCGCACATCTGTAAACATGGCCTTCTTTATCTGCGATCGTCCACGGCTTTCTTATGGCTTTACGGCCTTCCCGGGGCATCGCCATGTTTGTCAAAAAGAACATGAACGGTTCCTTTAGATGCGACGGCATCTCATTCACTCGCCTTGTCCCTCCATACGGCGTTGTCATTGTCCGTCCACACCCCTCCTCCATTCTCCTCGCCGCGCAAGCTGCACTCTCCGTGGCTCACCCCCTCTCCTCTCCCATAGCGAACGCTCTCTCGCGAGGGGCATTGGATTGGATTGGATTTGGCTTGGATTGGATTGTATTAAAGTGGATTGTGTTGGATTGTGTTGCGTCATAGCCGCGGCAGGGGGTTCACGGCACGTTTCACGCGATGGGAGAATCAACCTAACGGAAACAACAACGGAACCCCCTATGCGTCGCATCAACACAGGGGTTCCCGCGAGGGGAGGTGGGAGTAATTTTTGTGAGCTAGTCTTATCCGGTTATGTCTTTTTCTAGATGTTTTTCTGCAATAATTTTCTGTTACATGTCGCATCGGTCCAACTCCAGCATGTATCTGAACTATATATGCAGACATATACTGGATACATATACTGGAAGTTAAATTGTTCAATTTTAAAACGTGATGTAAGGATGACTGTGGTCTTGTGGCTTTTGCTCTAATTGTGCTTGCCCTGTTTTAGTTTTTGGCTACAAGTGGAAATATGCGTTTTAAAACTAGGACAGTTTAGTGATGTACCTCAACTATTTTTATCCTAAACTTGAAGGCAGCAAAAATCTTGTTCTGATTTTTGAAATGATGTGACTACTGCGTTTGTTTGCTGGTTTTTACATGCACTATCGTGCATTATAAATATTGGAAACTTTGACGGTTTTCTTCTGAAATATGTTCACCCTTATACTAACTGTATAGAGACATATTTTGGCATCTGCTCCAAAGTGGCTTATGTCTGCTCCAAACTGGAATTTTGCCTGCTCCAACAGCTGCTCCAAAAAGTAAAATGCCACTTCCATCACTGCTTAAGTGCCTTTTCTACTTCCTCTTTCATTACTGGTGGAACATCGCAAGCAACGCTTGTAGGCTCGGTACTTTGTCTCGCTCCAGCGTCGCTGGCGTATAGCCTGGTGTAGAACCGTTCTGCGATTTTTATTATCTCTTCCATATTGTGCGTAACGTTGCCCTGTTCATCTCTAAGTGCGCACATTCTGTCTCTGCCAATAGCCAGCTTCCTCCTTGTTGCCTCCAAGCTTTCTCCTCTTTCTAAAGTTTCCTCGATGGCCGCCATGTTGTATGCACGAGTGTCATTTGTTTTACTTTTGTTTATTAATTTTGACAGCTCTGCTAGTTCAGTTTGATCCACCGTACTCAACAATAGTATCATCTTCTGGCACTGCGAAACAAGTTCCTTTGTTTGCCTAGTTAATTTTCCAGTTTGCTTCCTACATGCTGCTCCTCCAGTAGCCGCTGCTGACTCCGTGATTGCTGTTGTTAGGTTATCATTTAGAGTGTTCACACTGTCCTCGTTCTGACCGTCTAGAAGTGCGAACCTGTTATGAAGGGTTATTTTAAACTCATGCGTTCTGTCTCTTACTGACCTGACATTGGGATTCTTACTTTTTACGAGCTTCCTTCTTTCTTCTTTGAGGTTTAGCCTTACCTTGCACCTAACCATACCGAATCTTGCTTAATACCTCCACATCTTGCACAATACCTGGGTTGTCACTCGGAATGAAGTCAGCTTCGTTTTTTGTAAGATTTTTCCAACTCCGTTTCCTACTTTTGCGTTTTCGGAAGAACGTGTTCAGTAGTTTGAGGTTATTTCTCTCTGCAAATCCAACCAGTGTGTCACCTCGACAGTTGCGAGTGCCTATTCCGAAATTTCCCACTGATTTTTCTCCTTGATCTACCCGCCGCGGTGGCTCAGTGGCTAGGGTGTTGCGCTGCTGAGCACGAGTTCGCGGGTTCGATTCCCGGCCGCGGCGGCCGCTTTTCTGATGGAGGCGAAAAGCAAAAACGCCCGTGTGTACGAGATTTCGGCGCACATTAAAGATCCCCAGGTGGTCAAAATTAATCCGGAGCCCTCCACTACGGCTCGCCTCATCGCCTGCGTTGCGTCGGCGCGTTAAACCCCACAATCAATCAATCATTTTCTCCTTGATCTGCAAAGAGCCCCGGGTGCTAAACTTGCATCTGTGATCTCATATGTGAATAACTGTGTGTTACCTCCTCCACCCCCGTTCTACTTACTAAGGGTAGCTTTCCTTTTTATAACTACCCTGGGTGACAAATTCAGAATCTGCATTCAGAACTTGTGTCTGAAACTGTGGTCAAAACTAACATCACCCCCATAGAATCTTGGCATGCCAACTACGTTATTCAGACGGTGATGCTAATAATTGGGGGCAAGGAGACAATTTATTATACCTGTCAACTATCCCTGTTAACTAGAATAACCTAGCTGAGTGACAAGCCTGTTACACCCTATCTATCAGGTAAGCTCGTGGGGTGTGGCCTGACAACAGAAGGGGTGAACGGGCAGTCCGCCTTCAGTACAGGATGAGACAGCCATGCATGGCTAGGCGCTGGCAATAAAACATTAGCAAACCGTTAGTCCAGCATGCTTCCAAGCACTGTATCGTAAGCTTCTGCTGTGGCCCTTGACTCGTTACTATGTAATACTTTACTGTGTACCTCACAGCCCAAAGATTCTCATTCTGATTTTTTGTGTCTCTGCATGTTCCTGGACTTAGCGGCACAACTGGCAAGCTGAAGCAGCTGGAATGCGAATTCTGCTACCGGAAAGTGGGAACGTGGTTGTATGCATCCCCAAATGACGTAAACCATGAAGGGAGCGGATGCAAACAAGAAAATACCAATGGGCATGGCACCAAGCGGAAACATGAGGAGGTACCAACCTGTCTTCCCATATTGTAGCCTGCTGTATTTAATCCGACACAGTGTACCTGAAAGAGTACCTTCTCGGCATTGCGGATTGGCTTTGCCGCATTTTAGTGCACTGACCACTCTGTCCTTTGCAGGAAAAAAAAGCCACATTACCAGCTGCAGGGCATCAATGTGTAGCATTGCAGTGCCTTGTGTGTGTGTGCGTGCGTGCGTGCGTGCGTGCGCGCGCGCGGCGCTGAAGCTTACCCTTAAAAGATGAAGCTGACATAAACACAGAAATACCCCCTCATAAATTAATTCATGCGTTCTAACAAGGCAAGCGCCATCTGGTTGTAACTACAAAAGCGCAAGTAAACCAGTAGCTTGTTAGTCCCATCAGGAATGTGTCAGCAGGCTTTCATTTTCCCGGAATTTCCCACCTCCTGTTGTGGTATGCGTATTAAACAGAAAAAAAAAGGCGCCTTTGGTGGGAGCACTTGGGAGGAGAGGCACGTGCTGAGTTGACCTCTGACATTGCCTGTACCGCACCCCACTTTGGACAACTGCCATCAATGCATGTGGCGTCTGTTTATTGCCCACATCGGCTGACCGCCTGTCAGATTTAACTGCCTGCATTTGCGTGGCTTAAAGGGCCATGAAGATAAAATACACATTCGGTTCACTGAAAAGGATGCTTTGTCCAGATAGTAGTGATACCAATTTATCAAATCTTCAAACAAATAATCAATATGCAGTAACTTCTGTTAAGACAAACTTGAAGAGAAAATTTGTTTGTATTATCAGGCATTGTGCACCATTACAAGAGTGCAAAAGTTTTTTCGTCTTAACCAAGCTCATCTTAACAAGAATCTACTACATTTAAAAAAAACCTATAAACAGTGGCGACCCTCTTGCCAGTTTTTGGCGAGGTCTTTAAGACGTCAGAGATTCTTGTCTCTGGCAGCCGTCGACTTAGGCCACTGCCAAGAAACATGTCTGGGCAATTGTAGTGGGGCCTCTAGTTTGGTTTAATTGTATCCCTTGGTTTTAGTGCTGGCCTGCATTACGTTACTGTAGCACAAAATCTCAAAATTTTGAATATTTCTTGAGTCTTTTTCTTGTTAAGAAAGCCTTTTTTCGTGCTGGAATGTAGCTGAGTGAGTTACCAGAGCCTAGTTTGTTCAAATGAACAAATCTGTATTGTCTACAGGGCCCTTTAGTGAAGTGCAGTCTATTTCCTTTAAGCCTGCAGTCAAGAATTCGTCTGATTTTCTCGTAACAACATAGTTAAATGAATAGGCTTGAACAGAGGAAAGAGATATCGGCACACGTCAAAGATCCCCAGGTGGTCAAACTTAATCCGGAGCCCTCCACTATGGTGCACCTCATTGCCTGTGTAGTGTCGGCGCGTTAAACCCCACAATCAATCAGTCAATTGAACAAGAGGAGCATGTGGTAGGCAGTAGCCATACCATAGTAATGTCAACATTTAAGGAAGCATTTTGTACACACATACATCATTCAAGTAACTGGTTAAAATCTGCATGATACAGATCTAAAGAAAATAGTCATTTATGGCAACCCTCAATTGATAGGCAGATACAAAGTTGTGTGGTATTTAATTTACTGCTGTTTTATCTGCTGGTGGTGCACAGCAATGCAGATTGAGAGAATTTGGAGCTCCCACCTCCTTATCAAGTGTAGCTTCAAAGGTTGTAGTGATGATTTTCATCACAATTTGACAGTAGGCTGTGTCAAAATGCTTACTTGTGATAAAAAAAAGCAGGTTTTAGGGACACCTGTCAAAATAGCTTCACAAGGAATGCCGTTCGGTCTTCAAGTGTTGTCAACTAAACATTTTTGGGGCAAATAAAAATGTTTTTCTTTTCTTTTCTCATCTGTCAAAGAATGCACGCCTTACTCTTTTTTGTGTCCTTATTGTTGATGTAGCTACAAAAATTTTAAAGTGAAGCTTTCGATCCTCACTGATAGCGATGTTGCTTCAGGACGCACTGCAGGAAAGCAAACTTTCTATGACGACGATCGTGGGTGAAGTGAAAGGTGTTGAAATGGGAAGGATTCTCTGCTGATCAACAACTATGTCTGCAAAGCCCAAAATCCAAATTGTTACGCCCTAAATGCGCTGCAGGAAAGCCAACTTACCCAGTAGGTCTGCACAAAGGCACATGAAGTGCCTCAAGAAAAAAAAACGCTTCCCTTAGTCGGTGTCGAACCTGGGTGCCTCGCATTATGAAGCCGACGGTCTGTCGATTACGCCATTCCGACATGGTCGAAGCAGTTTGGATTTTGAACTTTAGTCTTTCATTCAGGTTGCATAAGAGGCAGCTTTGCGCTATACCCATCTTAATTAAGAAAGGGCCTTGCTGATTTTTAATGCTTTTAGGCCAAGCAAAAACTCGCTCCAGAAAGTCTGAGCATGCTAAGGGTGGATGAACAGTTCTCTTATGTACTTCCACGACGTTTGCCCCCCATCTTTTCAGGAAGAATTTGATCCCTTGAAAGAGCACCGCCCCTGGTGTATCTGGGTGATCTGTGGGAGCTCAGGAAAGACAGGCTGGCTGGTCTACAGCGAGTGCCTGCAGAGAACATTGATGCGAGCAACAGCCGGTCCAGCCCACCTGCTTCAGTATGACTTTCCTGTAGCATTTGAAGCAAACTTGTGTTGCGTTTTGTGCGAGGCCTGTAGTTTAACGCTGTGTTCTTCTGTTTAACCATGCAGGTTGCTGCATTCCAGGAGAAAGTGGACAGAATCCTCAGTTCTTGGAAGCAGATCAAGGTTCCAAGACTTTGTGAAGTGTCATTGAACCATCTGTGGCAGCAAATTTCTGAGTTACTCAACTATCACGGCGTTTCATATGCAGGAATTCTGCAAAGAATTGTTGGCAAAATTCTAGATTTCATGTTGATCGTGTCGTTTCGTAGCAAAGCCGCACAAGATCGTTGCATCTACAAAAAATTGTGAAGGGCTAAATTTCGTTTATCTGTGATCGTTGGATCTACACAAATTGTTAATAAAGTTCTAGATTTCGTTTATCCGTGACGGTTTATAAGAGGACATACAAGTTGTTGCATTGCAAAGAATCCAAGTGAGACCCACGTTCGTTTTCTCAATAAATTCTATTTATTTACACGTATCTGATGTGTCTGGTTTCTTTTTTGACCTGAACCAGTGGAGAGCCTGTAGGGTCGTGCAATGCAAGTCACGCAGCCTCTTCTAGGCTTTTCATCATTTTGTGGGCTTGCTTGAGTTCGTGCAACAGAACACTGCACTTTTCAGACGACAGGGTAAAGTGCACGGGTGCGAGCTTGTCGCCCTGCTTCACGGAGAGTTTCATCTGCCACCGATGGCTGACACACCTCGCCCGCCACACTCGACTCGAGAACGTAGTCCAGGCGCCACTGTGGCGTCCCTTCGAGGGACGATAGCCTCAAACTTTGCTCCTTGAGAACGGCCAGTATTTCGGCCACCGGTCCGCGTAACCTTGCACACTGACACTGCGTGCTCCCTGGGTAAACCAAGCTGCGTGAGCTCGTTGACGAGTGTGTCTTCGTCGACGGCGAACTCGTGGCATTTTTGAGGATGAACTCCAGCGCCATGAGCACGCCCCTTGAGGTCGTCTGCTGTGTACTTGGAGTCTGCTGTCAATTTGGTGACTTTTTCGAAGTCTATTTGAGAGTTCAGGAGGCTGTTGACCACTTGGACGCTAAGCAATTTCACTTTGACGGAGCTTATCTTGGACAGCGAGACCGATCTCGGCAAGAAGCCAGTCGGACAATCCGATCGCCGCAAAACTTGAACAACATAGTGCTTCTCCTTGAACGGGTAGCTACAGCTGCGAACTACGCCAGTCACTTTCACAGTAGCTTTGCTTCGACGTTTCAATCGGGTAACTGGTAAAACACCTCCCAGTCTCCGTTTATGCATTGGATCGTTTTGGCTGGTTTTGGCAGTCTTGTTTCTTTTCAAAACTTCTTGTTATATAGATTACGTTAGTAAGATTTGTATTTATTCTTGGGAGATAATGTTTGCCAAAGCAATTTTTAATGTTAAATTTACCCGTAGTTGTGAGAAATTCTGCCGGTGCTCTGCCGTCACCGCTTCAACGATTGACATTGCCATCAGTTTGTGTCGACCATGGAGGAAAAAAAAGCTTAGGAGAGGCCCCCAGCTATCCCGCGCATTGGCAAAAGTGTGGAGGAAGTCACGTGTTTTCGGCGGCCATTGTAAGTAGCGTTAGCAACGGCGTCCTAGCAACAGCCCGCCCGCCGTTCGCCAGTCATGGAGGAAAGGCAGCGCCTGCCTTGTCGTCCGATTGCGAAGATTGCTGCTTCGCTTTGCTGCGCTGTGGTCTTGCGGAACTCGAAAAGGATGCTGCGAGTTGCGACAGCTGCGCCGATGGGAATATGTCATTTAATTTCTACTTGCAAGTGCACCTTGTACCGCGTCAAGCTATTGCTCCGGTCGCGATCACGACGCGCCTATTGAAGTGCAGATATCGTGAACGCGCCGTCCCGTCGTACGCGCGGACACCCGTCTGGTAGATTTTCGGGAAGTGATACACGTGTGCAGTACGTAGGCGACTTGCAACCGAACGATTCGCAACTCAATTTTTTGGTTATCGCCGCCGCAATATATAGTTTGCTAGGCCGGCAATGCGCGGCAGTGCTTTTGCAACTGTTACAAGGTAGATTCCCAGTTGAATAATTCCATCGTCCTATTACCTTAGTAGGTGTCCGTCTGTTGACTGGAAGAGTGCTGGATCTGGAATCTGGATCTTTTTGTGGTCTCGCTCTGGATTTCGATTTTCAACGCTTCATACTGCGAGGTTAGTGTATGAAAGTTTTCAACTGATATCACCTTGAATTTATTGTCACAGAGACAAGTTGAACTTGGCGAAAAAAGTTTATTGACGCCACCCACCCTCTCATTTTTTTTTTTACTCAATAAAATGTTTTGCCTCCTCCTCCTGCTCCTCCTCCTCCTCCTTCGCAAAAAATTCTATCGAAGGCACGCGAACAACGGTAAAAACATTCCACAATTTTTTAGCGTGAAATCTGCATGAGTACTGCTTACCTATATATATAGAACGGCCGTTTAATTGACTAGTCATCTCTGGGATTGCCAGTGAAACTGCAACGCAAACTTGGGCACTTTCCAGTCCGGTAGCCGCATGGCGTTCGCCCACTGTTTGCGGCGTTCTCATCGCTTGGGCACCTATAACGGCGGCGATTGCAAACAAAGGATGAATGCACACCAATGTACAGCATACTTGTCAGCGGAATGATGCACTAACCGGTGGAAAGTGACGCCCAATTCCTTGGGTACGATCGCGACTTGCAGCCTGGCACCGAGCATTGCGGCATTGTTAGAGCGAGCCGCTTCGCAAACCTGCTGCGGCCACACTGAAGACGTGTAACAGTGTAACCGCGCGTTTAGGTTCACGGTCACGCGCTGCAAAACGGCCTTCTACCTGCCTATCAGCTGATTTCCGCCGGCTCGGCGCTGGCAGATGCAGACGACAAGAGAGGCGATACAGGACGGAGGAGGCGGAGAAGGTGCACGAGAGAGAGAGAGGCAAAAAGAGTCGCCAATGGCATGAGGGCCAA
>NW_027526335.1:79068825-79212753 GCF_048455015.1 Haemaphysalis longicornis | reverse complement strand
CGTAGTAGTTTTACCAGTTACCCGATTGAAACGTCGAAGCAAAGCTACTGTGAAAGTTGACTGGCGTAGTTCGCAGCTGTAGCTACCCGTTCAAGGAGAAGCACTATGTTGTTCAAGTTTTGCGGCGATCGGGATTGTCCCGACTGGCTTCTTGCCGAGATCGGCTCGCTGTCCAAGATAAGCTCCGTCAAAGTGAAATTGCTTAGCGTCCAAGTGGTCAACAGCCTCCTGAACTCTCAAATAGACTTCGAAAAAGTAACCAAATTGACAGCAGACTCCAAGTACACAGCAGACGACCTCAAGGGCGTGCTCATGGCGCTGGAGTTCATCCTCAAAAATGCCACGAAGTTCGCCGTCGACGAAGACACACTCGTCAACGAGCTCACGCAGCTTGGTTTACCCAGGGAGCACGCAGTGTCAGTGTGCAAGGTTTACGCGGACCGGTGGCCGGAAATACTGGCCGTTCTCAAGGAGCAAAGTTTGAGGCTATCGTCCCTCGAAGGGACGCCACAGTGGCGCCTGGACTACGTTCTTGAGTCGAGTGTGGCGGGCGAGGTGTGTCAGCCATCGGTGCAGATGAAACTCTCCGTGAAGCAGGGCGACAAGCTCGCACCCGTGCACTTTACCCTGTCGTCTGAAAAGTGCCGTGTTCTGTTGCACGAACTCAAGCAAGCCCACAAAATGATGAAAAGCCTAGAAGAGGCTGCGTGACTTGCATTGCACGACCCTACAGGCTCTCCACTGGTTCAGGTCAAAAAAGAAACCAGACACATCAGATACGTGTAAATAAATAGAATTTATTGAGAAAACGAACGTGGGTCTCACTTGGATTCTTTGCAATGCAACAACTTGTATGGCCTCTTATAAACCGTCACGGATAAACGAAATCTAGAACTTTATTAACAATTTTGTGTAGATCCAACGATCACAGATAAACGAAATTTAGCCCTTCACAATTTTTTGTAGATGCAACGATCTTGTGCGGCTTGCTACGAAACGACACGATTAACATGAAATCTAGAATTTTGCCAACAATTCTTTGCAGAATTCCTGCATATGAAACGCCGTGATAGTTGAGTAACTCAGAAATTTGCTGCCACAGATGGTTCAATGACACTTCACAAAGTTTTGGGAACCTTGATCTGCTTCCAAGAACTGAGGATTCTGTCCACTTTCTCCTGGAATGCAGCAACCTGCATGGTTAAACAGAAGAACACAGCGTTAAACTACAGGCCTCGCACAAAACGCAACACAAGTTTGCTTCAAAATGCTACAGGAAAGTCATACTGAAGCAGGTGGGCTGGACCGGCTGTTGCTCGCATCAATGTTCCTCTGCAGGCACTCGCTGTAGACCAGCCAGCCTGTCTTTCCTGAGCTCCCACAGATCACCCAGATACACCAGGGGCGGTGCTCTTTCAAGGGATCAAATTCTTCCTGAAAAGATGGGGGGCAAACGTCGTGGAAGTACATAAGAGAACTGTTCATCCACCCTTAGCATGCTCAGACTTTCTGGAGCGAGTTTTTGCTTGGCCTAAAAACATTAAAAATCAAGCAAGGCCCCTCTCTTAATTTAAGATGGGTATAACGCAAAGCTGCCTCTTATGCAACCTGAATGAAAGACTAAAGTTCAAAATCCAAACTGCTTCGACCGTGTCGGAATGGCGTAATCGGACAGACGTCGGCTTCATAATGCGAGGCACCCAGGTTCGACACCGACTAAGGGAAGCGTTTTTTTTTCTTGAGGCACTTCATGTGCCTTTGTGCAGACCTACTGGGTAAGTTGGCTTTCCTGCAGAGCATTTAGGGCGTAACAATTTGGATTTTGGGCTTTGCAGACATTAGTTGTTGATCAGCAGAGAATCCTTCCCATTTCAACCACCTTTCACTTCACCCACGATCGTCGTCAGAGAAAGTTTTCTTTCCTGCAGTGCGTCCTGAAGCAACATCGCTATCAGTGAGGCATCGAAAGCTTCACTTTAAAATTTTTGTAGCTACATCAACAATGAGGACACAAAAAAGAGTAAGGCGTGCATTCTTTGACAGATGAGAAAAGAAAAGAAAACATTTTTTTTTTGCCCCAAAAATGTTTAGTTGACAACACTTGAAGACCGAACGGCATTCCTTGTGAAGCTATTTTGACAGGTGTCCCTAAAACCTGCTTTTTTTTAATCACAAGTAAGCATTTTGACACAGCCTACTGTCAAATTGTGATGAAAATCATCACTACAACCCTTTGAAGCTACACTTGATAAGGAGGTGGGAGCTCCAAATTCTCTCAATCTGCATTGCTTGTGCACCACCAGCAGATAAAACAGCAGTAAATTAAATACCACACAACTTTGTATCTGCCTATCAATTGAGGGTTGCCATAAATGACTATTTTCTTTAGATCTGTATCATGCAGATTTTAACCAGTTACTTGAATGATGTATGTGTGTACAAATGCTTCCTTAAATGTTGACATTACTATGGTATGGCTACTGCCTACCACATGCTCCTCTTGTTCAATTGACTGATTGCCGACACTACACAGGCGATGAGGTGCACCATAGTGGAGGGCTCCGGATTAAGTTTGACCACCTGGGGATCTTTGACGTGTGCCGATATCTCTTTCCTCTTGTTCAAGCCTATTCATTTAACTATGTTGTTACGAGAAAATCAGACGAATTCTTGACTGCAGGCTTAAAGGAAATAGACTGCACTTCACTAAAGGGGCCCTGTAGACAAAATACAGATTTATTCAATTTGAACAAACTAGGCTCTGGTAACTCACTCAACTACATTCCAGCCACGAAAAAAAGGCTTTCTTAACAAGAAAAAGACTCAAGAAATATTCAAAATTTTGAGATTTTGTGCTACAGTAACGTAATGCAGGCCAGCACTAAAAACCAAGGGATACAATTAAACCAAACTAGAGGCCCCACTACAATTGCCCAGACATGTTTCTTGGCAGTGGCCTAAGTCGACGGCTGCCAGAGACAAGAATCTCTGACGTCTTAAAGACCTCGCCAAAAACTGGCAAGAGGGTCGCCACTGTTTATAGGTTTTTTTTAAATGCAGTAGATTCTTGTTAAGATGAGCTTGGTTAAGACGAAAAAAACTTTTGCTCTCCTGTATTGTGCACAATGCCTGATAATACAAACAAATTTCTCTTCAAGTTTGTCTTAACAGAGGTTTACTGCATATTGATTATTTGTTTGAAGATTTTGATAAAATTGGTATCACTACTATCTGGACAAAGCATCCTTTTCAGTGAACCGAATGTGTATTTTATCTTCATGGCCCTTAAGCCACGCAAATGCAGGCAGTTAAATCTGACAGGCGGTCAGCCGATGTGGGCAATAAACAGACGCCACATGCATTGATGGCAGTTGTCCAAAGTGGGGTGCGGTACAGGCAAGGTCAGAGGTCAACTCAGCACGTGCCTCTCCTCCCAAGTGCTCCCACCAAAGGCGCCTTTTTTTTTCTGTTTAATACGCATACCACAACAGGAGGTGGGAAATTCCGGGAAAATGAAAGCCTGCTGACACATTCCTGATGGGACTAACAAGCTACTGGTTTACTTGCGCTTTTGTAGTTACAACCAGATGGCGCTTGCCTTGTTAGAACGCATGAATTAATTTATGAGGGGGTATTTCTGTGTTTATGTCAGCTTCATCTTTTTAAGGGTAAGCTTCAGCGCGCGCGCGCGCGCGCGCACGCACGCACGCACACACGCACGCACGCACACACACACACACACACAACACGAGCAAGGCACTGCAATGCTACACATTGATGCCCTGCAGCTGGTAATGTGGCTTTTTTTTCCTGCAAAGGACAGAGTGGTCAGTGCACTAAAATGCGGCAAAGCCAATCCGCAATGCCGAGAAGGTACTCTTTCAGGTACACTGTGTCGGATTAAATACAACAGGCTACAATATGGGAAGACAGGTTGGTACCTCCTCATGTTTCCGCTTGGTGCCATGCCCATTGGTATTTTCTTGTTTGCATCCGCTCCCTTCATGGTTTACGTCATTTGGGGATGCATACAACCACGTTCCCACTTTCCGGTAGCAGAATTCGCATTCCAGCTGCTTCAGCTTGCCAGTTGTGCCGCTAAGTCCAGGAACATGCAGAGACACAAAAAATCAGAATGAGAATCTTTGGGCTGTGAGGTACACAGTAAAGTATTACATAGTAACGAGTCAAGGGCCACAGCAGAAGCTTACGATACAGTGCTTGGAAACATGCTGGACTAACGGTTTGCTAATGTTTTATTGCCAGCGCCTAGCCATGCATGGCTGTCTCATCCTGTACTGAAGGCGGACTGCCCGTTCACCCCTTCTGTTGTCAGGCCACACCCCACGAGCTTACCTGATAGATAGGGTGTAACAGGCTTGTCACTCAGCTAGGTTATTCTAGTTAACAGGGATAGTTGACAGGTATAATAAATTGTCTCCTTGCCCCCAATTATTAGCATCACCGTCTGAATAACGTAGTTGGCATGCCAAGATTCTATGGGGGTGATGTTAGTTTTGACCACAGTTTCAGGCACAAGTTCTGAATGCAGATTCTGAATTTGTCACCCAGGGTAGTTATAAAAAGGAAAGCTACCCTTAGTAAGTAGAACGGGGGTGGAGGAGGTAACACACAGTTATTCACATATGAGATCACAGATGAAAGTTTAGCACCCGGGGCTCTTTGCAGATCAAGGAGAAAATGATTGATTGATTGTGGGGTTTAACGCGCCGACGCAACGCAGGCGATGAGGCGAGCCGTAGTGGAGGGCTCCGGATTAATTTTGACCACCTGGGGATCTTTAATGTGCGCCGAAATCTCGTACATACGGGCGTTTTTGCTTTTCGCCTCCATCAGAAAAGCGGCCGCCGCGGCCGGGAATCGAACCCGCGAACTCGTGCTCAGCAGCGCAACACCCTAGCCACTGAGCCACCGCGGCGGGTAGATCAAGGAGAAAAATCAGTGGGAAATTTCGGAATAGGCACTCGCAACTGTCGAGGTGACACACTGGTTGGATTTGCAGAGAGAAATAACCTCAAACTACTGAACACGTTCTTCCGAAAACGCAAAAGTAGGAAACGGAGTTGGAAAAATCTTACAAAAAACGAAGCTGACTTCATTCCGAGTGACAACCCAGGTATTGTGCAAGATGTGGAGGTATTAAGCAAGATTCGGTATGGTTAGGTGCAAGGTAAGGCTAAACCTCAAAAAAGAAAGAAGGAAGCTCGTAAAAAGTAAGAATCCCAATGTCAGGTCAGTAAGAGACAGAACGCATGAGTTTAAAATAACCCTTCATAACAGGTTCGCACTTCTAGACGGTCAGAACGAGGACAGTGTGAACACTCTAAATGATAACCTAACAACAGCAATCACGGAGTCAGCAGCGGCTACTGGAGGAGCAGCATGTAGGAAGCAAACTGGAAAATTAACTAGGCAAACAAAGGAACTTGTTTCGCAGTGCCAGAAGATGATACTATTGTTGAGTACGGTGGATCAAACTGAACTAGCAGAGCTGTCAAAATTAATAAACAAAAGTAAAACAAATGACACTCGTGCATACAACATGGCGGCCATCGAGGAAACTTTAGAAAGAGGAGAAAGCTTGGAGGCAACAAGGAGGAAGCTGGCTATTGGAAGAGACAGAATGTGCGCACTTAGAGATGAACAGGGCAACGTTACGCACAATATGGAAGAGATAATAAAAATTGCAGAACGGTTCTACACCAGGCTATACGCCAGCGACGCTGGAGCGAGACAAAGTACCGAGCCTACAAGCGTTGCTTGCGATGTTCCACCAGTAATGAAAGAGGAAGTAGAAAAGGCACTTAAGCAGTGATGGAAGTGGCATTTTACTTTTTGGAGCAGCTGTTGGAGCAGGCAAAATTCCAGTTTGGAGCAGACATAAGCCACTTTGGAGCAGATGCCAAAATATGTCTCTATACAGTTAGTATAAGGGTGAACATATTTCAGAAGAAAACCGTCAAAGTTTCCAATATTTATAATGCACGATAGTGCATGTAAAAACCAGCAAACAAACGCAGTAGTCACATCATTTCAAAAATCAGAACAAGATTTTTGCTGCCTTCAAGTTTAGGATAAAAATAGTTGAGGTACATCACTAAACTGTCCTAGTTTTAAAACGTATACAGTCGAACACGGATATATCGAACACGGGTATATCGAATTATTGTCTATATCGAACTCATAAATTATCCCCTTGAAAATTCTGTGTAAAAGTATAGGAATTCGTACGTTTATATCGAACCGTATTTTTCCCTACATTCGGTATATCGAACGCCTGGAAGGTGCTCTTCGGCGGTCGCTGCACCCCCGATTGAGGTTGAGGAGGATGTGGAGGAATGCGTGGGCATGGCGAAGACTGGCTCGCGGAACTAATTCCCCCTACCGCAACGAATTTGCGCTTGCCCAGTCGGGCCCCGCTACCGGCCGCCGTAGCGTTAGCGGACGGAGCCCGGTATGCTAAATCTCTCTAGGCACACAAGCCCGAACGCTCGGAAAATGTGACAGTGCGAGGTAGGGATGCCCCGACTGCCCACGTCCTTTTTTTTTTTTTTTTTTTTTTTGCGGCTGCGTACGTTCCTCGGCTTGCCGAAAAACAGTTTTCTCTCTCTCTCTCTCTCTCTCTCTCTCTCTCTCTCTGGGTCTGTCTTCCCACGATGTCGTCTCGGGAAAGGAAAGAGGGAACGATGGCGCTGGCGGCCTCCTCCTTCTTTTGCATTTTGCTGCTGTTGCTGCTGTTTGGCGAGTTGTCCCTCACCTTTCGGAGATCACTGTTTCTCTCGGAGATGACCATCGCGAGCGCTTTGTTGGAGTCCGTTCAGAGAGCCTTGGAATTGTTACCTTCAAAGTTATTGTGGTACGTGCGCGCTGTTCTTTTGCGTGCGTGTTGTGCATGGTGTGCGAAGGCGCAGCGTACTGCTGGAATTTACTAGTTGTGCAGCCTCGAGAAGATCGAGACCAGCGTCTTTAATTTCATTTCCTGGACGAAGAAGCAGGCTAAGATCAGCGATTTTTTTTCACAGAAATAAAGCGTCCTGTTGCGTCCCGAGTGCGGAATTAGTTGTCATTCTTGAATGCGACGATCGGTAAGTGATCGTCCTCCATAGGTGAGGTCTCAGAGCCCATATTTTTTATATCGAATTTTTCATATATCGAACTAATTCGCGATCCCCTTGGAGTTCGATATATCCGTGTTCGACTGTATTTCCACTTGTAGCCAAAAACTAAAACGCAAGCACAATTAGAGCAAAAGCCACAAGACCACAGTCATCCTTACATCACGTTTTAAAATTGAACAATTTAACTTCCAGTATATGTATCCAGTATATGTCTGCATATATAGTTCAGATACATGCTGGAGTTGGACCGATGCGACATGTAACAGAAAATTATTGCAGAAAAACATCTAGAAAAAGACATAACCGGATAAGACTAGCTCACAAAAATTACTCCCATCTCCCCTCGCGGGAACCCCTGTGTTGATGCGACGCATAGGGGGTTCCGTTGTTGTTTCCGTTAGGTTGATTCTCCCATCGCGTGAAACGTGCCGTGAACCCCCTGCCGCGGCTATGACGCAACACAATCCAACACAATCCACTTTAATACAATCCAATCCAAGCCAAATCCAATCCAATCCAATGCCCCTCGCGAGAGAGCGTTCGCTATGGGAGAGGAGAGGGGGTGAGCGACGGAGAGTGCAGCTTGCGCGGCGAGGAGAATGGAGGAGGGGTGTGGACGGACAATGACAACGCCGTATGGAGGGACAAGGCGAGTGAATGAGATGCCGTCGCATCTAAAGGAACCGTTCATATGTTCTTTTTGACAAACATGGCGATGCCCCGGGAAGGCCGTAAAGCCATAAGAAAGCCGTGGACGATCGCAGATAAAGAAGGCCATGTTTACAGATGTGCGGACACACCGCAGCAAACTCGGCTTTCAAGCAGGCTTGTCTTTGATCTTTAAATAAAGGTGACATTAGACACAAGTTTATTTTCAGTTTCGGTTTTGCACAAGAGGGTTAGAAGTGCTACCAAATGCTTTAGAAATGCCCCTTCGGTGCACGTTTGGAGCAAAAATCCCTTAAAATGACCATTTGGAGCAGTACTTCCATCACTGCTTAAGGGCTTGAAAAGAGGGAAGCGGCAGGCGACGACGGCATAACCATAGGCCTTCTAAAAGAGGGTGGAGATATAATTCTAGAAAAGCTTACTGAACTATTCTCAGTATGTTTAAGGACCTTAAAAGTACCAAAAGCCTGGAAAAACGCCAACATTGTTTTAATTCACAAGAAGGGAGATAACAAAGATCTTAAGAACTACAGACCCATCAGCCTTCTGTCGATTGTATACAAGCTATTTACCAAGATAATACTTAGCCGCATAACCGCCAGCCTAGACTTCCAACAACCCAGGGAACAGGCTGGGTTCAGAAAAGGATACCCTACAATGGATCACATCTATGTCATCAACCAAGTAATAAAAAAATGCGCAGAGTATAATAAACCACTTTACATGATATTTATAGACTATGAAAAAGCGTTCGATTCAGTAAGCACCGCCGCAGTGATGGACACCTTAAAGGACCAAGGAATAGAGAACACCTACCTACGACTCCTAGACGACATATATGACACATGCACTGGCAGAATTACACTTTACAAGCAAAGTGATAAATTCCCGATCCGAAGGGGAGTGCGACGAGGAGATAACATCTCACCAAAATCGTTCACAGCATCTCTGGAGAATGTATTCAGGAGGCTTGACTGGGAAAACTTAGGCTTATGAATAAACGGTGAATACTTGAGCCATTTAAGGTTTGCAGATGACATAGTCTTGCTCAGTGAATCTGCAGAGGAACTCCAAAACATGATTGAGGAACTAAAAGCACAGAGCTTCGTTGTGGGGCTAAGGATAAACATGAATAAAACTAAAGTGATGATAAATAAACATGCTGAACGCACCTTTTTTAGACTAGGAGACGAAACAATGGAACAAGTACAAGAATATAACTACCTTGGCCAGAGGGTCAGTGCGGAACCAAACCACGAGAAAGAAATCCGGTGCAGAATAGGACTGGGATGGGGTGCATTCGGCAAGCACTCGCAAATAATGCAAAGTAAGATGCCTCTATCCCTAAAAAGAAAGGTATTCAACCAATGGGATGGGGTGCATTCGGCAAGCACTCGCAAATAATGCAAAGTAAGATGCCTCTATCCCTAAAAAGAAAGTTATTCAACCAATGCGTCCTGCCGGTGATGGCATACGGAGCGGAAACTTGGCGACTTACTAAACAATTAGAAAGCAAGCTTAGGTACGCTCAACGTGCCATGGAGAGAATAATGTTAGGAGTAACGCTTAGGGACAGAAAACGAGCTACCTGGATTAGGGAGCAAACTCGGGTAGATGATATCATAGTCCAGGTTAAGAAAAAGAAATGGACTTGGGCCAGCCAAGTGGTGCGACGAACGGACCACAGGTGGACCACAAGGTGACAGAATGGACACCGCGAGACGGGACTAGAAGAAGAGGGAGGCCATTAACTCGATGGAGAGAAGAAATAAGAAAACTCGGAGGCAAGGAATGGAGACGGGCAGCACAGGACAGAAACGGGTGGAGGTCAATGGGGGAGGCCTTCGTCCTGCAGTGGACCCAAATAGGCTTGTCGATGATGATGATGAGGTGGCTAAAAGCTTGTCAACAAACACTTTGTTTGCACCCTTCTGTGCACTGGGTGCCTCATTGTCGCATAAGGTTAGGTTAGCAAACACTGAAATTGACCAATAAACATGTGGTTCACTGCACTTGTTGCACCGATGTCACCACATCAGTACGTTACTCTCCCACTAAATTAGTTTCCTTTTAGGCCTAGCCATTAGGTCACTTCCATAATGCAGCAGCACAATAGCCGCAACAGCACTGCTGCTAATACTGGCATCTCTGATCCATTGCAACTATGCAAACTGCTCACTGTTAGCACATTTTACACTGTGGCCACAACATGGAGGCTGAACTTGGCTAATGCTTACTTTGGACAAAAAATTCTAACATGATACAGAAGAGAAACATTTGGACAAGTAAATAGTTGGCAAAAAATGGCCGCGTATTTGCTCCTTTCGTTGCAAATGCCGACGAAGAACAATAGTCGACTGGCGCCCCTGCCAGGTAAATGCCTTTCTTTTCTTTCCCGCTCACCTCACGTGCTGTTCCTCTCCTCTCTCAATCCTCCTGCACCCTCTGCACAGCCCCAGCCACCCTACCCCACATTCTGTGGGTCACCACAGCTGAGCAGTGGAGAGAAGCACTGGCATCCCACGACAGGGAGGTACAGACCTCCCTGATCGCAAGGGCCGCCTCGGTCGTCGTTGGGCTGATAACAACGACCACCAACTTCTCACGCTAAAGACAAGCTCGGTTTAATAAAGTTCTCTCTCTCTCTCTCTCTCAATCCTCCAAAGATGGACACGCTAGAAGTTTTCTCAACTCAATTTAAATTTATTGTGTTCCACTGTGCCAAGTCGGGTGCCTCGGTGCCAGTGTTGCCATACGGCGGCGACATGCATGAATCGAGGCACTCTACTACAATGTTTATAAACCCCGTTGCCCCATTCCACAAGTGTTCTAAATGGAATGTGGAACCTATCTAGTGGAACCTTTTGTTGCTGTTGCCATTTGATTTCTTAAATGCTGCCAGGAACTAGTAGTGAAAGCAACAGCAGGTGACGGTTTTCGGCAGTTGATGAAGTATATCGCAAAAACCAAGCATTCATTAATTTTTTTAATAAAGGAACACTGCAAATATCACTTATGTATTGATGTTTTGCCTTATCTTTGCGTAATTTCTTGTAACAATGTTGACAAGCATGAACATTGACACCGGACCTAGACATTTAGATTTGGCTGTGGGTACCGTACTTTCGCGCGTATAACCCACACCAAAAATGCGGAGGTTTCAGGGGTGAAGTAGAGGGGCGGATTATATGCGAGGTATTTCCTTTGGTGTAGCTTCACTGCAATGCGCGTTGGGCCGTACAGTGGTAGTAGCGAGTAAGCCACAGTTATCCCCTTGACAGTGCTTGTTTTTTACACACAGCTCAACAATATACCAACCTGAAAAAAATGTATGCACAAGTCATCTAGTTACGTAGTCAGCTAGGTAAGTTCTCTATAGAGTAAACAAATGTGTAATATTGCTTGTGTAGTAGCTTTGGTCCATCCTTTTATGTATAGAATATGCAGGCAATACGCGGGGACATGTTTTTTTTTTCTGTTTTTTTTTTTGTCGACGGAAAATGGGGTGCGGATTATATGCAGGGGTGGGTTATTCGCGGGAAAATACGGTATATAAGACTATTGCGCAGCTTCTGTTTCACTTTGGACAGGTGGCTGAATCGAGTCACAGACAGATAGACCATAATTTCTGTGTTTAAGCAGCCCAAGAAAGACTATGGTCTTTAAAAAATAATATTGATACAAGACACACACGCACACACAAAGCAGTGCAAGACATTTCGGGCAACATGCCTGCACAGTTGGAATTCTGAACAAAAAGATCAGCAATTATGTTCACTGAATACTTTCGTATGCACAAGGTTCTGCTCAGGAGATAAAACTTCTCTTCCTCAGGAGTGTACACAAAGTATTGTTTATGGTGAAAATGATTTCTTACGCTGTCTTCCAGCCGGTCAGGGCAAGCAAGACTGCACGTTCGTACTCCTTGTCCTCTGCCTTCTCTTCATCCGCCAGCCTGCAAATTTTTGCAATGGCCTCAGCTCCAAGCTGGAAGGAACAGAGCCAGCTCTATTTAGTTTCAAATTGACAATGCATTGCTCATCACTGAACAAAAATCAAAAGAGCTAGGAAACATTTGAACTAGACTAAAAGTTATCCTGCCTCTGTTCGGCAACTCTTTAGAGGGGCCTTGAATACAAAATAGTACAACCTTATTTAATTTCAAAACCTCCCTTTTCATATCATATAACAGCGCAAAGAATTAGGATGAAGAAGAGCACACAGCAGCGATTTCTTTTGCGCTGTTTTAAATGAGGCTTATTACTCCAGGTACAACCCCAGAAAACGCCTGGTGGTGCCACTTTGACCTTCAAGCTCAGCCAAGGTAAAGAAGCGCCTTGTGTGGTTTCATAGCGACGAAAGTGCTGATGGAAAAGGGCAACACATAAGGCTAGTTAGTGCTGCTTCATGTGGAGTTGTGGGGGCACGGGAAAAAGATTCAGCCTCCAGAAGTCTCAGCTAAGGGGTACCCAGACAGCTTGCTAGCACCCGTGAATAAAAAGTTGCTCCAGCCCATCACAGGGAAAAGAAAAAAACAAAGAAAGAGGAAATATAGAGACTAGTATGCCTGTGGCAATTCCCTACATTCATGGCATCTCGCACAGGTGGCAGAAAAGAATCACATCAAAGTGGTTTTCTCTACAGTGTCAAAGCTTAAAGGCACATGTTCCAAAGCCAATGGATGGCAGGAAAGTGGCAAGGTATGTAGCATAAAACACAGGCAAAGATTTGTTAATTGCCAGATATGTGTGATATACAAAATCACACCGTTGTGCAGAGGAGCGTATATCGGGCAAAGCAGAAGGTCCGCTAACGAACGCTTTAACGGACACTGGTACGCAAGTCAGCGAACACAGGCACCAAGTAATCTGTCACTCCCCTGCAAAACGTGTGAGTGCACACCCGAGTTCCAAAACACACACAGCGCCAAAAATAAGATCGCACGCAAGGTCACTGAGGCATTCCACATCATCACAGACGCAGATGGGTGTGTCAGCATGCCGTCAACCTTACTCTCCAATGAGGAACACAACCTCATTTAAAGAGAGCTGGCATGAGAAAGGAAGCTATCACACATGCAGCCATTAGTCCCATGTCGTGTTACCACTCACTGCAGGTTTTTTGTGTCCTTTTTGTTTTTTGGCTTGCTGCCACACAAGCAGGAAATCAACAACAAGAAAATCAACCCTGTGTGTCCCCCTGCCTCATGGCATTATTAAACAGTTGCAAGTTTGCGCACTGCCTTGTCCCCTTGTCATCTACTTTCTTCGTATTCCCACCCAGTGCAATTTAAGATGACTTACAGACACAAAAGACTTTCCCTAATTCAGATGCTGTTGAATGACAGCTGCTGCATGCAGCTGTGCACACACTGTACAGTGAAACCGGACGTACCTGCTTTAGAATTGCATCAGTGCTGAGCAAAGGAAGCGATGAGAGGATAGGAGTGAGAGTCCCCAGCCTGTCTCGCAGCTGCTCAAGCGCTCCATGCCGCATGACCGGCTCCATCACAGCATAGGACTCTGCAGCCAAGGTTTAGTTTCATGAGAAAGAGTCTGTGGTCAGCAGATGGTATCGAAAAAGGACTTCAGAACTTACCAGGGCACGGTGCAGCCTTCCAAGGACAGCAGTTCTTATGAGCGTCCTTCAGGGATGACACCAGCTTCTCGGTGCATTCTTTGTCTGAAAAGCAACATGTCAAACAAAGCATGTTTCTTGCGGGCAGGCTGCCGACTGATCCTTACAAAGCTTGTGGCCCAGGCGGCTGCAGAGTTTGCAGTCGAGATGTGCTTTGCAGGAGATGCAACAGAGCATGTCCTCGCTGACGCACTTCCAGCCAAAGCGAGCGCACACAGAGGGTGAAAGCTCAGGAGGCTTGCAGGACCACTTGGATTGCTGATGGCAGATCATCAAGGTGAAAATTTGTGGAGAGGTTCATCGACGTACAGAAAAGCAGGAAGACTAGTTCTTGAATAATGGCACAGTATTGTTCAGCTGTGCTTGGTATACAGACAAGAAGAGGCCAACGAAACGTAATACCAGCAATACGGCTCAATTGTTGTTGTTTGTGGTTTGAGGGAAAGCAAAAGGAGCTCGCCTGCATACGAAGAGTGTTAAAGAGATAGAGAGAGAGGAAAGAATAAATGATAGGGCTAAGTCAGACCGGGCACATCAGTCATTAACACGGCAGTCCGGGCTACAGCCGCTGTGTGAGGCTGGTCGTCTCCAATCGATTCCACCAAGACAAATCAAGTCAGGGAATGTTGGTTTTCAAGTCAGGTGCAGCTTCCTTTCAAACCGATGGCACGCCGCGTGCTACACTGCAATGCACATTTGAGAGCGCAAACACCAGGTGGGTTGACCACAAGAAATCTATGCATGTATTCTGAAGCCTAACATAGTGTTACAGATACAGAGTGGATCATGCCCGCAAAAGAGTATTGGAAATAGCTTTATAAACTGACAAATCAATTTGGTCATTTAAGTTAGTCAGCAAGCAAAATCATGCAGTAAATGAATCACAAGACAATGCACCTAGAAATGTCCAACTGGACCCATTCAATTTCAAATTACCCAAGTAAGTCTTGCTTGCTCACATAAAATGAATCTGCATCAGATTGTCTTTTTTGTTGTTGTTGTTGTTTCAATCGAAGAATCACGAATCTGGCGCAGACTACAAACAGGCACGTACTATAACGCCACCATCCTCTCCCACATCTCCCCTTCATGCTTCGAGTATAACTGCCCGGACAGTCAAGTTCCTGCCACCAGTGCCCGCCTCGTCATCCTGTGCCCTCAACACCCTGTTCCTCTCCCTTCCCCTACCTCCCAGCAGAGGGAATGCGCGTTGACCAGCTCAGACCTGCAAGAGCAGCTCAGACTGATCCAGTAGGCCACGCAAGCAGCGGTGGTGCACGGCCTCCTGAACTGAGGAGGCCACCCACCCTTTTTTCTTTGCTCAATAAACATTTTGCCTTCTCCTTCTCTTACAAACATAAAGTAACGCACATGTACGCAGGGCCGCCCCAAATAAGCTACAGTCTTTGTTAACTTGAATGTGAACATCCTCAACAGAATTGTGTCTGGTTGGGTTAAACTTGAGGAAGAGGCAAATGCACCAACCAAGGGCGTTCATTGGAAGAGATCCCAACGTTTCGGAGCCTACTTGGCTCCTTCATCAGGGGTGACTGTGTAAGACAAGAAGCAGCAATTACATTGGGCGTCCTCTCTCGTCCTTTTTACTCGCATCTTTGCTTTTGCACATCGGAGGCCATGGGTGTAGATGGTGGAAAGGGCTCTGAGGGATGTATTCAGGCCTTCCTGGTTCCCTTGTATGTGCCAGGACTCGAGGAGTATTCTTTCTCAGTAACTGGTTTCGGTGCCAATCACCTGCGTGCCGTCTAAGTCGACCTTGTGGTCAGCTTTTTTGCAGTGTTCGGCCAATGCACTGCGCTGAATGTCCGAATTGCGAACGTCGTTTTTGTGTTGTCGGAGGCGTTTGGGGAAGTTCCTGATCTGGCCAATGTAACTAGCGGGGCATTGTGCGCAACCGATTTTGTAGACTTCCTTCCTTCTGAAGAATGCGGAATAATGTTTCACTCTTTCCTTTAACATAGGGGAGGGAAATACGGGTGGGTTGTCGGGCAGAGAGGGTGGGGGGGCAGACGGCGGAGGCAGGAGAGGGGTTGTTGACCGGCGGTGTCAATAGAGCGGAATTTTCATGGTTGCAGCCCGATTGGGGGAGACTGCTTTTGACGCGCCAGATGAAGTTGCTCGTGTATCCATTTTTCTTCATGTTCGCGATTACGGCTTTTTCTTCTTTCTGGTCGCCTTCTGTTTAGCATACAGTTCTAGCTCTAAGTAAGAGAGCTGAGACTACAGAAGACTTGTGGGGGGTTTGGATGGTAGGAATCGAATTGTACGTAGCGGCCGGTATGGGTGGGTTTTCTGTACACTGTGAAATTTAGTCAATCTGGCAGTCTTTTTATCAAAAGGTCGAGGAATGGTAAGGTGCTGTCTGTTTCTTTTTCTACTGTGAACTGGATGGCAGGTTCGATCAAATTTAGCTACAACAGGAGGTTGTCTGCTGTTGTTTCTTTGATGATACAAAAACAGTCGTCCACATACCGGAGAAACGCCTCGGGCTTTTCGGGGGAATTTTCCAGAGCGGTCCTTTCAATTTTTTTCACTACCAGATTCGCTGTGGTTGCGGAAATATCAGCCCCATCACAGTTCCTCTCACTTGCTTGAAATATTTCTGCTTGTAGCAGAAATATGTGGTCTGCAGGCAGAACTGCAGAAGTTGCGCTATTTCGCCGACGCTGAGGCAGGTCCTGGAGCTCAGGCTGTCGTCGTTTCTCGGGGGCAGTTGCAGCAGTTGCAACAGCCAGGGAAACTGGAACACTGGTGAAAAGCAACACTATGTCAAAAGAGACGAGTCTGTCACCTCGGTTGATCGGCACTTCGGAAACTAGTTTGACGAAGTGGCCGGCACTCTTGACGTGGGTGGACGTTTTGCCGACAAGAGGGGAGAGGGCTCGAAGGGGTAAAGTTGTGCACTCCACAATAGGCCAGAGGGGCACATCAGGCTTATGAATTTTGGGTAGCCCATAAAAACCAGGCGCTGAGCCATTCCTGCAGATGAGTCGTAGATACAGGCTTCGGAAATCGGGGTACTTGAAAATGTTGGCCAAGAGTTTTTTCAGCTCCCTTTGAACCTGTGGGGTTGGGTCCTTTTTCAGTCTTTCGTATGTTAAGCAATTGAGGAGGTCTTGAACTTTGCTTTCGTAGGCTTGCCGATCAAGCACGACGGTACAATTTCCTTTGTCAGCAGAACGGATGACTACGTTATCATCTCGTAGGCCACGGATAGCTGCGGCTTCATCTGGTTTCAAGTTCTGTTAGTGCTGCCTGGGAATGTCCGAGAGAACGCCAATGGCCTTCAATCTGACTTCCACTCGGTCGCCGGCTTCAAGACGGCTGTCACCATTTTTGGCAGAGGGGGCCCGGTAGTTGTTACGTTAAAGCCATGATTTTTGGCTAAAGCGCCAGTCTCGGAAGGAGAGAGTTGTCTTGATGATAAATTAACAACAAAGCTGGCACGTTCAGCGGGTGTGGCTTCTTTTTTCTTTAGCGCTGAAAGCTTGCTCTCTTTCGATGCCTAATGTTTCTCAGAAGCAGACGAAACGACACTTTTTGCAAAAGAATCCAGCGAATCAAACTTGTTTGGTACGGCATGCTCCAGTTGCCTGCGCAGGAAGAAAAGGTACAATTCCTTCCTTCTTGGGGTCGCTTGGCACTCCTGGACTCCGCACCAAACGCCGTTCAGCTTCGACGCGCAAGAGCAAGATGCGAGTAAAAAGAAAAACGAGAAAAAAGAAGACACTTTATATAACTGCTGCTTCCACAGTCACCCCTGATGAAGGAGCCGAGTAGGCTCCGAAACATTGGGACAGCTTTCAATAAACGCCCTTGGCTGGTGTATTTGCCTCTTCCTCAAGTCTTCGTTAACGCATGGCAGTTGACAGTCTCTCGTTACTAAGCCCATTACGTATCGGTGACAAAAAAAGGATACAGATCCGTATTCGTCGATGAATGTTTGAATCCGTGCTTTGTAGTCGTCGTATTCCTTCCTATTGGCAGGTAGTTGGAACGTCAGACATTCTATGCTGGTCAAGCCCTTAGATGCAGACATAATAACTTTACAGATGTCAGCCAAATTATCTGTCGGAATGAATTTCACCAAACAGAATCAACAGCACTTGCGGTATCTTGGATTAGCTAAAAAGGGTTTATATTTGAAACAAAACTGCGACGAAACGCATCTCACACGCGCAGCACGCCGGCAAATGTGCGTAAACAACTTTGAACGCCTGTTCCCGCCGCTGTTTGCACTTACTAGCGGCGCTACTATCCGTTGATTATAATATTATTTAACTACTAAACCGTTGCATTTAACAAAAAATATTTGCATTAGATAACAAAACACATAAAAAGGTTTAATAAACATTGAACTAAACATTTCTTAAATAGTTTATTAGTAGCAGACGATTTTTCACGTGATTGGTTTGTTTCACCGGTCTCAGTAGGTAGGCCCGGCAGAAAGAAATAGTTTATGCAGATTTGTCTATAGGTTCCACAGGACATGTAAACTAAAACAAAGTTACCTAGATGAAAGAACATCGGTACACAAACTAATAGTGCCTATTCTTGGCACCTATCGCCAGAAGCAGGTCAAAAACAGGTCAGTTCCTAAGCCACAACAACTGCTTGGATATCCTGCACGTCTTGCTCAAATGATAAAACAGAGTTGTTTATTAGCCCTTGAAGGACAATGACAGAAGTATTGTCAATGACAGAGGAGCATGTGGGCTGAAATATAGACAATAACCGAACAGTGGTGCTGGAAAATGAGCTCTCAAGCGCATTTATGTATTCTTGAAGATGATATCACAGGACAGGGATGTTAGTTGCTGCTTTTATTTGACAGGCATGTAGAAGCCACTGAGGGGTGGTTGGGGTTGTGAGGGAAGGGGATATAGAGTAGGATCAGTTGCAGTTCTTAGCTGCACTTCACAGTTTTTCAGTCAGGTTCAGTCAGCCCACATTTTCTGCTATTTCAGAGAAGGTAAACGGGGTGGGACGTGACTGTGTTCTATGCTCCTAGAAGTATGCGCATGACCAAATTATGTGGTCTAAATCGGATTTGATGCCCAGATTTCAATAAGGGTAATGCTCCCGTCCTTGGGGAGAACAGGAATGCACTCCATGAATTAGACGCACCCGTTCAACTACCTTAAATGAATCTCCGTGTTCTTTGTTTTGTGGCACGTCCTCTTCTAAAGTTGAAAAAGCATGCATGGGATGGGGTGCGCAGACGAACGTGAACAAAATTTTAGAAACAAGCCAATAAAAGTCGATCTGCAATCTAGAACACATCTTACTTTATTAATGCTTTGATGCACATGGATCCCAAGAGAAAATGTAGCTGGTACTAGCTGATTTATGGTTAAATTCCAAGCTAGGCCCTGACCCTAGCTGATACCAGTTGGGACCAGCTAGTTTCAGCTGGGAATCTAACCATAAACCAGTTTGGACCAGCTACCATTTTCCCTTGGGTTGTTGTTGTTGTTGTTGTTGTTGAAAACGTTTATTAAGAAAAGAGGGGAAGGGAGTAGGGTTAAAAAGTGGAGCACTGGGTGGCCATCCTATTCCGGTAGGCCGCGGGCTGTGGCTGCAGTCTTCGCCCGGAGAATCAGGGCTTCCTGTTCTTCGAGCTGGCTGCAGCGCAGCGCGCGCTCCCAATGCTCAGGAGAGGGGGAGAGAGGAGTGGGGAGGGGGGGATTGGACGGACATGTCCAAACTAGGTGGCTGGTGGTGTTGGGAGAGTTGCAGCATGGGCAGTTGAATGGAGTGGGGGAGACATAGTGAAGGCGAGTGTGATTGTGATACGTCTGTGTTTGTAGGCGCCGCTTGGGTTAAGAAAAAATTAGTTTTTACAGAATAAAATACTTTTCGAAACTCTCGCATAGATTTTTGGCCTTACCATGGTAACTTTCCGAGCGGGGCACGCTGTGGTTCAAAGTTGGATTTGGCCCTTCGACGTTGCGCGGGCGTTCCTTCCTCAAATCCTGAAATTGCAGGTTTTTTGTCACGTGATTTCGTGCGTTGTTTTAAGATTTAATTCGACAACAAGAAAATAGTGATCGCTAATGTGCTCGCCAGAAAAGTGGTAAAAGTGCGTTACGCTTTTGTGCATGGTATCGTCTGGAGATTCGTCCATTTGCATTAGTGTATGTTTCTTGTGGAGCGTTAGGAAGGCGCTCAAGCAACTAGTGAGTGGGAACGAAGACACGTCCCCAACCCCTTAATTCCTAAATTTAATGCATATTTTATCACTGTTACAGAATTTACCAACTGTGCTATGGTAGTGTTGAAAACCACCAATTATAGCTATAGGGCAGCGGAAGTCCCATTGGTACGGCTTTCGATCAAAATATTCTGGTACACAGACGAACTTCGAGTGCAAGGTGCAGTGAGTGCGTCCTTTGTCTCACATTACATGAGATGCTGGATATACCAGTGATTCGTATCAGTGGATTCAGCACGAAGAAAAGTGGTACCAAAAATGCTGCTGTCAAGAGCACTGGGGCCATGCCTATGAAAAATAATAATCTTTTACGCTCGTTATTTGGCCCTTCACTATCTTCATTTCTTTTTATTCCCAGGAGCAACAAAGCAGCCGCAAGGGAAAGGAATAAGAAAGAATGGCAGCTGCGCTGACCTGCAACCTGGCTAAATGTCGGAAGCGGCTGACCACCGTCGCCTGGGTACGTCATCTTCGCAAAGCGTTGGTCGTATAGCATCAATGCGCGAAGGACATGAGTTTGGTCCCAAAACAAACTTCGTTACTGCTTTCAGGCGCTTATCGCTGGCCAGTTCAGGTTGGCCGGTTCAGGCGCGGTTACCGCTGGCGTAACCATTAAAGCGAAGCTTTATACGTCTCAGTGATGACATGGCATATGTCGTGTCGAAAACGCTCTACAAGAAAGCCAACTTTCTCTGACAATGACGATGATCGTGGGTCAAGTGAAAGATCAAAACGCTTTCCGTCGTCGGAAACACCATCCCACCCCGTGGCTCTGCTGTGGACCCCGGCCCACACGGGAACAGACGCCAATGAAGCGGCCCACCGTACAGCTCGAGCTCTTGTCCATCGAACCTGCAGGATCCCTCGCGTTGTGAAGCCGACGATCTATCCGATTGCGCCACCCAGCCTACGTTTTTTTTTTTTTTCAAACAATACCTTTATTTACATGAATAAGATGGGTATAGTTTACATCGAAATATAAAGGCACGAGAGTACAGCCGAAGGCATGCTCAGATATGTTCACACACACGTACACACACATACACACGCGCGCGCGCACACACACATACACACACACACACACACAAAGAACGCGCGCGCGCGCACACGCACATGCGCGCATACGCGCACACGCACACACAGGGTGTTTCAGCTTTAGCCAGAGTTTAAAAATATGCCGATGCACTCTAACCTGTTGCTCACTTTTCTCTGTAAATCTATTTTTTGTATTTTGCTTAATTAGATAATTAGTCAGTTTTAATTGGTGAACTTCGGAACCAACGAAGCTGGACAAAAAATCCCAATTATAAAGTTGCAGAGCGATTTGCAAAACGTCCGAATTAACAGTTTCAATCTTTCTATCTATTCGGAACAAGCGTTTTCGTCGATGCAAGGAACATCATCTGCAGCAGCAGCAACAGCAGCTGGCGTCTCGGCCGGGAATGGGGGAGGGGGGGGGGAGAGGGCGGCGGGCCATTTATGTCTTTAGGACAGAGCTGGCTGAAGTAGACAGTAGGGAATTTTAGAATAGGGGTCCCCAACGCTCTGGGGCCCCCAAGCGTCTTGGGGAGTCGTACTGCGCATGCGCAGAACCCAAGCCGTCCTTGGGGGTTTTGGGCTTGCGTTTAGCGCGCACGCCGGTGTCTCTGGGGAGCAGGACCTTGGTCCGCCGTGTTCTGTCATTCATACAAGCGCAAATGCGTACTACATGTGTGCGTGCGTTTGCGTCCGTATAATATGTTGATCACCTGTCGTCATATATTCTACAATCTCACCAACCCCTTCTAAAGAGAACTCAACACTGAGATTTCTTTTTTTTTTCTTTTACAGGTTACTTCCTGCTCTCGTATCCTTTTCGTGATGACTTCATTGTGGATGAATATAATTTGGTTGACACTACCTCCCAGTAACGAGGGAAGGTTAGGGGTAGTTAAGCAAGCTACCTGTCAAATCAAACTACTTGTAAGCATGTGCGTCGTAATATCAACAATCCGCATTTCTTTGCTGCAATATATCAAGAATTTGGAAAGAAAGAAAGAAAGTGGAGAAAAAATTCTTTCTTTCTTTCTTTCTTTCTTTCTTGATCTGTTTCAATGACCTACTACACTCTCCCCTTTGCTTTCCGAGCTTTCTTGACTGCCAACCCTTATTTCTGTCTTAGTCCAACGATCCAACGAGTCCCTCATTTCTTATTCTGATTCGCTATAAATATATATATATATATATATATATATATATATATATATATATATATATATATATATATATATATATATATATATATATATATATATGTGTGTGTGTGTGTGTGTGTGTGTGTGTGTGTGAGAGAGAGAAATAAGGGTTGGCAGTCAAGAAAGCTCGGAAAGCAAAGGGGAGAGTGTAGTAGGTCATTGAAATAGATCTCGTTTGAGAGGCTTGTGCCAATCGCAGCGTCCAAGGTGCGTATTGAAAGCTTTCGGGCCACACATTAACGACATTGGTATAGCGTCGCCTCATCCAATGCTATGCTATGCTATGAGGTTTTAGGAGGGGCCACTATTGGGGGGACGGGCTATGCGGAAGGATGTGAAATTATAGTCGATTTTATCACAAGCGAGGAAAGCCGCATTTGCCTTGTTTCTTTTTATCACAACAGGTCAATCTTAAAACCGGTCAAGTGAAGCATGATCGGCCTACAGCTGTCCAAAGATTGAACGGATAATTAAGCAAAGCGTCTGAAATAAGCGCTTCCTTAGCAGCTGTTCGCAGATGTGTTTTGTGAGGAAGACGCGTCTCGCGAGCTGACCTCCCGTCCCGTCTGTCCAGCCTGTAAGTACGCCTTTTAAAGCGAAGCTTTACTACTTTCGTCCAGCGATTTCGTGGAGGATGCGCAAGGTCACCTTTTGACGGGAGACACACCCCCGGCGACACACCCCTCTAAGCGCATCGTGTGATTCGCCGGACCCGCTGTTGGCGCCTGCGGGCGCCGACAGCGGTCGCCACCGCCGCTGCGGCCGAGGCACCGACCACCCCCGCAGCCTCCCATGCATGCGGCGCTGGGTCGTTTCGGGAAACGTGATTCGTCTCGCGCCCGGTGAAAAAAAACGGTGCGTTCGCCATGAATGAACGCCGCGTTCGCCAGGTTTCCTTCTGTGAGCGTTGCACGGAACCGAACGGCTTTGAGGCGGGGTCGGCAATACAGCTAAATCAAAGGTTTAACCAAGTGAAAGCAAGACTCAGCCAGGCTAAGCCAAGCTTTTGCTTTGCATATCCAAGGTTAGCTGAGCTAAACCGTAGCCGTTTTTTTCCTCTGTTTTGCCTTTTCCGAATCGGCCATCGCCTCATTGAATCGCAGCCGCGGTATACGAAGCAGTACGCGCACGAACGTGAGCCCGGTCTGCATGTTGCGCTGCGAACGGAAAGACCAAACAAAGTCGGTGTGAAGGCTGCATGTCCATGATTGCCACAGCAGTTGGTGCAGAAAAAAGCGAGGGCAGAACGCCCCCCCCCCCCCCCCCATTGTGGTATAGTAAATGCGATTATCATTGCATTGGCGATGGTTGGTAATTAATAGGTTGAGGCTGCTTCTATTACTTGACCGCTATAGGTGTCCCTACCCTACCTCTAGCGCACGTCAAGAAAGGGCAATGAAGAACTGCTTCGACAGGAGAGTTAACGCACGCGCGTGCACTTTGCGCACGACTGTATCTTGATGCTCGGTGTCCTTGGGGCGACCATTCCGACGGATGCGGTGTCGTCTGCGTTAGCAGTGTAACAGATGTGAGTTGACGAACTGAATTCATTTTACCCCCTCATCCCCCACTCTCTCCAGACCCCTCACCCCTTCTCCGCACGCGCGGACGCACAACCACGTTGCCACTCCGAAATCCCCTCCGCCCACTCCCCAAATCGGTTTGACGGCTGCAGAAGTTCTTGCCGCGCGGGATAGAGTTAGGAAGGTAGCGGTTTAGCAGGAGCGGGAGTCAAACCCGATTATAACGAACCCGGATAGAGCGAATTATGCTATATATCGAACAAAAACAAATTAGTTAGGAAAATACACGCGAAACAGATTCTTTGTAACGAAGTTCACATCGGATATATCGAACTCGCGGTGAACCTAGGATTACCGCCGAAACGCATGCTCTCACAGCGGTAATTGAGACGTTGATTCGCCGCGGTTGAGACGTTGAGCCTCACATAAAGCGACTTGACGCCGGACAATTTTCGTAACTGAAGCAGAGTGGGAAGCCGGGCTAGTTGGAAATGGTTTATGACTGCAACTCGGCACAATAAAACGAGACCATAGAATTCCTTGGGGGATTTCCTGAGTGCCTTCGACTACCATGTTGCCGTCACTGTGAGCCCCTCTGACGCAGACACCGTCGCCGATGTCATGGCAGCTGGCGCATGAAAGCACCAAAGTGGCAGAGGATGGCGCGGGTGAAAGCTGTCCGCCGCTTAATGAAGCGTTTCGGTAGTTGATATGCTCCGCCGGTATTGCTTCCGATATTGAAGGACATGGACTCGAATTCTGTGCTAGTTGACGTAGCCAAAATTGAAGTGAAAACAAGAATCACCTCTTTTTTGCGAAGCAGGCAGTTGAGGTGGGAGGTATGTAGCCTTATTGCTTACAATAAATGGATTGTTTTGTGTATGGTAACGACATAATTGGGTTGGGTTCCACAAGCGGGGATGAGGAGGGGGTGTCCCGCGTATTGCGAACTCGTCACAAAAAAAAAAAAATCGTTATCGGTGGGTTTCGCTATATCGAACTATTGGATATATCGAAGTAATCACTGAGCATATTTCAGTTCGCTATAACCGGGTTTGACTGTAGTTCCAAAACACTGTAGCAGTGGCCCGCTCCCCGGGCTCTGCGGCTCAACGGTACTCGGTCAGAGGCCTTCCTCGAAGTTGAGATTGCAGTGCTGCAAGAAAAAGAGCGCTACAAACCACGACAGAAAAAAACGAAGAACGACGAGATAGAGAAGCGCATCTGTCTCGTCGTTCTAGCCCAACAGCATATTTTATTGAGACCAGAGGTTAATCACAAAATCCATGAAGATGCACCTGGGGTGCAGTAATTAAGGGCTGAAAGTGACGTGAAATATTCTTTCGGGGTCGGTTTTATAGTGCGAGGTGGATGCCCGAGTGGTTCGCGACCTCAGTGCTAGAGCATGATGGGATAATGCTTGATGCGACGTCGCTTGGCGTAAATATTGCGCCGCGATAAGAGGAGATTAAATTGCAGCACTTAGGGACAGTGATAGCAATCGGGCTGACGCATTTAAATGTCTTGGTTCCTTTTATGTTGTATGAACGAACAGCTTTCCTGCATGTAAATTATCGTTAATTCGTCTTCAATGCGGAATTCAAGGCGGGAAAAAAAGTTCTGAATTGATTGACTGGTTTTATGTCCTGCCATTGTGAACGTGATTTCTCCCTCCATAGTATATACAACAAAGATTCACAGAGCATAAAGCCATAGTCGTTAACTACGAGCCCTATATTTCAAAGCTCCCCCAAATATGACTCGAACAACCAACTGCTGCTACCATAGGAGAAGATCGCGTTTTCGAGTGTACCGCGGTTATCGTGAGAATATCCACAAGTCGGTAGCCATTGCTGGTCATGGGTGGGTGTTCTGAACGCAAGGTCACAGTTCAGAACAGCTCTTTCCTTGATTGAAGGAGAAATCGCGTTGCTCTGTTGACATTTGTTAATCGCTCCTGTCTTGACTCGAGCTGTACATATAATGCGATAGACCACAAGTGTAACAGAGTGGTTAGCGAGAGGTTTGAGTATACGAGCTGAGGAAGACCGTAAACCCAATGGGTGGGAAGAATAAGAAGATTCGGCGGCAAAGAAGTGAATCCGGTGGGGAGGACAGGAACGATTGGAGGTCAGGGGCCTTCGGCCTGCCGTGGGCATAAACAGGCTGATGATGTCGATGATGATGAACATGCCTTCGCCCACCAGGCGGAGTCCAGCTGCCGGGAAAGTATGACCTCGTGCGTGTCGACCTGGATCCACCGGAACACTTCCGAGCGGTGAGTATATACAGCTGCACGCGCAATTTAAGCCTATGCGTGCCTTCCCTAATAGAACATTTTGCACCAAAAATCACGGTGGCGTGTCGAATCACTGCGCTCCAGTCACTAATCTGCTTCCGCATCTTCAATTTCTGCTGCACTTGCATCTTTCCTGGAATCTCATCAAATGTAGCGTTCCTCATTGTAAGTAACGGCGGTCCTATGGCTTTGTGGTCGCTAGCTATGACATGCACTCATCAGCACACTCGCAACGGCAGGCACATTCTAGGATAATGACAAATCAATGCGCGTAAGCAGCTGGGGGGTAGGTTAGGCCGGGTCTGTATGGCATCTAAGCGAAATGTCTCCTACACGAAAGGCGCAAAACCCTTCCCTTTTTGGTCCCGACACACCCGAAACTGAAAGTGACGACTTTAACCACAATATTGTGTAATTGCACTTGACTCGGGGTCCCAGAATGGTCAGAGGACCCCTAAGCACTTCTTCGGGGATCTGAATGCGAAAACATAAATGTCCAGTTGAGAGACTGGGACGCTTTACCTCCGCCCTGCGTTCTCGAAGAATTGCGTCTTCTTGCCGCTTGACGCGATTTTCTTCGCGATAAGCTTCCGCCTTGCGCTTTCGAGAGTGGCTTCTTCTATCTGTTTCGTACGCGTTGTGTCGCTGCTCGCTCCTGCCGTCATGTATTCGGAGAGTTGACGCCGACGATGGCGGATTTCTCCGCGTAGCGTGGTTGCGTCTTTTAGCTCATTTACGTCATCTGAGGTGCACTGGCATTGACGGCCACCCTTTGCTACTATGCTCGCGCTTCAAGGTCACGCGGAGCATCGGGAGGTAGCTTCACAGGCATACCTGTGAATACTTGTAAGTAAGTGAAAGTTTTTTTTTTTTTATGAAGACTAGAGGGACCAGGAGCCGGAAAGGGGGGATTGGGTCTTTCTTTATTAAAAAAAAACCTTACAGGCCCCAGGACAGGGCATTGGGTAAGGGGGGAAATCGGGAAAGTACAGGACAGATAACATACAGTTTACAGGCAGGGTCAGTGCAACAACAAAAAATATAAATGAAATCACATATATCGTGGTACAGGGTGAGGTAAATTTGAAGATACACCATTTGCTGACTTGAACATGGCGAAAGAGGGATACATTTTCAACAAATAAAGGACAAGGAAAATATAAATCGCCGTAATACGCAGGGTGGTGAAGGGCAGGGTGGTCAAAGATGTCGTATATATATATATATATATATATATATATATATGGATGCTTAGCTCTCCTGTAAGATTCGTCCTGATTTGTGCCTCGTACAAGGACAGAGCTTTTTTGGACTGAGAAAATTTCTCGAGCAGTTTAGCTTTTAGTTGTAGCCGCGGTGTGGCAATATGCAATACGATTGGCTGTGCATGCATGCTCAGAACTCCATTCGGCGCGCGCGCACGCAGATGGTACTGGCTGGCCACAACCCAGACACGATCATGGACGCGTGCAACCGGGCGCTGTCATTCTGGTCGTACCAGATGGGACAGCAGGGCGCCTGTCTGGAAGCCGCGCTGGAGCGGAGCCGCCAGAGGACCGCGCAGCTCGAGCAGGCCGTCGACAGGACCACCAAGGAGTGCAGAGGTGGGCCGCCAACGGGGATCTGGATTTGGTCTGTGTTCAGCCGGTGTATGAGGCGGATCTAGACGGACCTCTTGGCGGTGCGATCGAGGGCACAAGGCCAAAGGGGGATTACTCAGGGCATGACCAGAAAAGGGAAAGATTGAAAAGCAAGACTGTATACAGTCCAATTTCCTCGTCGCCTTTGGATCGGCCACAGGTCCGGGATGCAAATTCGTTGTATTTTCTGTCGTTCAGCGTGAATTTGTGTGATGTATTCCTGGCTCCAAACCTCGGAGGCATGCCCTTTAATTGTTATGATTTAAAAATAGAGCGCGACTTATACCCCTGCTACACTAGGGTCCAAATGTCATTTGAACCAAATGTCATTTGACTCAAATGCCAAGTTGTGCTGCTACACTAGGTTTTCAAATGCCATTTAGCTCAAATGACATTCGAGCCAAATGAGCACCGAGAGAGACATTTGGGATTTCAAATGCCATTTCCAGCACTCTCGGACGCAGCGTCTTCGATCGGCAATAAAAAATACAATACTTCCGTACGTAAAACAAACAAAATATTGTTGTTTGTGGAACTTTGGTCACTATTTATTTACTTACAATATGAAATCAACATATTTAATTTTCATACTCTTAAAACCAGTGGGTCAGTTGCAAAAAAAAAAAAAAACGCAAACAGTTACCGCGTTAGAGTCAAAACTGGTGTCTCTTCTAATTTGATATTATTTTACTGCCTCAGACTGCTCCTAAGTTTGATTGTTGTATTAGTGTACGAAAACGGAACGGAGCAACAACAGCGCCACTACAGCACAGCGAACAGTTCTGAAAGCTTTTAAATGCCATCGAAATTGTAGTGTAGCACGGCGGATTCTGAATGGCCTTAGAAGCAACCCATTTGAGTCAAATGACATTTGGTTCAAGTGACATTTGGACCCTAGTGTAGCAGGGTTATTAGACAACGGCACGAGGAAGAACGACAGGACACGCGCTCACTCGCAACTAATATTTATTGAAACATCGTCTCGTATGTATGCAGGTATTATCCCTGGGAGGATACGCACTGGAATAAACTACGCAGAAAGACCCAAACGGTTGATAGCCACAATCAAAGTGATGTTTCCAAAAATTCAAACTCAGTGGCACGCAAAAGCACAGATGTGTCGCTGCCGCACTTGCCCCCCCCCCCCCCCCCCCCTTCCCCCCTTTTTTTATATAAAAGGAGTCCAAGAGTGCCAAGAGCTCCCTCGCTGCTATACTATCACTCCTGCTGAGCATTCGAATCTGCTCAAAGAAAGGTCTAAATTTTGTTTCCAAAAAGCTGAAACTGCCTGCAATCTTCACAATTCGCGGGTAAATGCGCGCGCATATTATTGTTAAGTGAAGAACTGTGCTCGAGTGCCCGGTCATAGTATATTAAAGCGAGGGAGCTCTTGGAAGCCTTTTATATTAAGAAAAAAAAAAAAGGGGGGGGGGGGGGGGGACAGGTGCGGCAGCGACACATCTGTACTTTTGCGTGCCACTGAGTCCGAGTTTTTGGAAACTTCACTTTGATTGTGGCTAGCATCTGTTTGGGTCTTTCTGCGTAGTTTATTCCAGTGCGTATCCTCCCAGTGATGATTTCTGTATAACTACGAGACGATGTTTCAAGTAAATGTTAGTTGCGAGTGAGCGCGTGTCCTGTCGTTCCTTATCGTGTCGTTGTCTAAGTCGCGCCCTATTTTTCGATCATTATGCACCAACTTGCCCAACAGCTTCGTTTATTGAAGTTCCTTTAGTTGTTCTTTTCAGTTTGCATGAGCAACGCTGCAGGATGCTCAAGCACACCCGCCCTCTTTTCTTTCAGTGCTGAAGGAGCACCTGCAGGGTAAGTGACGCAGCGCCAGATGCGTGCAGCACTGGGTTGGTGAGGGATGGGGTGCGACGCCTGCAGCACCGCATTCCAAAGCGGGTGAATTCTTTTCGTGTTTTTCAAATTGCGCGAACATTTAGATGTCTAACTTTTGAAAGGCCTCCAGTGCGCTATTGGGCTCCTAAACAAAGGTTTTCCGTATGATCACGCGTCCTTGCTGCAGTTCCGAAGCGACTGTGAAAAATTCCCTCTGTGAAAGTGCTCGACACACACGCACACGCACATGCACACGTGCACACACACACACACACACACACACACACACACACACACACACACACACACACACACACACACACACACACACACACACACACACACACACACACGCACGCACGCACGCACGCACGCACGCACACACACACACACACACACACACACTCGCACACACACACACACACTCGCACACACACACACGTACGCTGTATTTTCGCGTTTATAACCCGCCCCTGCATATAACCCGCACCCTCACTTTCCGTCTACGAATAAAAATATATCCCTGTGTATTGTCCGCATATTTTATACGTGAAAGGATGGACCAAAGCTACTACTCAAGCAACATTACACATTTGTTTATGCAAAATAACTTATCTAGCTGACTGCGTAGCTGGATGACTTGCCGCATACATTGTTTCAGGTTGGTATATTGTTGGGCTGTGTGTGCAAAATAGGCACTTTCGATGGTATAACAGTGGCCTAGTCGCTATTAGTGATGTAGGGGCATCACGGCCCAACGCGCAGTGCGGAGAAGCTGCACCAAGGAAAATACCTCGCGTATAATCCGCACCTCTACTTCACCCCTGGAATTTTCGCATTTTTAGTGTGGGTTATGCGCGCGAAAATACAGTATGTGCATCTGGCCGCATTGGTTAATACTGATCCACACATTCCGTGCTGCCTGAATTTCGGTAGTATGGTTAATATAGCCTGATTTTTTTTAAAAAAAGAGATGCCCACTCACGTCTTGATGGCAACGTGCAGGGATATTGAAGTTGAAGTTGAAGTCTTTATTTAAACAAACAAAAAATATACACAGGGACCCAACAGTGTTGTCAAAGGTTCCCGATATAACTACGTTCAGCTCCCTGAGGACGACCGATCGCACATGGCATCTCACTAAGCGGAGCTGCGTTCATGGGGCTGTGTCGAGGTATGAGGCGTTGCTACCATATTTTCACGATTCTAACGTAACCCCAGTTATAACCCGCAGTAGAATTCAACACCCGGAAACACTAAAAACATCTTGGCGCTGATTCTACTGCCCACACAAAATAACAACGTTAAGACACGCCTCAAAGTTGCACGAAACATTTAATTGAACATAAATTGGAACATGCTGTGGGCAGCCAGGGCCCTTCCATGAAGCTTAGCACTTGAAAATGTGGTCCCTTTAATTTCGCCCATCACGAACATACGTTTCCGCCAAGATGATTACTTTGCGTTTAAACTAAGCGTCCATCATTCATTCAGCCGCTTCGTTTCGGTTTCCAGTCGGCGGTTTCGGTTTTGAGGGTTTAGAGTTTTGTGTCCGTTTGTATCGTTATAACCGTGCAAATACTGTATACTCTCCTAGAGAGGGATTGGCTCCGTCGTAACGTGGGTGCCGGGGGTGTCGTGAGACGCATTGGTGCCCGCCTGCCACCCCTGTGGTGTGAGCGCAGGAGCAGAGCGGGAGCGCGCCAAGATGCGCCAATGTATCGAGGAACTGCGCGACCAGCTGGAGCGGTTGCAGGGATACGGCAGCGGAGCTGGTGCCAGGGTTGCCAGTGCTCCGCCAGGAGACCAGTCTCGCCATGATGCGCTCTGCACGGGCGGGAACCAAGGTGTGCGACTACAGACAAGTGTGTGCGTGCGCGCGCGCGTGCGTGCGTGCAAAAGGGCTGTTGTGTTCGTTTCTAAGCCTCCTTCTTATTAACCAAACTGCCTGAGTGCCTGTAAGCCATTTCTGTTTTGCCACCAGTGCCTGCGGTATTCTTTGTTCGAAAGAGTTGATGACATTTAGTTGCCAGCTATAAACGCGAGGCTGCGTTCAGATACCACTGAGATTTCGTTAGTCTCTGTAGTTCGTCAATAGAGAACCCAGGAGACCCCCAACTTACGAGCCTGCGTTGACACGAGTCACCGTGTCCACAACACTCTCATGGCACTCTGCCGCTAAAGCTAACTTCGAAGAAACAATGTAAACTTTAATGTAACCTACATGTCCGAGCCCACGCGTCCGTAATAGAAAGGACCGTGACAGGACCGTTATTGAGAGGACAGGAGCGTCCGTCTTGTCACCTTTCTTGTGTTGGTCTATTTTTTAGCGCTTCAACCATGTCGAAAAGTTCCCACCCACTCGCCCAACAACAAGTTCTTCTTAAGGACTTTGTATGTCACGTGACACCGTAAACCATAACGTTTAATGCATGCTGAAGTGAAACCCACGTCTAAGCAAGCTTACGCGGCCGTCGTTGGCGTCACCAGAATTAAGTGAGGCGTCTTTTTTGCCCATGTTTTAAAATTACCGCAAAACTTATTGCCTCCAATCCGTGTTTCACTTTCCAGGCGAATTTTGTTTCAGACTACGACCCCTTCTGGGTCTAAGAGCGCCTTCGTTTCGTTTGTTTGAAACGTTTATTCCACATGGTTTTCCGTTTGCGCCATGCGATGGAAATGGTTGGGGAAGGGAGGAGAGCTGGGAAAGGGGGGGTTTGGGTGGAGCACGAGTACGGCCCACGGGTTCAGTCCATCCGGATGGAAGTCGAAGGGGTCAAACTATCCGCGGCACTGCCGCAACCTTAATGGCCCAGAGAAACCAGAAATTTGTGACAAAGAATCTATAGTAAAACAGGCTCGCCGAAATTATATGTTTGGCTGTCGCAGATGTACCGCATCTTACGCGGTACTTTCGGGGGAAAATTTGGCATAGGAATTTTTACAAACAACGATCCAGGACGGGGGGAGAGGGTTAGGAGGAGGGTTACGCCGGTATTATAGGGTTTAACCCAGAAACGGAAGACCCTATGCAAGTATACACGCATATGTCTGAGTTTTCGAACATCACAATTCTGCGCAATCACCGAACCCAATTGCCAGCAATATACCGAGCTGTATTCTGTATGCTGTCTTAAGCATATTAGGCAAACTTTATGGTAGATATTGATAAAAGAGTGAACTTCGGTCAAAGCGAGAATGATATGTCATTTCAGCATCCGCCGCCAGGCCTCCAGAGCATCGCCACCGCTTCGGGAGCACCTATTACTGATGACGTGGCGCTCCATCCAGTCCCAGAGCCCGGGCGTAAACTTCTTCGGGCCTTGGTGCTCAGCCCCACTGACCAACACCGGGGACTCACCCGTTACCAGTGCTTAATACGTGTGCCGTGCAGGGGACTTCTGCATACGGCCAGCCCCGAAGGCGCGTCCCATCGTCAGGCCAAGCCACCCTGTTGCAATCGCCAGTGAACATGCGCCGGCGCCCATGACCCTTCTCAATTTCTTTGGCCGCTTCAGTTCATTGCTCATCAAAATTCCTTTCCGTGTCCGTAAAATTTCTTTCCGTGTTTATTAAAATTTCTGTCCAGTGACTTTCCGTGTCCCCTTCTCTACGTTGTACCGAAGAGATATAGATAGATAGATAGATAGATAGATAGATAGATAGATAGATAGATAGATAGATAGATAGATAGATAGATAGATAGATAGACAGACAGACAGACAGACAGATAGATAGACAGACAGACAGACAGACAGACAGATAGGCAGACAGAAAGACAGATAGAGAGAGAGAGAGAGAGAGAGAGAGAGAGAGAGAGAGAGAGAGAGAGAGAGAGAGAGAGAGAGAGAGAGAGAGAGAGAGAGAGAGAGAGAGAGAGAGAGAGACTTTATTTCCGAAGACTCGGACAGCGGAAGCTTGTCGGCGACCTTAGCCGCTCGTTGCGTTGGGCTGTTCGGAATCTGAATGTCTGAGCTCCGGAGACGCCCTCTGCTCGTTATTCGGTGACGCGTGCGTGCACAGTAATACGAACACGTCGAAAAAAACTGCCCAGAAAAGGTCATTATTACCATACCAAGAGACCTTCAGTCTTTGTCCACCTGGTTTGGTCCTATGCCAGGCATCGTCCGTTCACACCCCGATGCACAACTTGCCACTAGGGCTGGGCGTCGATTAAACATTTTAACCCGATTAATCGGCAAGCTTTATTCGGTTCACTGATCGATTGATTGGTCGCATTTTGGTTTGTGAAGGAAAATGAAAAATTACTTTAAAAATCAATCAATCAATCAATCAATCAATCAATCAATCAATCAATCAATCAATCAATCAATCAATCAATCAATCAATCAATCAATCAATCAATCAATCAATCATGTTTATTTACGTGCCCAGGAACAGCCGAAGGCCTGAGTGCTGGCGCACGGATAGTTACATAAAAACAAAACACAAGAAACATATTGCAAGAAACAAACAAGCTACGAGACACACACAAATTGAAGTAGTGAAAATGACACAAATAAAACACAGGTGGAGTGAAAGGTGGGTGCAGGTAAAAAAGAAAAAAAGAGACGCTTTTGTGGCTGTGCATGTTGTAAAGACCACACAACACCGCAGTCATAAAAACCACCGAGCAACAAAGTTTAAAAGCAACGGCAAGAGTACAGAGACAAATGATAAGACGAAGAAATCACAGGAAACAGTTTCAAAAATAGGCAATTATCAGTTGGTTAAAAACAGAACCGCGGAGAAACTAAATTCCAGCAATCGAGAAGAAATGAACGACAGAGACATCATGGATGTCTAACATACTGTATTGAACAGTGCATTACGGTAAATTTTCAAGGAACTTTGAAAGATGTCTAGGCGTTCAAAGAAGCTGTTGTAAGAATTTTGTATTCTGCGCAAAGGAGAATGATACGAGTTGAGCACAGCGGTCAAGAACGGGTGATGCGACTGGCCTTTGTGAAACACTAAACTCTAAACAGCTAAGCAAGTCTGCGCATGAAAGGTCACCATGAACAATTTTGTGAAGAAATGTGATATCTGCATGCATACGTCTGCAGTTCAAGGAAGGGATGGAAGGAACAATGGGTAAGTCAGAATCAGGACGAGGACTGATTGTGATGACGGTGCTTAAATATGGATAAAAACGTCTTCTGCCCACGTTCTATTAATTCACTATTAGATTGGTAGAGGCCGTTCCAGACAACAGAAACATATATTCTAACTGAGGGATACATATTGCGTTGTATAACATTAGGAATGGATCTGGAGAAGAGAATTCCTTTGTAATCCGACACACATTTCCAAGACTTCGGAGCGCTCGCCGGGTGATGAACCTAATATGAGGAAAAAAAGAGAGGGTACTGTCGAAAAGAACCCCGAGGTCCCTGATCTCCTCAACCCTTTGCAGAGGAGTTCCCTCAATGCTGTAGGAAAACAGTAGACGATGGGTTTTCCGGCTGTACGTGATAACCTTTGTTTTAACGGTGTTCAAAATTAGACAGTTTTTTCTGCGCCAGACCGATAATTCCGACGCATCCCTCTGCAACGAACAGCAGTCCTTAACACCGCTAATGTGCCTAGATAGTTTGATATCATCAGCATAGAGAAGAAATGAAGATTTTGTTAATGCTGTTGACACATCATTGATAAAGATAGAAAACAATAGCGGACCCAGCACGGAACCCTGAGGTACACGACTTGTTGCAGGGTTGCACGACTTGTTGCACGACTTGTTGCACGACAGGGTTGCACGACACGACTTGTTGCAGTTTGCATCTGCGTAAAAGGACCGGTGAAGGAGATAGTTGGACAACAAGGCAACAAGGCTTGCGTCAACACCGGACGTAGCAAGCTTGTTAATTAATAACTGATGGTTCACAACATCAAACGCCTTACTGAGATACTAATAATAATAATAATAATAACACAAGAATAGAAATAATATCAGTATGCTTTCTGGCCTGGTCACGGACATCACAGGTGACGTAAGCAGGTCATCATTATGGCGCTGATACCCGCCGCGGTGGCTCAGAGGCTAAGGCGTTGCGCTGCTGAGCACGAGGTCGCGGGTTCGATTCCCGGCTGCGGCGGCCGCTTTTATGACAAAAACGAAAAGCAAAAACGCCCGTGCCTACGAGATTTCGGCGCACGTTAAAGATCCCCAGGTGGTCAAAATTAACCCGGAGCCCTCCACTACGGCTCGCCTCATCGCCTGCGTTGCGTCGGCGCGTTAAACACTACAATCAATCAATCATGGCGCTGATGTGGCCGGGGCGCTTATCTCCGCGTTCGTCGTTCCCCCTGTTTATTGAATCAGCATCATATGCACTCGCTGTCATTGCAGGGGACACCGATTAATCGTGGTTTTCTTACGCCACAGTCGATGTATGCAACGCTAAAGCGGCATGAGTGCCCACTCGCAGTTTTTTGTACCCTGTATATTTATATTAGGTACAGTCAGTCAGTCAGTCAGTCAGTGAAAACCTCATCACACACCAGTCAAAGAGGGAGTGTTAGGTGCCCCCATCCCCCATCAGTCGGCCGGTATCCCTTGGGGCTTGGCGGCTTCTAGGGTGAGACCAATGATCTTGCGATGGGCTTCGGAGGTTCGGCTGAGGAGTAGTGCCTCCCAGGATGCTACGTTTCGGTGGGGTTTGTTGTACGAAGGACAAGTCCACACCACGTGGACGAGGTCCGCTCGACCCTTACATTTCTTAAAAGTTGGATCGAAGACTTTGGGATGCCACTTACTATATAGGCCTGGGTTCTGGAAAACTCCCGTCTGCAAACGTCTCCAGTAGATCTCCTCTTTTCTTCTTAGTTACGCATCCGCAGGAGGTAGTGTCTTTCTCTCGAGTCTGTAATATTGCGTGATTTCGCTGTAGCCACTCGGCCCTTCGTTCGCCGTCATTTGGGAAAGAGGTTCGGCATGCAAGGCCGAGGCTGGTGACTCGACATCAGCAGCGGCGGTGTTGGCGGCGACCTCGGGCGGTCGCATGTGCTTTCTCTTCTCATTCCCAATGAGTTCCAATGAGCTGGTGTCCACACTAATGCTACTGTTCGGTTGGAAAGCTTTTTAGGTTTGCGGGGATACTCCAATTAAGCGGCGCTGGAGATCCTGCCTCGGTCGAAATTTCTGATGGCCGATTTAGAGTCGCTCACTATCGTTCTAGTTTCCGGCCGGGTCATTGCTAGGGCATGGCTACCTCCCCGGCCTCCGTCGCGTCCCTACTCGATAACGTGCAACACGAGACTGGGATCCCGCTTTCAGCAACCGCTACTGCTGCGTAAGCTCTTTTACTCTGATATGCCGCTGCTTCGGTCCGCCCGTCTGTCCGTGCACCGTATCTGGTTTGCAGGGCTTTGGCTCTGCTCTTTCGTCTATCTTCTTGATACGCGGAATGCATGTTTCTGGGCATGGGTGTTACCTTAATTTTCTCCCTGATCGACTTAGGTATTTCGCGTGTATTTTTGGCTCGTTCGCCGGTCTGGAACAATAATTTTCCCGTTCGTGGTGGCTATCACTTTACGCTATCTTCACAATAATCCCGGAACATACCTACATTGTTTCGTGTTGTGACTTAAGGTGGGTTATTTGAACATGAGTAGGATCGCCGACATGCTTAAGCAGGATTTTATCATGGCTCTCTTGGTTCATATTGCTCACATCACTACAGCCGCGTAAACTGTTTAAAAATTTAAACGCGACTAAAGCATTAATCGATTAATCGGAATGTTAATCGATCAACCACCCACCCCTCTTTTCTGATGGAGGCGAAAAGCAATAACACCCGTGTGTACGAGATTTCGGCGCACGTTAAAGATACCCAGGTGGTCAAAATTAATCCGGAGCCCTCCACTACAGCGCGCCTCATCGCCTGCGTTGCGTCGGCGCGTTAAACCCCCACAATCAATCAATCACTCACTCACTCCTACTTGACACGCAACTGTTATCCCGGATTGCACACTTTAGCATCTTCAAAGCGGCCTGGCACGAGTGGTTTGAACATTTCCGCAGCGAACCACCACAACAGGACCCACGACTACCAACAGCTCTTTCCAGGAACACTGAAGGCACGAAGAACTGGCCCGTTTCTTTCACCTTTTGGGAATTAACTGAGCCCTTATAGAAACTTACCACATTCTTTTATCTTCTCTCTCCTTCAATCTCCATTCCCAGTCACGACCAGTCGTCCTACTCTTTAAAATAAAAGATTTTACTACTACTCGTTCTTTTAACGTGGACGCGTTGTGTTCCCTCCATCATAGAATAATGTTTATGCATGGTCCCAAGCACCGACTTGCCCGTTCTTGTATTCATCTGTACGTACGAAACAGCATCCCATCGTCCTCGCAATCATCACCAAGACCTGGCCCTCTCAAACGCAAGGCGTAGAACGGGGAGCGAGATGAATCCCGCCATTCGCGGGACCGTCCTGATTCCTGGGACAGCATCGGGGGACTTGGAACACTACGTATACGTACTGTTCCAATGTGACACGCCGCGTTCTCCCTCTTCCGCAAAGAAACCTTCATGATTCATCTTCTCATAGGGGGGGGGCACAGCACCGTATAATTCGTCTAAATGTGGAGGGGGATTCATGGTCTCTCACCCCAATGGTGTACGTCACCTGCCATTTCGTGCGGACGAGGATGTGAAGGATTTCTCTCGCCGTTGATTGTTCAGCCCCTAGACATATCAATACTAGCACGGAAAATTCTTGATCAAACTTTTATTTGGTGCCACTAAATGGACAGATTAATTTCCAGGATAATAAAACGAACATTAATATTTTCAGGGGTTTGTTGAAGTGAGACTAGTGCTCAGGGCCGGCCTTACCTCATTCGGCGCCTTGTGCATTCTGCTGCCAAGATGCCCCCCCCTCCCCCCCCCCCCCCCCCGGCCCCCCTATCCATAAAACTCATTTTCACAGCGAAGCTATCTATGGCTAGGATCCAGCAGACCGTCTCCGACTACAGAGCGATGTAGACAAGAATACCACGTGAGCGAAGAGCCACACTGCGGCGCCCACTCAAATCCCTGGAATTGTAAAGCAATGCGCCACACCTTCAGCGTAAGGGAAAAACCATAAAAATAATCAAAAACGTCGTAACGTCGTAGGGCTTCCATATGTTGATAAAACACGGCTTATATTGGCCCTGAAGAGATCTTCTCAGCAATAAATTTGTGCTTAGAGGTGAAGACGACTTTATTGACCTTTAATTGTAAGCTGGCTTTTTCAACATTGTACGTTGTACAATGAAGCACGTCCGCCTACGGAGGGGCTATGGTAATAGAAAACGGCTATAACTCCTCTTCCACTGACACTATCTTTTTTTTTTTTTTTGAGACACAGTGAGGTCTAACATAGGATCCAAAACGTGTGTAGCAACGCGGTAGAACAAATCGAGGACTCTATCTGAAAGCTCGCACCGGCACATGAGGGGACAAAAAAATCACGCCATATCCACGGAATGAATGATGATAAGTGGGGCGAAGCTCGAGAGGGGGAGATCATCGGTAACCGTAACTCTCCCGTGAAAGTTCGCCCGTTACATGATTAAGAAAGACGTAAGACTGTGTGCGTACATTGTACAAATCAACTTTCATTTTCGGAGTCAATGCTCCCAGGCCCAGACCTGGTGAAAGACCCCGCGCCATCGAGGACTACCCCGCACCTCCACCACAATTTGTCACGTAGGATGGGGCACAACGGTAAAGAAAGAACTTTTATTTAGGGCGAACTTGTGCCCGAACAAGACGAGAGGAAACGAGCAAAGGTCCTTGCGTCTCGTTCGATCTCCGAGAACGACTGCCTGCGTTCGTGGCGTGATCTCTTGCGTGATCTCCCCCTCGCAGTGCACGTGCGCTCGCACCTCCGTTGGCGAACACAGACAAGGTCGCGCTCCCGGTGCCGAGTTTGCGCTGCCGGTTGCAGCCGGTTCTTGCGCGTGCAACGCGGCCCACTTTGCGACATCTCCGAAAGCATGCGGCGGTCACGTACCACGAGACACAAGGGATGGACAGACCCATGGCTTTAGGAGCTTCGCCCCTAAAAAAAATTGGCCGCGTATCTGCTTCTTTCGTTGCAAATGACGTCAAAAGACGATAGCCTTTATCGGCTTTTGAGAAGTAAATGCCTCCCTTCGCTTTACCATTCACCTCTCATGTTGTTCCTCTTGCGTCGCGCTCCTCCCAAGGTAAAGACGCCAAATCTTTGCTTAAATCATTTTAAATTTCCCGCGTTCCACTGCTCCAAACCGGGTGTCTCGATGAGAACGCTGCCGTACGGCGAAGACACGCGTTAATCAAGGCACCCTACTTCAACGTTTATAGAACCGCGTTTCCCTACTCCACGTGCGTTGCAAGCAGAACGTGGAAACTATCTAGTGGAACCTTGCGTAACTGTTGCCGGTTGATTTCTTAAAATGGCGCCAGAAGCTACAGTGGCGCGGGCGACAGCAGGCGACGGCGGAGTGAATTCTTTTTCTGCAGTTGATGAAGTATTTAATTTCGCAAAAGTCAAGCATGTTTGAATTTTTATAAAGGAACACTGCAAATATCACTTCTGTATTGATTTGTTGTCTCATATTCACGTAATGTCTTGTTTTTGTTCAACAATATTGACAAGTATGAACATTACACCGGACCAAGACGTGTACATTTAGCTGTGACTATATAAGACTATTGCGAAGGCATTGTTATGCTTTGGCCAGATGGCTGAATCGAGTCACAGACAGAAAGACGGACAGACATACAGACACACAGACATACAGACAGACCAAAATTTCTGGGTTTAAGTAGCCCAAGAAAGACTATCGTCTTTAAAAGAGCTGCACAAGATGCAGAGCTGCAGAGAAGCATGGCCATCTACGAGAGGAGAATGATTACAGAAAACAGCTCTAACTCTTATAACGCAAAAGTACCCCGATACAAATTACACGACATTTAGACACTAAGACGACTCTACAAGCGTGAACGGGCTTCTGTTGTGTTAAAACTGTCAGTTGAGAATCTCGAAAAAGGAACGGCTCTGGATAACATACATGCATCGATCATGAAGCAGAAGTACAATAGTATGTATCTAATAAATCCCGTACCGGTATACATCCAGATTGTTCGTGAATGCGTTTTGAGTGGGTAAAAAATCGTCAATTTTGCACTTCTTTCAACTTTCTTTAGGAAGAGATGGCAGATTTTTTACAGTTACCTTTTTGCGATCGATTTTCTTCGTTTTGTTAGTAGGATGTCTAGTCGCAAAACAAAATTGCATTTGACAGTTCATTCACGCGAGCTATGTATTTCGGTGGCTGAAGCCTGCAACGGGGACCGCGAATAAATGCGCCAGCCAAAATTAGGTTCTCATGCATAACGCCGCTTATAAGGCCCGATTAGGTCACAGACCATGTATGTACATTTCAAACAAATAACGCCGCTTAAAATGCACAAACGAAATGAGGCTTGCCTGTAAGCAGAAGGGTTAGTCGTATTAATTAAAATCTCAAACCACTGCACTTATTCATCAAGAAGCTAGCGCGCACTAGCGAAGCCCCGATATTGTCTCGTTGACTATCTGACCTTGTCTGTCTGATTTTAAACGTTCTGTTGACTGTCTGATTTTAAGCCTTTACAAGCAACCAACCAGTGTTAGAGGCCCGAATACGACGGGTATTCAAGGAAACAAGTTGTGCTATAGCTACTCTCAAATAGCAGGAACAGGAACAAGATAAGCGTAGTGAAGGGACCAATGAAGCGTCCGTTTTTTTTTTCTTTTTTTTTTGTGTGGCATACGCCATAAAATTACGAATTTTTCTACAGTACCACGCGCGCGCGCCCCTTAGTTGGTTAAGTGTGCTGCGCAGAAGATCAGCCAGACAAGAAAACACAGACGAAATGTGGAAGTGGTGGTCTTAGTATACTAAATAACTAAAACAATGAATGGGTGATGATAGCTCCAGGTAGACACCTAGGGTAACATATTGACAGAATGACAAAGTTTCAGCGTTAAACTTGATGACAGTGGAGTGGGAGCATCTCTTGGCATTTGCATAGAAAATTCGCATATATTATTTTTATAATCATGAATTTTTTCGGGGCAATATAAAAGTATCTCGGCTGTGGTCTGAGGTTGGCGCACCCCTTTTCCTCACATACATGGGCAAAAGTCGGGGCCAAATGATTTCTGTCAATATGAGGACAACCTCCTTAATTAAGTAGACCATGCGAGGATTGTCAGAATAGATCAGGTTCATTCATAATGTATACACGAACAGTAATTTAAGCATTTGCTTACAAATGTAGAGAGAGAGAGAGAGAGAGAGAGAGAGAGAGAGAGAGAGAGAGAGAGAGAGAGAGAGAGAGAGAGAGAGAGAGAGAGAGAGAGAGAGAGAGAGAGAGAGAGAGAGAGAGAACTTTTTATTGAAAAAGCAGAGCGGCTTGCCGGCAATTACTGTCGTCTACATGCTTCTCTGCTGTGGGTTCGGGATGGGAGAAGAAAAGGCCCAAGAAAGAGCTGGGCAGGAAAGAAGAAAAAAAAAACTGCTATAGACTTGGCGTGACCACGGACTTACAAGCATTTGATTCTTGTTCTGAGCTTGGGCCGCATCATTTACAATTTTGAAATTATGCCAGTGTCATCCAAATAAGAGAACAAACTCCGTAGAGCTTAGCGCTGCTTCGAGGGACAAATCCATGGTCTTAAAGTAATCCTGAGAATTATTGGTCCCTTTTTTAGACGTTCAATGTTTTCAAGGAAGTGGGACATCGGTTTCATGTAGGTTGAACATTCTAATCAAATGTGTTCAACTGTTTCGACACAAGCACAATTAATACAGTGCGGATTAGGCGTCACCACAAGGCGAAATAGGTTGTGTATGCATAGTTCAGCCGTAGACGATGGTATAACGTTTCCAAGTTACGAGGGAGCTGTCTCGGCAGTCTAGACTTTAATTCCGGGTCAAAAATGTGCAAGCAGCAGCGAGTATTTTGCAAGTTACTCCATATACGGTTTCCTTCAGTCACCGCAAAGTGGTGAGCCATGGCAGAAGCTTCTGTTTTTGTGAAATACACATTGCGGTATTTCCGGTGTAGAAGGCCGTTACGGGCCGCTTCGTCGGCTTTTTGGTTCCCTTTGATGCCGCTGTGCCCAGGTATCCACTGTAAAGAAAAGTTTGACATCCACCTAAAAGCAGCCATGCGGCCACAAAGGAAAGCTATACAGCTTTCTCGGAAACGAGACAGATGAAGAAAAATTCGTCCTGGTACAGGATTCGAACCCGGGACCACTGCTTAGCCGGAGCAGTCGCTCTACCAACTGAGCTAACCAGGTGGCTAGTCGTTAATAGCGCGAAAGCGAATTGATCAACAACTCGAAGTGAAGGACAGGTGTTAATCGACCAGATTTAGGGGAAATCCCCAAGGTGGAGTAAGTTTCTGTAAAGGAAAGTTTGACATCCACCTAAAAGCAGCCATGCGGCTACAAAGGAAAGCTATACAGCTTTCTAGGAAATTTCGCAGTTGAAGAAAACTTCGTCCTGGTCCAGGATTCAAACCCGGGACCACTGCTTAACCGGAGCAGTCGCTCTACCAACTGAGCTAACCAGGAGGCTAGTCGTTAGTAGCGCGAAAGCGAATTGATCAACAACTCGAAGTGAAGGACAAGTGTTAATCGACCAGATTTAGGGGAAATCCCCAAGGTGGAGTAAGTTTCTGTAAAGGAAAGTTTGACATCCACCTAAATTTGCAGTATCCACTGTAGTATCCACTGCAATTGAATGTGTTCAGCAAAGCAGGCAAGATGGTGAAGGTATGAGATATCACAGGCTGCGATTTGATGAGGGGAAAATCTATTTCTCATAGATAGAATTTGCAGAGCTGCCTTGGAGTCCGTGAAGATGCTCCACTGATGCGGCACATAGCGCAGGATGTAAACGATTGCTTCCTCAACCCTGGCCCCAGGACTACAGCCCCAAGGAAGAACGCGCCGCCCATCGCAAGGCCCGGAGGCAACAGCTGAAGGACCTTCGCAGATCCCGCCGTAATCTTCCTCCTCCCACTTCTGACCTCACACGCCGCGAAGGCACTTACATCTGCCAGGCTCAGACTATCTCCCTCCCTTGTGACCTCGTTATTCACTATATCATGACCCGAGATGGCACGCCCCACTGTCAGGTGTGTGTTGCCTATCCCGACGTTAAACACACCTACTGGACTTGTCCTCGCGCCAGGCGATCACCTCACTTTCTTCATCCACACCTTTTACCATCCCACATTCCATACTCATGGGAAAACGGGCCGCTCCTCCGCCTGATCTTCGCCCCATCCTTTGGCCTCGCCTCGCCCGGCACATTGCCCACGTGCGGGGCCCTGACACCTGCGGAATTCCCACCTGAACGTCTTCCAGGCCCACCAGAACCACCTTTTCGGCAACCCGGGCATGGGCCGCTTTAAATAAAGTTTGATCTCTCTCTCTCTCTCTCCTTCGAAGTATAGAGCTCAGCCGCTGTCGAAGATGTTTGTCTCTCCAGAAAAAATAACAGCATTTCGCCGGTTAGTGGTATGTATAGTCCAGAGGAAGAGCTTTGCATGTTTCATGAACCATCGCTGAATATGAATGTTCTTGCTGAATGCGCTCTATACATGTAGTATAGAACGATGTGGAGAATTTCTGACTGGGGCATAGTCCTTTTGGGGCCAATTTCTGGGATACCCCATCCAATTTGTAGGGGAGCAAGGTTCCACGGAGGGAAATTCGGCGGCATTATTTGTGAGGGCTGGGTTCTGGGGCCCTGGGGGAATTCGAAGCTGCGTCACTTGGAGGCGACACGACTTAGGAAGTCATTTCTTGCGTGTAGACGATGCCTCAAGTGCAATCTAAGGGTCTCCTGTTGTCTAATCACTTCAAAAAAGCAAAACAACGTGCCTCTGCCACAGTTCCAATGCTCGAAGATCCCCTCAGAAGTCCAAGAGAGGTGCGTAGGTTGTAGTTTCTTGCCGCCTCAAGACTTTTTTTTGCTTGTCTCAGATGTTTTATGCAGGATAGGGAGGCTGTAATGCAGCACTCCATCCACGTAGCCCTTGTGCAGTATAACCATTGAATGGCAATCGCTGCCCCAGCGCGAACCTGCAAGACATTTAAAAACCTGAGCGGCCGAAGAAATGCGGCTCCGTATCCGTTTGACTTCGGATGACCAGGTCAAGTTGCTGTCTTTTAAAACTCCTAGAAATTTTTGAACTGGTACGTACGAAAGTATGCGCCCGCCCAGTATCAATGGATAACGATCCATATTTTTTCGTGTGAAGGCCATGGCCACGCTCTTATCTGGAGAAAGTTGAAGGCCGCGGGCTGTGAGGTAGTTAGAAAAGTTGTATAGGGCTCTCTGTAATCGCTGTTGTGTACATCGTCGTGAACAGCTGCAGCAGGTGTACATAAGAGGAGACAGCTGTAGCCATGGGTTGCCGTAATAAAGCTTTTCTTCAGTTTGTTTGCAATACCGGAGGCAGGAAATTTCAATCGAAGCCAAAGAATCCCGAGATGCCTTCCACGGAGCGAAGCCCATAATACCAGCGTCTGCTCGATAAATGAAGATTTATTCTCTTTGCCTTTCTTAAAATAAAACCAACCCGGGCTTTAGAATAACGTTAGGCCTTGGAAATGCAACCTCTCTTTCCGAAGTAGCCAGACGACTGTGCGAATTTCTTTTTTCCGTATCTAAGCACAAAAGCAAAAAAAATCGTTCTTTACTCAAAAATAAGATCAATTTAATTTTCTGCGTCACTTTTTTCTGCCTTAAGTACAGCTTGCTTTTCGGGCCGATAACTTCGCGACAAGGCGCCCTTTCAGCACACGTTTTGTTCTTGTTTCACTATTTTGCTTACGCATAGGTGTCGGGAGGCAAAGGTTACACTTGAGTTAGTTTTGTGAATACGGTCTCCCGAAGCCTCTTGAGGCTGATTCTCGGAAGGCCAATTCCACCATCGCAACCTCGTTTTTGGTGTGAAATTGTGGGTCCATGTTTCTCGGTGTAAGCTTGATAATTTGGAATTATTTGGACGCAGGCGTTTTCTGACTCATTGCAAAGTTCACCGCCGTAGTCTCTTTCACAGAGTCACAGTCACAGAGCCGGGTGGACAGAAAAGGGAGGGCATTTATTTAGTGCAGGTCGGCGCCCCTTTTCGCCGGCGCCTTGGGCGACCGCCCTGGTCGCCCACCCCAAAGACCGGCCCTGCTAGTGGTTCTAGTACGTCGCCGGGAGGTCGCCGGCAACGTTTGTCGCTGCGATGCTGCAGGATATTGTAGATACCGTTGAACATGGTTCTAACCCAGGGCCGTGACGAATTGACGAACACAATGAAGTAATCATGTACGGCATTCTTTTTAAAGCGAAGCTTTCCATGCCCCGCTGATGGCGGCGTTGCCCAAAAACGTACTGCAGGAAAGCCAACTTTCTCTGGTGACGATGAGGACCGCGTGTGAAGTGAAGCATGGTTGAAACTCTAGCCGAAAGCCAATGTTTCCAAAGTCTAAAGTAAAAGTTCAGAAACCAAATCATTACGCCCAAAACTCACTGCAGATCCAAGTTACACGATGAGTTTTCGCAAAGGCACATTAGGCGCCCAAATAAAAACACGTAGGTTTCCCGTGGTCGGATTCGAACCTGGGTCCCTCGCGTTATGAAGCCGACGTCTATCCCATTTCGCCGTTCCGACACGGTCGAAGTATAGTTTGGATTTTGGACTTTGGCTTTGACTCAGGTTGCACGGGAGGAAGATTCGAGTTTTAAACATCTATTTCATAAGAAAGGGGGTTTGGTTTTTTTATTTTGTAGTCAATAGCCGATGTAGACGTTAATTACAACGAAGCTATAGTTGTAAAAAATTACTCATTCTGAGGGCGTTGGTGACGTTTATCCCCACAACTTCAGAGCTATAGCAATAAAATATGTATGGTACGTAGCATCATCATCGGCAACAACAAACAAAGCGATTGAACAATAAGAAAATAGATAGCGAACAGAACATAAACAGGGAACTCTACCAACGCCTGTAAAGAGGCGAGAAGCTGCAGCACGTGACAAACTCCAAGAAACGAAAAAGAAAAAAAAAAAAAAACTGTTTGCTTTATAAATAGGTCGTTTTAAATGAACTTATTTTGTTTTTGCTCTAAGAATAAAATGATCTGTTCAGTATATCTCATAACTCTGAGTTGCTCCAAAAAGAAAAAGAAACCTGTGGAATGCGGGCCCAGAACACGGAAGAAGCCGCCACCGGCAGAAGCAAACGACAAGTTTCCTTGTTCGGTTCAAGCATAGTGACGTTGTCGGGATAGATCGCAGTCAAGCGGCCGAAGACACATCGCGTCATCTGGCAGAGAAAGTCTTCGCCATGCCGTATGAGTGTCATAACCAGGGTATATCAAATATTACACGCGTGTGTGTCTATTATCGCGCAGAATATAATCAGTTAACGCGCCCTTACGGCTCAGTGGCTAAGGCGTTGGATGGCAGCTGAGACCAAGGGTGTGGGTGCGATCCCGGGCGCGTTTGCGGAGGCCTTTTCGATATGAAGGCGAACAGCGAAAGCACTCGTGCGTCGAGATTTCGGGGCACGTTAGAGATCCACGGATGATCGAAATTAATCTGGAGCTATCCACAATGGAACGCCTCATAACGGTGTAACTTCGACGCGCAAAAAACGTAAAATTTGAGTTTTACGCGCGCAAGCCTAGCCCCATCTAGCACTTCCCGACACGATCACTTCATAATTTACAAGCGCGTACGTAAAATTTGAGGGTACAATAAAGGATAATGATGATCAAGAATGCCGCCAATTGCGTCTGGGATGCCGCATATATGCAGCATCCCAGAATGCCGGTATGATTTTATTCCGAAATCTTACGCTATTTGTGAATAAGTGAATGAATCGTTTGGTAGCTCTTGTACTAAATAGTAAAAGGGGACGATGGCGCACTCTGTGGCGCACCCGCTGTAGCAATACCGCAAGTTGGGCTAGTTGGTGCATGGTATCGAAAAAATTTCAAAGCGCACAAAAAAACGGGGACAAAGAGGAAGGACGCACACGCGCTTTGTGTGTGTCCTTCCTCTTCGTCCCCGTTTTTTTTTTTGTGCGCTTTGAAATTTTTTCGATAGCACCCGCTGTGTTTGATGCCTTGTTACCCTCTTTCCTCTACCTCTCTGTCGCGCGCTCCGCGACTTAATTTTTCATTTATATTTTTTCACTCTCTCTCCCTCTCTCTCTCTCACTCTCTCGCTCTCTCGCTCTCCTCCTTCCCTCCCAAAAAATGTTGACGTCGTTTGGCAGGGATTAACAGCTAAGCCGTCGGCAACTTAACGACAGAAGGACTCCGGGCATTTTCGCTCCCCGCAAGACGTCCGCTTGCCCATTCTTGTCCGCGCTAGCCACTTGAGGCGCGAAGTCTCCTCCCGGCCACACTGATGAGTCGGTGGCAGCGGAATGTCGAGCGGGCCGAACGAACACAGTCGTTACACGACAGGGCGAAAGGCTTAGGAACGAGCCCTGGACAAGCGCTGTGCGGTTCCGGCGCGGTCACCGACCTCCACGGGATGCGGGGAAGTGTGGCACGTGGAGGAGAAGAATTTCGGCTCGCTGCCGAACAAGGGGTGGTAGGGGAGAAGTTGGCGCCGCTTATCCGGTTATCAGCTAGCTTCGATCGGTTGTGTCGTCGTCACTTTCCGAAAGATCCGGAATACCGCTGTAACACCGTCATCACCGCCTCATTCGTTACGTTCACCGCCTCAAACTGCATAATAGAAAGAAGGAAAATAAAAAGGGGGGTCTTCAGGTCGATTCTATACGATTGTTAAAACGCATTTCCACATTGTTCAAGAATCGACGCCATCTACGTTCGTAAAGGAAGTGGAAAGGGGAAGGGGAGAGGTGACAACCTGCCTCTCCTGTCTGGGAGGGAGGCTGAGAGCTGGAAATTGTTACATTGTGTCGATGCCAAAGAAAGGATAAAAAATTTGAGATCCATTCAGCATTTCTTCAATAAAAGGGCAACCCGAAGCAGGCGGCATGCATACGAACCGCGTGATTCCAAATGTCCGCTTCTCGTCCCTGTTCAGTGTTAATTTATTATCCTCAAGGCAAGATCCGTATTGTTGACGTTGGGAGTACTACTCCGACAATAGTAAACGATTTCGACCTCTGCACCTACGTCTCAATCTACAAGGGAAAAAAATTGGTCATTTCATTTCTTTTGTTCGTAAGAAGAAGAAGAACGCCGTACTGATTCCGTTTCCCAAGCTAGGGAGAAGCTCTCACGAAGTTTAATGATGACGAAGTTAATTGATGATGAAGTTAAATGATGATAGTGTTACTCAGGCCAGTGATGAGGAGAGCGATAATACGCACCCGCTAATCCCGAGTGTCGGAGTCACTAATAGTATAATGACGGCTGCTTTCCAGAAAACAGTTGCTGAACAACTGTGGTTTAAATTTATCAGTTTTAAGCGCAGTGGGCAGGCACCAGTGCCTTTCGAGATAATGACGTCTTGTACAGCATTTGTACTAATACCGATCAATACAAGCACAGAAAAGACAGGCTTCTTGAGTAAGTTGCGAGGAATGTTTTTGTTGTTGCCAAAAATTCGTTGGAAGGGACAACTGCCTCACTTCAGGTACCGTCTTTGGACCAACTTCACTCCAGCGAGCACTGCAACAGAAAAAAAAAAAGCAGCAACTGAGTGCTTTACGGAATGGTCCGGTAATACGTCGGGCTCCAGGACTGTTTTGTGCCGGGACCATTTGTTCCTACACTCAGTACTCACGAGGCAGCCGCATCATGGCTGACTTTATGAAATGTGTGGGTCACACGAACACGCTCTGAAGCCGGCTGTGTTCTCGAATGTATTTTTATTTCCGATGTTTTTGTTTCCGTCTCCCAATACTGAATGAAAACGTACACATTATGTGCATGACGCATACGTTATCATACAATTGCTACTCCGTCGATGTACCTTTAAACTTCGAAAAATAAAGGTAAAATATTACGAAGATTGCGTTACTTCCATCTAAGAGATAGTCGCTACAGCAGTGGACGACATTTTACTGAGCAGTAAAAAAAAAAAACAGAAAAAAAAACACGGGATCACTTTATCCGAGTTCACCCATGGAGAATATTGACGCGGGGCAATGTCATCCGGGACCATGCAGTCCGTTTTGGGACCAAATTTTTAAGCACACGCCCGTTTCACCAATGCGCCAACATGCGGCTGAATGGACGAGATTATGCATTGAAACATCTACCACCGGACCATCTACCACCTTTCTGACAACTTTGAATCACGCCGACAACAAATTTTCGCGCATGCAGGGCTAGTCTCAGCCTCCCCCTAGCGCTTTGCGGGTACTGCACACAATTACAGTGTACGCGTGCATAGCTCCCGCTGCACAGCGCTGGCGGGGCTTTTTGTCACTTGCGTGCGCACGTGCGGGGTTGCTGCGCGCCCCTCAAAGCCGCTGGCCACAGTAACCAATAGGGAGCGTCGACTTGGACCTCGGGGGCAGGGAGGGGGAGAGGTGTACAAAAGGACCCCGCAAACGTTGCCTCTGGTTACTCCCGTTCACCACCTCCGTTGCTGCACGAACATTCTCAGGTATGTCCGCGCCTTCTCATCACACCTATGCCTATAGAAGCACACTTTGAGCGTTATTTTGCGTGGGGGAACTCAATAATGAGCAGTATATTGCTTTGACGCCCCTTTCGCGGGTGTAAAGCAGTGATTAGAGAAAAAGATAACGTGCGAGGGTGCTCTTTTATTGTTTAAATTTGCCATCCGTTTTTGAACTTATGTTCATTTCCTTAGCATAAGCCGGCAATGATGCATTTAGATAGCGAATCCATGTGTACCCTACTGATAGTAAATTTATCGGCGTAAATCATTATTTTCGCACCCCCCTTTCTGCTGTACACGCTTCAGGAAGACGAGTGTTTGAAGGTGTCGCTCTAAATTGTCTACGACATTTAAGGTCGTCTATAAATGATGCTCCATCCGATTTGAATGCACATTTCCAATCCGTAGGTTTTTCGAGACAAGCTTTATAGAATTCGGCAAAAAACTTACTTTTGAGTGATAACCAGCCCCGTGGTCCGCGAGGAAGTCTCAACATAGCGTTATCCTATTAATAGTGCACATAGATCTAAAAATGAGATAACTCAGTTTATTGCCTTAATGTGCGGATGGCTATGGCTAGCTTGTGCGTTGTGCTTCAGAATAAACGCCCTTTGACTCGTGACGAGCCGCTCAGCGAAGCCAGACACGCGGTTGGATCAACAGGAGAACTTTAACCGGAGGATTACGCTGTACTTAAACTTACTCTTTAAACTTACTTAGGCTGTTCTTTACTTTGACGCGAAGTCAAACCATTCCCATTTCTTACGTTCTTTCCCCATTACTGCGCACCCCTTCTGCAATATCGTCTATTGTCAGCTGCGAAAGCAATTTAACATCTGACAACGCAAGGTAAAATAAAGTCATTCTACAAGTTAAAGTAGTAACAAAAGTTTTGATTGTTGTCTGAATCCTCCAGAGATAAGTCATCTCATCCCTCCTCCCCCACCCACCCCCCGCCGACATTTATGGGAGTTCACGCGATCCACCGGCGCTGAATGCACACTGCGAACCCATTTCCCTCCCGTAACCAGGTCCCCCTTGTGAAGCCATAGTGCTATTTAAAAAGTACTACTCGTTTGCAATAAATCGATCCGGAAACGTATCCTTTGGATGATAGCAAACCAGAATTTAGGGTACGCATTTCTTGTAGCGCCTTTAACCCTTTTAGAACCAGTAGAAAACTGTAATGAGGCCTTTTTTGCTGCTCATTTCTGCATCATTTATTTTATTTTTTATCCAGGGCCTTAAAAAAAATATTCGCGATTACGGATTAGTTAAACAATTAATACACATCCTCTGCTTTAGACGACATTGAACTTGGGCTCATTGAGCTGCCACTTGAGGACGTTGAGTACAAGTCAAACAACTCGGGTTGTCTTAATCATTCCGCATCCCTCCGCTATGCACCTCGTAGCCCGATTTCTACAACAGCAGCTGTTAGTGGGACGTTGTCGGCTATCACGTCGTCCTATGGCTTCGCAAGACCATGGTAAAAAACTATTGGTGGCAGCGCCACGAGTCGTTATTGCGATTACGGCGCAATCATTAACGGCATCGCCACGACATTTAGCTTTCAAATGCGAGTGAAGAAGCCGTCAATTCCGATATCTAGCTCACTTTCTTGTGCCAAACGAGAGCTCACGAAGAAAAAAAAGCGAAATTATTAAGGATAGACTTTTAAAGCTGGGCCACATTTTTATTCGCTATTGCGACGAAACCATTATAAAAGGCAGCACCACACGAACACGCGAGAAGTATATGCATTACTCGAGGGGTGGTGCGGATGAGATTGCGCGGGCTCGCGAGGTTCGAATTGTACCACTGTGATAAATCCTTTTCTAGAAGCTGGCAGCCGTGCTATAAGAGTTGCATCACAATGCAACATCACCTGACAATTGTTTTAACCTATACTGATCGCCACCATGCGAAGCAGTTATTAATTAAGTGGTAATTTGCTGCGTGTTCCCTGCCCTGTCAGAGTACTCGTTGGATGCACGACCTATGATAACTCAGGGGCGAGTAATGGATCCGGATGATCCGGTTGGATCCAAGCATAACAGTGGTTGGAAGTTTATATGAGTGTCCTACGTCCTGCGGTGTGTATAAACAGGCTTTTGAGGAGGATAAATTATCTGCCTAGAACTTACTTAGGAAAAAAAATTGGAATCTGTTGAACCAAGTCGCGATTGTTTGTAGAATCCATTATCTTTCATGCTGCTAAAGAAGTACTGTGGCCAGTCTCAACAACATTTTTAGATCTTTGCATAGATGTGAGAACCTTAGCGGCGCAGTGCTGACCGCGTTCACTGTGGATCATTTCTGTTATTCGGATGATTAAAAAACAAGAATATAAACATATAAAGCTGTTTTTTTAATGTGAACTAGTTAAATGTAACGTTATCCCCGCACACGCACGCACTCAGTCTTTGAGTGGGATATGAAGTGGGACATTAAGTGGGATATTATAGGGTTAAGTGAAGTTAGGACAGAAGAAGGGTTCATGGGGCTCAATATCGGGCATATTCTGTGCTACAGTGGACCTCAAGTGAAGAAAGAATATGGGGTAGGATTTTTAATCCACAGAGAAATACCAGGAAACGTGATGGAGTTTTGCAGCATTAGCGAGAGAGTCGCGACTCTTGTAATCAAGCTAAACAAGTTATATAGGTTAAATATAGTACAGGCCTATGCGCCAACAGCCAGCTATGATGATGAAGCCGTAAACAGCTTCTACGAGGACGTCGAATCAGCACTGAAGAAGGCAACAATTCAGTTCACGATTGTGATGAAAGACTCTAACGCAATAGTCGGAAAGAAGCAAATGGGAGCCAGGTCAGTGGGAAACTTCGGAATAGATAACCGCAACTGTCGAGAAAGTTCACTGGTGGGATTTGTAGAGAGAAATAACCTGAGGTTAATGAACGCATTCTTCTACAAACGAAATTATAGGAAATGGACATGGAAAAGTCCCGATGGTACAACCAAAAACTAAATTGACTTCATTCTAACTGACAACCCGGGTATTGTGCAAGACGTAGAGGTGCTAAGTAAGATTCAGAGCAGCCATCACAGGATGCTTACTTGAACGTTAAGGCTGAACCTCAACAGAGAAAGGGCGAAACTCCTGCAAACTAAGAAACTCCACATGGAATCAGTCAGAGCCAGGTTGCAGGAGTTTAAAATAACTCTTCAAAACAAATTCTCGATTTTGACCGAGCAGAACGAGGTCAGTGTAGACAGGCTAAATGACAACCTACTATATCGGCACTCAATGAATCAGCAGCAGCTGCGGGAGAAGCCACATGTATAGAACAAACTGAGAAACTAAGAAAACGAAGGAACTAATGGCCAAACGTACGAACATGAAAGGGTCAAGTATGGTGGATCGGATTGAATTAGCCGATCAGTCAAAACTGATTAAAAGAAAAAAAAAATCCAGGGAAGCTTGCACTTATGCGCAAGACTTGAATCGCGAAGCTGTTGTAGGTGAGCATTGATGGTCACATAGTTTCAGTAGCACGCCCTGCCTTACGGATCGCGGCCTCTTCCTCGACCATGCCAACTATCCGCGCGCGAGGTCTCTGGTAGCGCACGACGACGCGAGCTCGAAGGGCTCCCCTACGGTACTGAGCGCATGCGAACGCTCCTCTCGAGTGTTGCGGTGGTCGCTGTCACGTCTTTCCGTTGCCGAGTGGGTATTGCGACATCTGCACGACGCCTGCGCGATAGCGTTCCTTGCGCGGAGTTTTCGGCGTGCATGAACCCCGAACTTACGGCCAGGAACAACAGCTTCGCTGTTGATAAAACAAAACACATCCGTGCATATAAGGCAGCGATCGAGGAAACGCTACAAACAGGGGGAAGCTTGAAAGCAACTAAGAGAAAGCTCGCCATCGGCAAAGACAGGATGAACGCACTCAGAGATGAGCAGGGAAACATTACGGACAACATGGACGAGATAATTAAGGTAACTGAACGATTCACTGGGCTGTATGCCAGCGACGTTAGACCAGGGGAAACTACTGAGAATACAAGCTCACCTCGCGATATCCCACTATAAGAGGAAGTTGGAAAGGCTCTACAAAGGCATGGAAATAGGAAACGCCGCACGTGACGAGGGCATAACTGTAGATATTTTGAAGGAGGGAGGAGATATTGTACTAAAAAGCTAGAGCTGTATTATTTTAGGAATGCTTGAAGAGTCAAATGGGGCCATAGCCTGGAAAAACGCCTACATAATTCTGATTCACAAGAAGGAAGATCCCAAGAACCTCAAGAATTACAGACCCACCAACCTACTCTCAGTTATTTACAAACTGTTCGCCGAAGTTATAGTTAGCCGCATAGGTGACAGCCTGAATTCCCATCAACCCAGGGAGCAGGCTGGGTTTAGGAAAGGGTACTCAACCATGCATTACATCCATGTCGTTAACGAAGTGGTAGAAAAGTCCGCAAAGTACACTAAACCCATTTACATGGCATTTATAGATTACGAGAAAGCGTTTGACTCCGTACTCACCGCAGCCCTTTCAGAAGCACTAAAAGACCAGGGAACAGAGGAAACCTGCATAACACTTTTGGAATACATATATAAAGAATGCACTGGCAGGATAACCCTCCACAAGCAAATCGATAAATTTTCGATCCGAAAGAAAGTAGGACAGGGCGATACCATCTCGCCAAAACTATCCACAGCATGTCTGGAGGGGGTATTTAGAAAGCTTGACGAGGAAAACATAGAATTAAAGATGAGGAATACTTCAGCCATTTGAGGTTTGCGGACGGCATAGTTTTGCTGAGTGAGACTACAGAACACCTGCAACCAATGCTTGAGGAAATACAATCGGAGAGCACGGCCGTGGGGCTAAAAATAAAGGTAAATAAACCTAAAGTAATGAGGAATAAGCATGCCAAGGACGTCTTCTTCAGCTTGGGAAACGAAACGCTAGAAGAAGTAACAGAATGTAACTGCCTCGGACAGATGCTTTGTGCTGACCCCAACCACGAGAGAGAAATCCGGCGCAGAATACGTATGTGCTGAGGAGTACTCGGCAAGCCCTCCCAAGCTACTCCCAAGTAAGCTACCTGTCACTCAATGAAAAATACACAACCAGTGCGTACAGCCGGTTATGACGTATGGAGCTTAAACTTGGCGCCTTAATGACAATTAAAAAGCAAACTTTGGTCGGCTCAATGGGCCATGGAACGAATAATGTTAGGAATAACACTCCGGGACAAGAAACGAGCTACCTGGATCAGAGAACAAACTAGAGTTTACGCTATCATAGTTCAAATAAAGAGAAAGAAACGGACTTGGGCTGGCCTAGTAGTGAGACGAACCGACAACCGGTGGACAATTAGGGTAACAGAGTGGATACCAAGAGAGTGGTCTAGAAGGGGAAGGCCAATAACACGATGGAGGGATGCAATAAGGAACTTCGGGGTAAACTTTGGACTCGAGTAACGCAGAACAGGAGCGGTTGCAGGTCAACGGGAGAGGCCTTCGTTTTGCAGTGAACCTGAGCAGGCTGCTGCTGCTGATGACGATAATGATCCCTGCACCGCATATTCATTCGCTATCTTGCTGCGAAGTTCGAATGGCAGACAGGGCCGTCAAAATCTTTACGCCCCGGAGCAGCCGTATATCATCCGTACAGGAGGAGCATGCACAGAAACTTAATCGCCACGGAAACGCATACTATGGAGAAGCGGCTCCGCGAAGTGAGGCGGACAATGGATATCTATTCCTACGATGACAAATGCAAAAAAAAAAAAAAAAACTGCAGGAATTCAGAGAGTTGTTCGCTTGTTTAGAGTCGGAGTTCCTTAGAGCCATATATGGCTACGAGTAGCAGAAGACGTTCGATTATTTTCTTTTTAGTTTTGTTTCCCTTTATTTCGCTAATTATGTTTTGTTAGGCATAATGCAGAGTTGTTCCGTTTACGCAATTTTTTATTCGTATTTCCATCGTTCTTTCGCGGGCTTTTTTCGATTATTCTTCGGTTTGGGGGCAGATGTATAAGATGCATTTGTTATTTTGTCAGATGATTTTTGTTAAAATTTTATTTTATTTTCTTATTTTTTGGTTTTTCAAAATTCTGTCCGTCCGATTATCTCGATTTACGCTATTTAATGATTACAGGTACAACCTTCGCCAAATCTGCATTTTTGTGGAAATGCAGGGCGTTACAGTGTTTCTCGTTGTTATCGCCATCTTTGTTTCGTATTTCGAACATTCTTTTGCTGACTTTTATTGTTTATTCTTTAAACTTTTGGTGGAGCTAAATGAGATGCATATTTCTGATTTTGTCCGATAATTTTTTGTTAAACTCTTATTTCTTATATTCATATTTTTTCTTGTTTTTCAAAATTCTGTCCGACCAATCATCCCCATTTACGTTATTAGAACAATTAAAGGCGAAACTTCCACCAAATATGCATTTTTGTGGGAATGCAGGGCGTTACACGTTCCTGGCTGGGGGGGGGGGGGGGGGGGGGTGGTACTCGGCAAAGAATGCTATGCATTAAAAGGGGTTTGCACATGGAAGGTTATTGCGCAATATTGCAAGAGGCTGAATTCCGCGCGTTGACATTTAGTGGCTAGGGCGTTGGGCTGCGGCGTGTGATGCCTATGGTTCGACTTGACATAATTTGATGGAGACGGAACTTGAAACGCCGGCAATCGTCCTACTCTGCGGCTTGCATCGTAGGCTAGGTTAAGCAAATTTTCGGGGATGGATCGTGATTGGGCGAATTGGTAGTGGTAAGGACATCAAGCTCGTGACCCATTTTGTTCACTACGGCATGGCCGACAGCTGAACGAGGCAAAAAAGGAAATACTTAGGCGATATTGTTTTGAATACGGTGGTCTATTCAAGAGAGAAAAGCAAAAGCTAGAAAGTGCGAGGCTGCAGTGAACGCAGTTGGTTGAAGTTTGCAACTTTTAAATAAAGGCGTCGCGTTCCCGCTGAGGCACGTTCATTGTTTATAATGCCAGTTCCTTCCTCTTCCTCTCTTACAGAATGGGCCGGCACTCGACACTGGCAGCGATCGCTGTCGCCCTGTACGCCGTGGCGGGCATTCAGGCCACGACGTTCTTCTCGAGCGCGCCCTACAGCCCACTGCCCGGCTTGGGCAGCGTGCTGTTAGGCGGCAAGCTGATCGCCGCCAAAGCGGTCGGCCTTGGAGGGGCCAAGCTCATCAAGGCCTCCCTGCTGAAGCCGATTGTCGGCAAAGTGGTCGCCAAGCCCCTCTTCGGGGCCGCGGTCAAGGGCGTCCCGTTCGCCAAGGGCGTCCCTTTCGCCCCCAAGTTCCTCCTGCCTTTCAAGAAAGTCTTCCCCATCGTGAAGAAGCCGATCGTACTGCCCACCGTCCACCAGACAACTGTCATCAAGACGCCGCCGCAGGTCTACTTGCAGCCCGAATGGCCCTCCGCCGCCTGGCCGTCTTCCTCCGAATGGGCTTGGCCTTCGGCTTCAGCCTGGCCTGCCGAATGGCCGTCCTCCTACCCTAGCCTCGGCGCAGGCGTCTACGGCAGTTCGTACGGTTCGTTCCCGGCTGTGTCCGTGGGCTCCGCGGTGCCCTCGACCCTGTCCCTAGGCTCCCCAGCAGTTACTTACTCCGCCGGGCCCGTGGCTGCCTCGGCGCCGACTTACTCCGCCCTGTCCCTAGGCTCCTCGTCAGCTGCTTACTCCGCCGGACCCGTGGCTGCCCCGGCGCCCACTTACTCCGCCGTATCCGCAGGCGTCCCTCAGCCAGCATTCTCCTCGGTTTCCCTGTCGGCGGCGAAGCTGGCCGCTGCTCCCAGAGTCGCGCCAGTCACCTACGGCGTCAAGCAGGTCGCTCCCGTCTACGGCTCGGCCTTCGGGCAAGGCGCGCCAGTCACCTACGGAGTCAGGCAGGTCGCTCCCGTCTACGGCTCGGCCTTCGGGCAAGGCGCGCCCGTCAGGTCCTACGGCTCTTACGCCCTGGCCAAGCAGTATCCCGTCACCTACTCGGCGGCGGTGGCCAAACCCGTGCCGGTCGCCAGTCCGGCGCCCAAGTTTGTCGCCGCTGGCTTCGCGGCCTTTTCGACGGGAGGCCACGCTCCAGGAGGCTGGGCCTTCCCTGCTGCCTCCCAGTCGGAATGGCCCCTGGTCTACCCCAAGAGCAAGCCCAGCTTCTTTGTGGGGCCCACGGTGAAGCTCTGAGGAAAGGCCGCCCAGAACAGCTGAGGTGTGTGGCGCCGCTCTCTAAAACTGATTTCACTCGCGCTTGGGTCACGTGACTTGCTCAAATAATTCGTCTTTAGATCGCCGCAGTCGCTTAGTGGTTGCGCCCCCTTCAGTAACCACTACGTGGCTTTAATGGGTTCGCTTTCGAGCGAATAACGTTGTAGCAGCTTTAGTTGAGTCACACATTTAATAAAAAAATCTCGGGCCACTAACGGTAAACCTGAGAGGGGCGAAGCGTGCAGTGTATAAGTGTATTCTTGGCGCCTTGGCGTTTTTGCTCACGGAGATGAAAGCACAAGGGGTAGAGGGATACAGTTGCTGTAAAAGTTTTGTGTCTTTGAAGTACGAAGCGTTCTAGCGTGAGGCGCTGGAAAACGAGTGTCCCGGTGTTTTAGTACCATAACTACATGATATGAGATATGATGACGATGACGACAGGAAACGCCGACAGCCTGAGCCTGTAAAAGGCTTTGCCCCTAAAATTACTTTTACGACTTCAGTGGTGTAAAGCTGTAACAAGGAGGGGTTACAGCGTTTGTGTTTGTGTGTGTGTGCGTGAGAGGGGGGGGGGGGGTTCGTTTGTTTGCAAGACTGAAGAACTCAGCTCAGTTGAATAAATTAAATTAAACAATTCATCAATTCAATTTTTCTCGCAGCATGTAGCGACTTACGAAATGTATTGCATTTTTCACCTGCAGTAGTGCGCGTAAAAGAGGTGTATGTGTTCCTCCAGGTTTGTTTGTGTGCAGCGTCTTCCAATTGTACAATATGAGAGCCAATCTGAGGCCGAATGTTTGCTTATTCCAGACACAGCGACTCTCCAGGGCCTGGCCGCGTCCTGGATGTCAGGCCATGCTTTCTTGGCAAGAGCGTAGGAGTCTTATCTAGGGAAGAGGCTGCAATAAAGCTCCCACACAATGTCGTTGTTACGCGAAATAGCCTGTTGCGCGTTTGCACTCTTTGTTCAGGGTCAATGTCCGCAAGAACGCAGGACTTCTACCTTGGCTTTTGTTGAAATAAATGAAATGATTGTTTTCATTACTAAGTGTCGCCTTTTCTACAGTTTTTAAAATTGAGTGCGAAGAGCACTACTCCATTATAGCATAGTCCTAAAACATTGGTGGTACAAGGCATTATAGCACTTGGAAGCAATTTACAACCCACTGAGCAGAGTTATGTGCCGAAGGCATCGTAAATGGTACCAAATCATTTTCATCTCACGATGTATTGGGGAGATGTTCACTACTAATAAATTTCACGTAAAAATATTACAACATACAGCAAAAAAAATACTTAAAACAAACCGAAACTGGTATAAAGAATATTTGGAAGTTTTGATTTAAATGCAATTAACAACAACAAAAAAAAAATCGGCGCAGGAGAGACGAGACACAGGTAAAACTTCACACAGGACTAGAGATGACGAAAACTGAGCTAACGAGGAATGGAACTCAGCCTCCGTCTAGAAAATTGCAGTTTTGCTCCAAATAAAACTTGAAGCGCATTAGAAAGGCGAGAAATCAATAAGCCACTATACCAAAGCTTCGAGAGGCCTTATTAGTGTTGCCATAAGGCGGTTGCAGTCAGTCGTATCCCCTCATTTTTGTAAAAATGCGCACCGACACGAGTGTCCAAACGTTTACATCCTCATCATCTCCATTATCAAAATCATGATCATATAAATCGGTTAATGCGAATTACAAAGCGTCGGCCGTATTTAAAATCTAAGCCTGCCTAAGCCGACGCGGAGGACTGGTCCCACACTTTCTGGCTTTGGAACGAATGTGCAATGTCGCTAACTGCGCCGATCATCCAGCCGTAATATTGATTTTTTTTTTAAATTAAGGAGGTAGAAGGGTGACACAAAAGGAGCAAGATAGCCGGTTTAAAAGTAACACTATAAAATGCCTAGAAACATCCCACAGCGTGAACAAGACAATGGGAACAATTGCGCCTCCGCTGTGGAGAGGCTTTCATCCAGTGTTTTCGACCAAGTGAAAGTTGGTAGTTTACCACATGGAAGAAGCACTTGCTCCATGTCGCACTCCACTGGGTAGAGAAGCGGGTACACCAGATTGAAGTCCGCTACCGCAAGGAAATCTCTGCAAACGAGTATTTTCACGTTATTCCTTCATTCAATGCAGAGCTACAGCAGTTTGTAATGGAACCGGCTTCATTGCGACTCTCAACTGCAGCGTGCCTGTGAAGCCGTGGAGGGGGGGTGTGGGGTAAGTTGGATCAAACGAGTTGTGAAAACTAACACGTTAATTCGGTAGGAACCGAACTGACCGACAGTTTTCTTCATCTCGTTTGCAGCGCATGATATTCATTTGAACACGGTCTTCCAACGGCATTATTACCTCCCATTCATCTTCTCCCCCCCCCCCACCCCCTCACCCCCTAAACACACGCACACACTTATTTTTGCTCGTTTGGGTGGGTTGTCTGCATTGCAGCTATGAAAATGGCAGTGCACGCTTTACAGGGGCAGAACTTTGAAAAGCGGAAAGAGAAACGTGGAACTCAGACAAACGCCTTTCCAAGCCCTGTTTCCCTCAACCGCTGCTATCCAGACCTTTACTCAGACCTCTGCACTTTGTGCAACAGCAGCGCAGACCTACACCACATGATATGGTCCTGCCATGAACTCTAAAAAATTACGACCGCCTATAATAGCAAGCCCAATAGAGTATACTTACACAGTGGCGTCACAACTATTTTTTTTCCTGGGGGAGCCAAAATTATGCTACCACAAACATAATCATCATTACCATCATCATCATCATCATCATCCTGATCAATTATATTAGTATTATGGCTGTTTTTTAAACACATCGTAACCTTCTTTCTTTGACTACTTCTGCAGCGTCTGCACAGTGCTGCTACAATGACTAGTATGCAAAAATAATCACAATGGACCCACCGAATGAAACCCAACCAAATATCCACTGTGCATCACAGATGCTGGAGAGCACAGTAAAAAGGTCAGTTAGTGACTTTATGACGACTGTGCTTTCTACACGAGGCAACGGTTTCGCCCACAGTTATAACCCATTTTCATTTATCAGTGCAAAAGAGCAACAAATAATTAAAAAAATTAAAAATGGAAAAGAAACACACACTTAAAGCACATTTATATACATGCCTCCTAACCGCGGGCAGAGTACAAGACCTTCACATTAAATGCTACCAAATAAAGGCTTTCACGATGAATATTGGGAAAGCAAGCGAGTTAAATACAAAGATCAGTTGAAGAAAGAAGTTATGCTATGCGTTAGCATGTGCACGTAGATTGAACCATGTGTGTAATAATAATAATTTATTATTAGAGTACGTGTATGCACAATGGATAATTTGTTTTATTTTGTTCCGGGTATTCCTGATTGTCTGGTGCGCCATTATATTGGCAAAATTGCAGTGGTATGATACAGAAGCATTAATATTTCGTAACATACAGCTGCACTGCTGATAGGGAACCATGGTTCCCTAAGAAATCTGAACTGGTTAGCGTAAAGAGTTATTGGTCATACTCTCTGGTGTAGCTGGCTAGTATCATGATACTAAGACCCGGATACAAAAGTCAAAGCCAATATACCATCGATCCTTTGATTGATACCGCAGGCATCGAATATTTGAACGGAGAGATTAGCTTGCCAAATGCTTCATGCGAAGGATTTCCCACTATATATCTGCTGAAACCGGGCAACGTCGAAATCACCATATTTTTATATTTGAGGGAATTCATGGGGTGGGAAATATTGCCTAATTAGTGAGCAACGCCACCGGGATTTCGACTGAATATCGTCTGATCCTTAGCCATTTTGCCTTCTTCAAATAAACCTACCTTTGCTGTCTGGGGCTCAGCAGAAGTCTTCAGGTGCCCCTTCACTGGGGGAGCCATGCTACCCAATTTGTACATAAGGGGAAGCCATCGCTAACCCTGCACCCCCTTTTCCGACATCCCTGCACTTACAAGATGAAAAATTAAGACTGCCGAACAATGGAATACTGTTCTGCTTAGTTCAACACCGGAGCCGCACCTCTCAGCAGTCCTGATAGCCGAAGCCGCCGCGAGGATGGAATTCTGGCTGACGGCTGAGGGAGGGAGACCGCCCAAGTCGTCTACCCTTCAAAACCTATCTCGGGCATCAAATAAAGTTATCGCTCTCTCTCTATCTGTCTAATAGAAGGGCTGATTATTAGACACTTCCCCTATTTTTTTCCACACGCCCGATGACTCAGACAACGCGCATACGTGTAGGCATACAGGCTTTTACCTAGCGGAAAGTGAACAGCGCACATGAACTGGGACGGAAGGAAGGACCACAAACAAGCGCTTACTCAGCGCTTTTCTCTTTCCAGAGCGAACCAACTAATAGGGCGATTTTTGGCATTGCTTTTACCAGAGTCCTTCAGTGCTTTTACTGGTCACGAAACCTCGGTGCCGGTTTCATATGGGGACAGTGCGCGCTTCTGCAGGCGCCACCGCCGAAGAGGGCATTCAGCCGCCAGCGGCTGCGACGTTTGCCTTGGCAAACATCTCGATGTTTGTCTCGGCATGCCAGTGCTCACTGCGTTTCGTCAACTCACTCTGATTTAGCTGAAATGCTTTTCCCTTGTCGTCCGATCTCCGTAAGCATGCGCCACCTGACTGTTATGGGCGGATTTCATTTAAATTAGCCCCCTACTTACTCCTGTCGCGGCGGATGACTGCACCCGCGTCACTGCGTTTTAGGGTATCGTCATGCTTACGGATTTTTTTTTTCATTTCCACAGATTTTTATGGAGAAATTATAACCATTATAAAGACGGCACCCACACACTCACGGGCTACTACTTGATAATGAAAAAAAAAAAAAAAAAAGACAGATACACGTCGTTCAGAGTATACAATTAACAGTATGCGAAGCCCTGGCAGCACTTCAGTATGGTCACAAGACCTGAAACGTGTTTCTTATGTTTTTTTATTGAGTGTGTCGCTGTAGTCTTATTTCCGCTGTTTTTTCCTTGCATTTTCTTTCTTTGTTACCATTATGCCATGACCTTGATTCTATGTTTTTATTTTCCTGTATAACAACCCCTACAACAATGCCTTTTGGCGAATGTAGGTATGTTAGTTAATAAATAAATAAATAAATAAATAAATAAATAAATAAATAAATAAATAAATAAATAAATAAATAAATACCAATTTGATTGCGCAACTATGCGCAGATCACGACTGATAGAGAATAATGCTGAAAGGGAAAGTGCGATAAATACTTGCAACGATTTAAGACCATGCGCTCCAGAAAGACAAAGGACCAAAACACGGAAAGACCGGGTGCACCGTATCTTTTCGCAGCAATGCTTTGAATTATGAAGGCCCAAAAAGAAGATTGAAAAATATTTTCTCGCAGGTTACAAAAAATGAAACCTAAGACCGAAAAGGCAGGCAAATCAGCGGGACCCAGGATAAACGCTGGGTTTATTTTTCGTGTTATATGTGCAGCACACGGCGAAAACAGAATTTGGAAAGTAAGAACACAAGGACAAAATTACAAGCCTTTTTTTTTTTTTGCGTGAAGGCCTGAGCACAAGGCGGCACAAATTTGCGAGGAGGTAACTAAACCATAGCTTTTAAGTCCCGCATCAGGTGAAATCAGGATTCAAGTTCAGCCAGTGTTGCATACCATAGGCCCAGGACGCTCGCAAAAGGGCACATTTTGTTTGATCACTGCTCTGTCAACTCGATTTTATCCCTCCTTTTGTTGGGCATGCTGCTCTCGCCCTTCACCACACGCTATTGCTTTTTTTTTCGCATGTAGAAATGCAGGCGGCACAGAATAAAAATTGCCTCCATCTCCCCGCGAGGGAACCCTGGTGTGATGCGGCGCATCTGGGGGTTCAATTGGCGTTTCCATTGGGTTGATTCTCTACATCGCGTGAAACGTATTGTGAACGCGTAGGATGCCTTCCACCACATACGGATGTTCTCATACACGGGACGATGGAGGCAATTTTACATTTTCATGCACATGCATACGCGAAATGAGAGAGTACACGTGTTTTAGCGGCCACTACCCAGCGCGATACCCGCTTTATATTCACAGCGCTTGAAGGAGAGGAGACCGCGCAGGAGAGTCGCGCATGCGCGCACATGCGCACCGGAGCAGCTGTTAACGCAGCGTTGACGCAGCGAAGCGCGCGCCAACCAAGCGCGCCAGCTGTCGTTATGCTAATGCGCCGGAGTGAGAGTGTTGCACACAGCTGTGGGAGAGGCGAACGGAGGAGGTCTGGGGACGGACGCCGCCGCCGACGACGACGACGCAGGAGGGACATGCCTCAGAGCAAGAGATGTGCCGCATCTAAAAAGCGAGTCACTTCAGCCGACGTTCACACAAGGTGGGTGCAGCAGCCGGAAGCAACTGAAATGGTACAACTATCAGGCAAAACCTGTCCAACAATGCCCATGTAGACATGAAAACAAACAGTTTTGTTTGGGGTTAATTGTGTGATGAGCTCTCCGACTATTTGGAGCCGTCGTTTATCTGGCGGTCCTGTCAGCGCCCGAGGTCGCAGCTTGAAGGCTGGAAACCGGCTCGAACGCCGCTCGGGACAGCGTCACGCATGTAGCGCTGCAGAGACACAGCATCGAATTTGACAGCGAATTAATCGGCATAGAAGGTTTCAGTGGCGTCAAAAATGCTTCTTGGGCACACGCGTATACTTGAAGTCGAAGCTGAGGTCGCCCGTTTCTTGCCGTGGAATGGCCCGCTTCCGTTTCTCACGCTGCTTTCCGTCGCTGGGTAAACTCAAGGAAACTCTTCTCGTTGTACACTTGTACCAGAACGGCCGCCCCGTACGCAACACATGTTTGACATCGTCCTGCACATACATTAATTACGTCGCATAATAATAAACAGTGTGAGAAGCTCGCTCTAAACTGACCGCGTCCCCGTCGCTCTGGCCAGCGCTACGCCACCAGAGGAGTGTCCCGTGTAGAGTTTCTCACTAATAGGTAGTATTGAGAAACTCTATGGTATCCCCATACGGATGGTGGCGCCACTGTGCGGCAGCCAAAGGCAGCAAGGGCAGCAACTACCCGGCAATCAAGTCCTACTAAGCATATGAAGCTCCTCCGTTCAGTTACGGTGCAGTTTCGTGGCAAACATTGAAGGACTCTGATTCTAGATCCTTCAGCGTGAAGGAAACTTCCAGCACACTTGAGGCAAAGTGCCTAACAAGGTAACCGGATACTGACCTAATGAAAAGTACTTTTAACAAAGACGACATCTGATTTACGAAAGCCGCCTCGTGCCGAGCAGCTTCAGTTCAGCGTTCCAATCGGCGCTGCACGTGCTCTTCGCGGGGTGCCCTGGGAAACCGTCTGTTGGAGCCGCTTTTGAAATTGGAGCGACCACAGCCTGTTTGTTGAGAAACTTTCTGAGAGAAAGGCACAGCAGTCGTATAAACTTTAGGTTGGGGCCCAGAGGGGCTCAGTCTCCGATAACCGTCGACTGCAAAGTAGCGCTGCAAATAAGCAACCTTTCAGATGTAACGACGACAGTTGTGCAAGGATTGGTAGGACGTAAAGGGGAGGGATGCGGCGTTTTTATACAGGACGAAGCAAGGGTGCACGAGACACAGCGATGGTTCTTCTTCTTCTTTTTTTGTCAACTGAAGATTTCGTTGCAAACTTGCCGCAGCTACATGATAATATGGAGGGGGAGAGGGTTGATAGAAAGGAACTATTACAGTGGAACCCCATTCATACGTTTTTCAGCGGACCGGAAAACAAAACGTAACAACCAGGAAAACGCAGCAGTGAGAAAACCTCCGAAAATGAACGAAAACAGTGTAGCTTTGACTTGCAACAATGTATTTCTGCAACTTTGTACCAGCAAAACCTGATCCACCGGGCCACCCGAGCAGCGACAGCACGCGGCTACCTGGACTAAGGTGGCCGCTCTTCTGACCTAATTCTGTAAAATAAAAGTTTGTTATTCTTCCTTGGCTTTCGAACCTTAAAAAACTCGAGAAGTTAGGATTGCTGCTTTTTGCGATCGCCGGAAAACACCACGCGTGGCAATGCAGGGTCCCTAGCGATGTCGGCTCTCTTCCGCGCTGCCTGCGCTTGTCTACTGCGTTTAGTACGTCAAGCTTTCCTCATGGAAAAGCGCCTCCCGTTTTTGCGACGCCATCAAGGCATGACAAAGTTCGCGGTTGCAAGTTCAACCGGTTCAACGGTGTTCTCAAACCTTGAAGCGCACGATGACAACGAAATGCGCGCGCTATTCCTACGGTGCTGCTCTTATGGCAAGCACGCACTCCCGGCATTTCGAAGTGAAACTTCCGTTGTAAACAAAACGATGATGGTGATGGCATAGAGTAACATAGGGCTATCTAGTGGTGACGAATCGCACCCGCGTGCGGCTTCATGCAGTCAGTTCCGTAGCCAAGCCTGGCCAAGGCTCGTCAAACGTCAAAATGGCAATCCGCGCATGTTTCCCGGGCGAGTTCGAAGTGTCAGATTGCGACGAATGATCCCGGAACGTACTCCGAGCCACGACGTAACAGTGAGGATTTTAATACATGGGACTCTATGTGGGCTGCGCCGGGACTAGAGAGAAACAACGTAGCAGCCGGGAAAACGCAGCACTGAGGAACGTTAGAGCGGGGTTCTACTGTATAAACAAAACACAGGTTAAACATGCTTCAGCGAGTAACACGAGCGTGACCGCGAAAGTATTGCAATCGATCTTGGTGTGATGATGACTCCGGGTAGTGAACCCATTTTCCGAGTGGGTTGACGGATGGAACGCTCAGGAAGGAAGCAGAGCGCTGTGTCTCGTGCATGAATACTAGTTCTGTGTTAAGATGCTGTATCTCTCTCTCTCTCTCTCTCTCTCTCTCTCTCTCTCTCTCTCTCTCTCTCTCTCTCTCTCTCTCTCTCTCTCTCTCTCCTCCCACATCATCTGCATACTATCCCGCATTTGTTGCCATGCTTAATCTAGCAAGGCAGCCGTATCTATAAATTTAATGCGCCTACTCTTAGTTAAACAAAATGAATCCAAGCTTGTCGTTAGAGATGTTCCTTTCGAGTATGGCCTTAGTCACAGTTTGAAAACGAGATTTTCTTTCATGGATACGTTTTGCGGATGTGCTCATACTTGGCACGGGGCCTCGGGAGGCCCAAGGTAATGCTAAACTACTGCTGGTCGGGCCATAATACAGTCACCCCTCGTTATAACGAACTCCTCGGGACGAAAAGCTGGCTTTGTTGTAAGCCACGGGGTGATTCGGTGTGAAGCGGGAGTGGTTTGCTGTCTGTGCGCTGCGGTGGTCGCCACAAACAATTCGAACAAAGCGAAATTTAAAATAAAACGAGTTCGCTTTAATGATTTGGTTTACTCTATGTCGTCCTTGACTCAAAGCGAGTCCGAATAACAACCCCATCCGCTGGCAGGGATCAGCCTCATTATAGTTGCGGGGCTATGCACGAAACATGCTGTTACCGGAACATGCTGTTAGTGTCCGAAAGGGGCAGCGTTGCGGAAGAATAGAAGGAAAATGAGCGGAGGCACCAAAGAATACCCATCATTAGCTAGAGGAACTGATTGAAAATATCTTTATTTGAAAGAACAAAAGCACTGGCCATTACTATACTCCCCAATGCGAAATCTGTACGCAGTGCGAACTGAAGCCTTCTCAGCCACGGCGAATAGCTGCTGCGTCTCAGGATGTGATCGCGTGATCAGCGAACGCACGGCGGCTCTGCCGTTATTTCCCAGTGCGCTGCCGAGCATGTTGTTGCAAATCGTGTTTGAACGTCGCGTGCAAATGTCACATGGTTCGGATGAGCCAAGAACGGAGGGGGAGCGGCTGGCGAAAGTGTGAGAGGGAGGCAGTGAGAGAGCTCACGCCGTAGCAGCGCGTACCGTTTTCCCCTCACACTTTCGCGAGACGCTTCGACGAGCGTCTCGTGCGAGCTCAGCATAAACTGCCCTCCCCCTCAGCCTTTCGCCACACTTTTCTCCTCTGTTTTCTTTCTGTCTTCGCTCGCTCGGTTACAGCGCCGTCGCCACCGCCAAACCACAGTAGCGGCCACCAAAGCGCTGCGCACTGAGAAGGATGAAAGAAGGCGGCTGTCCTAACTCCAGGGTCCTACTGGCCTCCACCGCCGCTGTCGCTCTCTCTATACCTTGATTTTGATTGTAGAGTTTTAACGCGCCCACGCAACGCAGGCGATGAGGCGCGCCGTAGTGGAGGGCTCCGGATTAATTTTGACCCCTTGGGGATCTTTAACGTGCGCCGAAATCTATCTCGTACACATGGGCGTTTTTGTTTATCGCCTCCATCTGAAAAGGGGTCGCCGCGGCCGGGAATCGAAACAACGACCTTGTGCTCAGCAGCGCAACGCCTTAGCCACTGAGCCACCGCGGCGGGCCTCTCTCTATTGGCGGTGAGCGCGAACACAGGGGGCGCTGCGAAGCGCGCCTCCGTGACGTCAGCTTAGGGATTCTCTCATTTGTCGTCTGCTTCACTCAGGATCGCTCTCCCTGCTGTTTCTTTGCGCTCGGTCAACGTCTGATGCTTGTCCGCACCAGAATTGGCGTGTGGGTAACTTTTTATCATAATAATAGGCTTAAAATCGCATACACTAGCTCATGGTGTCAAATAAAGTATAGTTTTGGATACCGCTACGGGAGAAACATTGCCGGCGCCACCCCATTCCTTGCGAAGCCGGTCCTGTGCGGAGCGCGAAGAGTCGCAGCTAGGCGTCAGCTTCTCATGTAAGCATTCGAACAAAAGGAACAGTCAGCTGCTAATAACCGACGACAGCGAAAATGGAAGACCAAAACAAATTCTAGGCCTTCAGGGCTGTCGGCTTTGGCAGAAGGCATCACGATTCCCGGTTATCATATGTAAGGTAAAACAGTTTTTGCAACCTTGCCGAACGCTCGAACGCGTTTTGTCACATCACTTTACGTTGTCAAGGCATGAAAGTTTGCCGACATGCACTATAGTATAGACTGCAGAAACTGTAGGTTGAGTTCCAAATAACCCAGTGTGTATTACGCGCGTGCTGATTCTATACCAGGCATCTAACCAGTATGAAGGTTTATTGAGCAAAACGAGTCACGTCTTCGTTAAATTTATAGTAACACATATATGTTTGTTAAGACCTGGAGGGATATTTCGGAACATTTTGCACAGCCATATCTTCCCGATATTTTGATAGGCGTTATAGGAAAACTGCACTCAGGAGGAGGAGGAGGAGTAAGGGGAGGAGGGGAAAACTTTGTTTAACAATTAAATCGATCTGGTTAGTGGGCCCGGTCCTCAGTCCAGGACAAGAGAGTAAAAGTAATTTTCTTCAAATCATAGAATGCCATCCCGAGTAGAATAGGATTTGTTCTTCGCGCCTGGAAGGGTTGAAAAGCAATAAAGAGCTACTTGGAATTCTTCGGTTTCGAGTCTTGTAATATATGCAGGTATATACTATTTATTACGTTAGTTAGCGAGTATATCATGCCTTAAACACCTTAATCATGTCATCATTGTTCGAGTTGAGAGTCAGTTCGTTATGATAACGATATAATTACGATAGAAATTCGGAGCACAAAAGCCGCCTTCGAGTACTGTGGACCACGTTGTTTAGGGCGCGATCGCGGTGGCGTAGCACAAACCTTCTCATTGTATTTGCATGTGAATAAACAAAGCACGCTGCGGATATGCACCTTCTTGCACGCAGCCGTAATGAAAGCCAATTTGTGAAGAAGGGAATGTATGCCATACAAAATGAAGGAAATATCCACACGACCTTTGTGAGGCTCCCAAACATCCCGAAACATCCTAATAAGAAGTTGGTGACGGCGCAGAAAAATTAATGCGTTGGGCAGAAAAAAAAGCAAGAAACATTAATCCGATACAAGACAATAACGAAAGAAACAGAAGAAAGCCGCTCTATTTCCTGCTGTGCGATGAGCGTGTAGAGGCCGCTGCTTGGTACGTAGTATTAGACTGTTGAGTCTTCATAGGAGCATCTAACAAATACTGCTGGGAGGCCTACGCATTTTGAATACTTATCGAGAAGCTCTGATCACTGATCCTCGCGAATAAGCAAGAAAGGACGAGTTACACACGATCTTCTGACCGGTACTCTGAAGAAAGTTGTTGTCTATCTCTTCGTGTGTTGCAAACTTGTGGGGGTTACATATTCAAATTATTCAGATGCGTCAGAAGCTGGCAAAATAACTGAGTCGCTAGAAATACGCTTTTTAACGCACTACAGCAACGAAGCGGGCGATTTCTAGCCCAGGCACTGTTGACCCTCACAAGCGGAGTGTAGCAGACGACAGCGGCGCGAATCCCTAAGCCGACGTCAGAGCCAGGGGGCGCCACTCAAACATCTCACCGCCAATACCAGCCATGCTGGCAGGCAGGGTCATCGCCACGCAGGGTGGCCTCCCACTGCTCCCTTGACGTGTTTGTGATTGTATGTATAGTTGGTGTGTACTGGCATACCCATACCGTGTGGTTATCGTCCCCCATCTCCCGGCAGCGCGGGCTAAAAGGAGAATATAACGTGGGGTACCAGGTGTGTAGTTTAGCCAGTGTGGGTATAGGGTGTCTTTCTGTAGTCTTTTGGGCATGTGCTCTTCTTCTTTAGTGAGGCTTTTATACTTTGGTGGATAAAAATGTTCGAATAAAGACCGTTCTCAGCATAGCCGCGCCTCAGGATCTGGTCTTCAAATTTTGGAGCCATAAAACCCGAGAGAAGTTTCCCATTGGGCTCTACATGACGAAGTGCGACTTCGGGATTCTCAAGGCCTGGGAAACCCCATGATCCTGCTATCTCAGAGGCCTTGCCCTTGAGAACCCCGCCAGCTGCGCCTGGCTGCTCAACGCATCGAACCGTCGCCATGGAAGTAGGAGGCGCCCAACAGCAGCGAGGTTTTTGCTGCTTGGAGAGTTTGCTCTCTAATCCAAGACGTTCGTTTCCTATTTCTAAGCGTTATTCCTAACACTTTCCTTTCCGCGGCTTGTTTCGCCCGCCTAAGTTTTTTTTTTCCGAGGTTTTTGAGTGACGCCTGGCAAGCTTCAAGTTCTGCTAACCAGCACGTAACCCTATTTAGTAGAAGAAAAAAAACGTAAGCAACATATAGGGTGTGACGAGAAAGAACTCGTGATACAGCAACAATAAAACTACCGTGAATTCAGAGGACTTCCACGATGCGTATGGTGTGGGTAATGGATATAATAACAGTCTGAGAAAGCGAAGGACGCCTCTTGTTGGCGGATTTGCTTGAACGGCTCTGCGCATTTCCGGATCAACCCTGCGGGGCTATCAAGTTTTAGAACTCTCGTATGAACTGGCAGTGGGCCAACATGCACGCCAAATTAAACCGTATAACTGCTTCCTGTGATACGAACGTCAGAGCACTCTAATTTGCTGTAGTCTACGCTGTGCGTTTGGTCGACCTTCGCTTTGGCAACGACCGCTACGGACCAAAATCACTCGCGGTCAAAGGGCAGCTGCGTTATCCCACGTGGTTTGTAATTGTTGTCGTAGGCACGTAGCTTCGTAGGCACGTAGGCACGTACGCTCGTAGGCACGTAGGCTCGTAGGCTCGTAGCTTGGAAGCCTTTTAAGAGAATTCTCATGGGCTCAAAGTACGTTCGAAACCGCAAGAGTCGCGCTTTATGCCATGAACACTCGTAAAGCGAAATTTTAGGCTGCGCTTTGTGTGTGTCCGCCCCCTCCCCCCCCCCCCCCTACAAAAATGCATTTTTGTATTTTTTTCTTAAACGGTATAGTCGGCACCGAATAAACATTGTCCTACCCGTATCGTTTTCAAGATACTTGGTAATTCTCTAATGAATCAATTCTTGGGGCTTGATTTATCCGGTTCTGCCTTTAGGACAATTTCCTCGCAACGTAAGCAGCTCCTCCTCCCCACATTACAAGCAGCTCTATAGGTCATGAGGAAGCCATCTTGCTTGTAGGTGTTTAACTTGTTTTTATCTGGATTACGTACATGTTTTTACGTATGTTTGAGTGCAGCAAGGTACTGGGGAGAAAAACAAACGCCCGAAATTCGTGGGCACCTACAAGAATTTGCTCAGGGAGGTAACAACTTGACTTAAATAAACTTTTATTGAAGACCTTACCAGCCTTCTTGAGCGTTGGTTACAAAGGAGGACGGGGCAAATTGTTCCTGTGGGCAGCCAGTAAGAATGGAGAGACCTGTGCGGACTCGCCGAAAGTAAATAACTCAAAAGCAAATAATTCACACTAAGCGAATGACTCTAAAATAAAAAAGCAAAATCTTCTGGATACACCAAGCGTACCCTACGTAACTTTCCGATTTTTCTTCATATTTTTTCTTCTTCAGGGGCACTGCAAATAGACAGACAGACAGACAGACAGATATATATATATATATATATATATATATATATATATATATATATATATATATATATATATATATATATAGCGATGAATAAGTTCCGGGATTCGGTTTCAAAAATACACGAGAGGGTAGACACACGTATGAAAACGATGATCGAACTAACGTTTCGACCGGGGTCCGGTCTTCGTCAGAGTAAACTTCGGTAATTGAGCGCGCTGAATATATAGGCAGGAAATGATAAAGGCTGACGAATAGTCTTGCCACTTTGCAGATACAAATCAACAATAATAAAATAAGAAGAGCACACGTGGTGTTTGTACACGTGTGAATTAACATGACGTTTTCAAATACAGAACTTGTACGGAATATCGGAACGGATCAGGGAGGATCAACAACTACCCTTTAGAAAGAAAATGATAACGTTCGGGGATTACAGCTTAGCACTTAATACGCAAACACATCAGGAGCAGTTTGTAGATATAAAAAAGAAAGAAAAGATGTCATCGTTTCTGGAAACATTTCATATCGCTTCCGTTCGCGTAACCACACAAATGAATCGGTAAAGCCTCATTGAAAAAGGTGGCTCTGCTTCTACGGTTCCAATGGGGATAATGCAATGACGCCAGCACATCAGGGCAAGAGGCACGTTAACGTTCCTACACTTTCATTGATACCCCGTTTGACTGTGTTAAATTTATGAATTAAAAAAGACTCACGCACTTCCCTTTCGTGATGCGAACGGAAACCTGATTCCAGTATAGTAGCCCTAATTTTTTCGAAAGAGTGACCGGGAATATTTACATGCTTTTGACTTTACATGCAATTGACTTTCTCGACGTAACCGTGTCCCTAGTCAATGGAAAATTGTCGACTAAACTCTATAGAAAGCCCACTGACAGGCATCAGTATCTGCACTTCGAAAGCTGCCATGTTAAACACAATAAAACTAGTATACCATACAGCCAAGCTCTTCGTTTCAAAATAATATGCTCTGAGCAATCAGATTTTGTTGATAACTGCGGCAAACTCCGGGAATCTCTAATCAAGCAAAACTACCCTCAAGAATTAATTGACGATGCTCTGAAGCGCGCGGATTCCCTGGACCGCAAAACGCTTCTCGAACCGCAGAATAACACAACGGCTGATTCACAACCCAATCTCGTTCTCACCCACTCGGCGTCTGCGCCGAAAGTCACAGGTATTTTAAAGAAGCATCATAATATCCTTATGCAAAGTCAGCGACTTAGAAGCATTTTTAAAGAGCCACCGCGCGTAGTCTATCGCCGTTCAAAAAACCTACGGGACATGCTGACCTCTTCCACGATCGCATCGCCATCTTCGCATGGATGTTCTCCTTGCCAAAAAGCTCGTTGCAAAGTGTGCGCCCATATGACCACGTCACTAATGGTAAACAGCACAGCTTCTGACTTTTCCTTAAAAATTAAAGGCAATTTTAACTGCGATACGTCGAATGTAGTATATCTCCTAGAGTGCTCAGTCTGCGCACTCCAGTATATCGGCCAAACCGAGACGTCTTTCAGGCTCCGTTTTAATAACCACCGGGCGCACGCACGTTCCTCTCCGGGGCTTCCTTTGTCTAAGCATGTAAATATTCCCGGTCACTCTTTCGAAAAAATTAGGGCTACTATACTGGAATCAGGTTTCCGTTCGCATCACGAAAGGGAAGTGCGTGAGTCTTTTTTAATTCATAAATTTAACACAGTCAAACGGGGTATCAATGAAAGTGTAGGAACGTTAACGTGCCTCTTGCCCTGATGTGCTGGCGTCATTGCATTATCCCCATTGGAACCGTAGAAGCAGAGCCACCTTTTTCAATGAGGCTTTACCGATTCATTTGTGTGGTTACGCGAACGGAAGCGATATGAAATGTTTCCAGAAACGATGACATCTTTTCTTTCTTTTTTATATCTACAAACTGCTCCTGATGTGTTTGCGTATTAAGTGCTAAGCTGTAATCCCCGAACGTTATCATTTTCTTTCTAAAGGGTAGTTGTTGATACTCCCTGATCCGTTCCGATATTCCGTACAAGTTCTGTATTTGAAAACGTCATGTTAATTCACACGTGTACAAACACCACGTGTGCTCTTCTTATTTTATTATTGTTGATTTGTATCTGCTAAGTGGCAAGACTATTCGTCAGCCTTTATCATTTCCTGCCTATATATTCAGCGCGCTCAATTACCGAAGTTTACTCTGACGAAGACCGGACCCCGGTCGAAACGTTAGTTCGATCATCGTTTTCATACGTGTGTCTACCCTCTCGTGTATGAATATATATATATATATATATATATATATATATATATATAGAGAGAGAGAGAGAGAGAGAGAGAGAGAGAGAGAGAACGTTTATTATCAGCAGAGTATTTATGGTGTTCCAGGAGTGGTTCCTTGTTGTTGAGAATCCATGAGCTGCCTTAGCACCGGCTGCCCTTTCGGTAAGCAGGAGCTGGTCCGAGAGGCAGGGGCTGTACAGCAGTGTCTCCCACTGCTCTTGAGGATTTGGGATGAGGAAAAGGGGTGATGGGTGCTTGTTTTTTCTACACTCTAGGATAATATGTCTGAGTGTACCAGGTTCTTGGCAGTATTTGCATTCTGCTGTGTATTTGGTTGGTGGATATCCGGTGTAGCGTAGTTGGATGCGGGAAGGCGTTGGTGTGTAGGAGTCCAAGTGTTTTTTCTTGAGGTTTCGGGAGGTTCGGGGAGGTATAGCGGGAAAGTTCGTCGATTAAGCTTGTAATGTTGTGTTATTTCGTGGTATGTTACAAGAGGAATAGGTTTCTCCAAATCCTCCGAGGCCTGGTGGGCAAATTCGTGGCCCTCCATGGAAGCATGTGCAGGCGTCCAAACAATCCTTGAAGGAGTCTTCGACGCCGCGTAAGCTTGTTGTATTTTCACGTGCAGTTAAAAGTGTGCTGCCGCACGGCTCACTGCCATGGTTGCAAGCCTTCCTTTTGGCGGGACACGTGTGGCTGGTAGACCTAAAAATTCCGATTTCAAGAGTTCTAGGGCACTACAAGAAACACCGTTTCAGATCAAGGTGTTTTAAGTGATGCGATACGGAATAAAGAAAATATACCGACAAAGAACGGTTGTCTGTCCCTTTGACGTATGATTCAACAACTAAAATTCCCCTGTCACACGGGCACTTTCAATCCGGATTGAAGCGAAGCGCGGTTGACTTTTCGAGCGCGCTAGACGCACTGCCGCTGCATCACGGCACGTTTCAACCCCGAGTGAGAAGTTGCACCGGTTGCACTCCCGTACGTTAGACGGCGCCAAAAATATACTTCGCGGCCGGCGTCTGGTAACTTTGCGCGGTCGTAGGTATACGTAACTATATAAATGTTACCACACGCTTATTTTGGTCAAGTTATTCGATACTATTTCAGGCGTCAGTCGAAGTTGTCAACATCTGTGCCATTAGTCAGCGGGGATGAGAGTACCACCTCTTTCGTGTGATCACGCTTGGAAACCTCAATCGCGCCTGAGAAACCAGGATTGAGTTCGAGCGAGATCGGGCTCGATCGCGATTGAAACTGCCGTGTAGCAGCGCCCGATCCGGATTGAGCTCGATCCGGATCGACTCAATCGCGATTGAGTGCCCGTGTGACAGGGGTATATGATTGTCAGTTTTTTATCTACCCAATCAAAAGCCCGCGTGGCAGCTATCGAGGACACCATGATATTCTAAAAAGTAGATAAGTCGTCTATTGATCATCTTTTCAAAGAGCTTGCTCAAGCAGCTCGTCAAAGCAATTCGGAGGTAGCTTGTCGCAGAAGAGGCATCTTTTCCCTCTTTCAGTATTGCCAACACAGTTGAGTTTTTCCAAAAGCACGAGGAAAGTGCCCAGCACACCACACCCTGGCGCTGAAACGCCGCATGCGCTCAGGGCTACCATAAGTTCCTGCAGAGAAAAAGGAGGTTTACACCCGCCATTAAATTTTTTGTTGTTATGGGCATGCTTTCTTTCGGCAGACTGTTTGTATTGCAAAAATGTCTTGGTGTAGTGGGAGAAGCTGTAAACGTGTTGTGCCAGGGTGTTTGCGTGGTCTTCAAGTGTCACCTGTGGTGCTGGCAAGAGGTGTGACATGTGGTTGTTCACAAATGGCAGATTTCATTACGTTAGTAGCACAGTCATCACAGTGCTCATGTCCTGCGCACTTGGCTAGCGCATGTCGGTTTTCCGCGGCAGTTAATAAAACCACAGTCTTGAAGGACACTGGTACATGTTAAACCTGGATGTAACGAACCTCCATGTAACGAATTCCTGGATTTAACGAATTTTTTTCAATTCGCCATTGCCAACCCCATTGAAGCCCATGTGTTTGCGACCTCTATGCAACGAAGACGTCGCGACGGTTAACCTCGATGTAACGAATTCGCCACGCTGATAAGCCACATTTTTTTGCACTTTTTCAGAAAAATCACCAGTAGAAACGCATTAATTTAGCAAATTTCACCCGCACCGCAAACTACCGTGAGTTTTCACGTATGAGCGCGGTGCCGGTTTGGTGCTAGGCCTGCTTGTCAGCGGGTAGCCGTGCGTCTCCCCTGCTATCTTTGGTGTCGGTTAGTCGGGGATGAGTTGTACTGACAGAAAACGTTTTTTGTTTTTCTCTCTTTTCAAGATATGCTCGGCATTTTAAGCGCCGTCTCCACCGGCGAGAAAGACGAACGTCGCTTGCCGGTGCAGTATCCCAGCTAGTACACTCTCACCGATTTGAGTGTAGAAAAGAGCATCAAGTTCGCGCAAAAAAAGGCGCCCTTTTGAGATAAGTTCGGTCCTTGAAGGAAATTAAGGCACCGAAAAGTGCTAAAAGGCAAAAGGGATACTTAAGTTACGTTTTTAAATACGGGGGTGAGTGACCTTGCTTATTTGTAAAGCCATGTGGTATCTAAGCTCGTGGGAAAACAGCGGGCGCAAATCAGGCAGCTTTTCGCTGCCAACTAAATCCTTTGAGGGTGAGTTAACCGAGGTCACTGATGCCTAGCATTTTGGTTTTGTTTCTGCTGCATTCACGCTAGCCTTAACCCAAAACCTCCATGTAATGGAAACATGCACGTAATGAAAAATTGAGATTTTTGGTCAACTTCGTTACATCCAGGTTTAACTGTAGTACTGTGCCCATACCGCTGGAACTTGAAGCAGCGGCGTGAATCCGGTATGTAAGGTTGGACACTGCCTGCAGTGACAGACTCCGCTAGGACACTTCGGCCAAAAGTGAGAATCACATGTTTGGTTTTTACCTCCCTGCCATCGCGTTTGATAGTTATTCTTCTTACGGCAGTAATCCCTGGTCCCGCATGCCCTCGAGGAGGTCGGAGTCAGTTTCACTAAGCAGGTTCATCTCGAAAATCAGGCCCTGCGAGCTGTTAGGGCTGCGATGTGTAGTTACAGTTATTTTAAGGCCATGTAATTTGGCTCAAGAGGCTGTCAGACTGTTGCTTAGTAAATAATTCAACGAGCACGTCCCCTGATGTGAACTTCTTTGCCTTGTAGTTTGGAGCAACTACACACTCAATGAACTTTTTAGCAATTAAGAAAACTGAATTTGAGGTTATTGGGGATTCCTTGTTTTTTGATTATATCACCAAGAAACGAGGAAAGTCACCCGGCGTGTTAAACTTCATGTTGGGCAGAGTTTTGAATATTACACCGGTGTCAGCCATTTTTGGGTGCCGATAGTTTTGAAGAGAGTGTTTTGACAATACCCTGCGCCATAGTATAAACAATAACACTGGGGTACTTTATTCTTTGACGTTACCCTAATGGCCAAAGAGGTCCCGGAGCTCCCTGCCTGGTAGACAGACAGGGAGCGTGCACCGGCCAGGGCTTGACCAGGGCTACGACGGGCACCGTTTGAAGCTTCTGTCCCTCCGCCTTTCAGCTCATTGCCACGGTTGGCCACGGCGTGAGTGTGGGAGCTCGGGGTCCGCGGTGTCGCCAATATCTTTACCTTGAATACATAAGGTGCCCCGTGCTTGGCCAGCCGCACATCACTTTAAGACAATAGCCTTAAGTGGCCAATTGTGCGAAAAACTGGCATTCTTGTTGTCCGGTACAGACAATGGCCACCGCTGTAATGAGTAAATAAAAACACATTGGAGTTCGCACGGGAATTGAACCCGGGTCTTCACAGTATAAAACCGAGTGCCCCCCTCCCCCACGCTACCTCAGCACGTCGCCAGCGGCTGAACAGCGGCTAAGTCTAGTGCGTGCCGTGCGACAGGTGAACACGAGGGCGCGTGAGTAGAACAGTAGTAGAGGGCACGCCATTCACGGAGAACTCTGATTATAGCGAAGCTGTGGCCTGAAGAGTTGCCAGTCTGTCTGTTGAAGTAATTCGCGCCACAAGACAAAAAAACGAAGGTGGACAAAGAGAAGCCTATATAGTGTACCACTAAATAAATCTGCTAAGTATCGCCGAGGGAAGCCATAATACTTTCTCCTTGAAAGCATGTAAGCAGACTTCGTGCCGCGAGGAATTTTCAGGGTCAATGGTTTTAGCCACCTGAAACCACTTGAAAACTTACTACGTTGCCTGGAAGCATAAGCCCTGAAGTGCTGCTCGATCGACAGCTGTGAAAGAGCCGAACAAGATAGGTGAATTCACTGGCAGAAATTTCCATTCGCTTTGTGCGAAAACTCATAAAAAAGGGGTCTGTAAATGACGGGCTGATTGTGGTTTCCGGCATGTCCTGTGCCGTTCACTGCCCTCGACTTCCCTGCGGGAGGGATCAACCACCTATCAGCACGAAGCATTAGCCGCATAAGTTCATTACCATAGGCACAATAACTTCATTGCGACATTATCGTCATGCCATTAGCGCGGGCAGTTGCCTTTTTTTACTCAATTCCCTGAAACAGGACGCGAATAACTTCAGTTTGTTTTCCCCTTCTATTTCTGCGGCCTTTTTTCGCTCTCCCGCTTTCGCCGTAGAGTAGCATGTCGGCGAGCGCATGGCGGCAAGCCTGTACGTTTTTCTCTGTAATAAATACCATCTCTCTCTCTTTCTCTCTCTCTCCAAACCACCATAGTGCCTGTAACAATACTTAACAAAAACTTTCATCTCATCCCCGCTGACGTAGGACATTCAACGGCAGTGAGCGTCGCACCTTTTTGTCTGTGATCGCCTTTTTAGCATTGTTTTATTGCCGGGCTACGCGGGCGGTAGAAAATTTAGCGTAGAAAACAGTGGGGAGGGGAGAGGGGCACTAACCTGCCCGGCGCTGAAGCCCCACCGCCATCGCTGATGAATTTCAAATGATTGACGACGCCGAAATTAGGCGATACCCACGCAGACATGCCTTTCGGTGCTGCGTTCGCGGCAACGGCCCACGTGGTGACGACTCAGGTGCGGGCTGCCGTTGTGGACACATTTACTACGTCTCGCCCTTTCGCTCGCCTTGATCTTCGACTCCTCGGCATCGAGCTGATATATCACGCGAGCGTGCGTCCTCCATTTGCGTTCGCATGTGCCGGAACACCTGTGCGCGGAGTTAGTCCTCCGTCCACGCCGACCTGGGCTATGGTGGGGCCCCCCAAAGCTCCAGTTCGGCTGGTGCTCGCAAGTCGGCCAACCTGGAAATCAACGGGAAGATCGTAAGTACGTGCAATTTCTAAGCTTCTCTGCTTGGGTACACGGCTCGGCAATAAAAGGAGAACTGTACGTCGTATTGATTTTATTTAAGCATGCACTTGCAACGTCACTTTTTTTTCTACTAGTGACTTCGTAGCTCTGCACAACACGTATAGATCTGACAGCGCTTTTATAATAGACCTTTGTAAAAAAAAAACGAGTATGTCGAGGGATCTATGTGGCTTATGGCGAATGTAACTGACAGTGACTGGTGACTGAAAGCCTCCGCGCGAACGGATGTCTTGTGTTTACGGTTCAAAGCAGGCTTATGGATTTTTTAAATTAGATACCCTATACGCGCTCACCTCTCTCTCTCTCTCTCTCTCTCTCTCTCTCTCTCTCTCTCTCTCTCTCTCTCTCTCTCTCTCTCTCTCTCTCTCTCTCTCTCTCTCTCTCTCTCAATATATATATATATATATATATATATATATATATATATATATATATATATATATAAACAATGCTAATATATATATATATAGGGCTCTGAAATGAGGGGCTCGTTAGGAAATACAGTAAGAAATGCCGGCAGTCTACCACGCCAAAGAAGGCATAGGGGAATGGTTAGACAATTTTTTACCGTTAGTGACGTTACATTATTTTTTTAATAATTACACGTACATCACCGATAACATGGCCGAAGCTGAAAGTTGGTACAGCATAAAGCCATGCCACAACACTGGATAAACAAGCTACGCCCTCTGTAAAACATGCGGGAAGCGCTTATTACTTTTTGCTTTAGTAATTGTTTCCCATCGCCATATTTAAGTCACGCCTGCTAAAATTTGCTCCTGCATATGTCATCTTATGCCAGCTCTCCATCAAAATTGAACTGTTTGGAGCAGTTAAGCCCTTTCAAGAGAGAAGGCAAACGTGGCGTGCGCTTCGTACCAGATGATAAGGGGGGATAGTTGGTATGTGTTCATTGTGGCTTTTGCAAATGAAAATTGTACCGAAGCAACTTTCACTGCCTTGTGTAAACTTCTCTGTTGAACACAGAATGAACCCATACCAACTCGCCGAACTTCTTATCCTCTTGAACAAGGTGCCCTAGTTTAGTGGCTCCCACACTCGTTTATTTTAAGAGAAAAACTGACGTAACCTTTAAAAAACTTGCTCTATTTGCACGGAGAAAACTAACAAAACTATTAAACAAACTGCGTGCGCGTCATACAAGTTACTCAGCTGCATAGTTACAAAGTAGTTATATTATTGAGCACCTCTTCGAAAATACATTTTCCGTATATTGTAGAATGCTAGTACACTTTAAATGTAGTAAATTGCTATCTAAATTACTTTCACCTGTAGTGTTGTTCATCGCATCTCCATGCAAACCTTTAAAAGGACACTGAAGTGATTTGTAAACATTGCGGGATTACTAGCGCAAATTGTAGTTCGGAGTCCGTAGGCCTTGTTTCGACCACTCTGGCCGCGTTTACGCGAATTTATTTAGTAGAAAAATCAATTCGAAAATGCTGTCCTCCTCTCTTTACGCTCGCCCATTTTCTGTGGCGTTTTCGTGTGACGTCAGCAGGAGAGGAGCTGGAAAATGGCTGCGCTACTGCACGGTTCGCCGACCAGCCGACCTACCGATCGAGTCAGTCGGCCCAACGTTTCGTCCGCCGGCCGCCGACGGGTCGTCGCTATTCGCTCGCTCAATTTAAACTAAGCCACAACACCTTTGTGAATGAAAGAATGTGCCTTTCTTTACTTTGTTAGTTTGTACACTGTGTCAAACTCAGTGTCCGGGTCGCTCCACACAAGCGCTGCACAAGTGCACATGCGACGCTTCGCTGACTTTACGCTAGTAGGAAAATCTAAGGCCAATTGAAGGCGGGAGAAGAGTCAGCGAAGTCAATATAGGTACTATGAAAATAAACTCAACTGAAACTTTTACCGTACACCGCAAAACTAGGGAGCAGGAAGCATTTTTTGCGCTGGGTAAACAAGCACAGCGGTCAGCAGCACGACCGCACATCTGCGACCGCTTTTCCGTCAAAGAAATGCAATTGCTAGACGTGAGATATTGTGGAAGTTTAGGGGACGCTTACTGCAGGAGCGCTATACAACAAATAGTCACATAAAGTACTTGAAATGCTTAAAATAAATAAAAGTGTAAACTGATTATACATTATAGACCTTATATATCCAGCCCGGTCAGTGCCGGCTCGTGGCCTAGCATTCCACCTCTTGCCACCGTAGCGTGCGGACGCGGAATCATGAGCTCCGTTGGAGCGGCGACAGCGGCCCACGCCGGCCGCGGAAACAGGGTAGATGCTAAGGGAGATAGTGAGTATCAAGTTATTTTGCCTCAGTTGCCTACAGGACGTATTGTTTCCAATACGGTGTTTCTTCACGGCGACGTGAAAGCCCGACCGTTTCGTGTAGAGGACTTCCGAGACATGCTCGCCCGTGTTGGTATGCTCCCCGACGTGATTGCGCTGGGGGCGTACCAAATCAACCACGTGTGGGCGGTGACCTTCAAGAGTGCCGAGGCCACAAAGAAAATGCTAGCGGCTGGCGAGCAGGAGGTGAAGGGACGCCGGTGTCTCGTCATCGACCCGCAAGACCACCAAGTGAGGCTTAAGCTACACTGGCTGCTGCACGGCGTTGATGACGAGGACGTCCGGGCAGCACTCGCTACCTTCGGCAAGGTCATCGAAATCACCAAAGAAAGATGGCGAGTACAAGGTGTCCTTGACAAAGGGTCTACGACGAGGGTGGTGACGCTGAAGCTAAAATCTGGCGTGACTTAGGAAGATTTGCCCCATCAAATTCGGGTGGCTGGGGAGCTGGCCCTCCTCGTCGCACCGGGCCGGCCGATGCAATGCCTTCGCTGCCAGGGAACGGGTCACGTACGCAGAGACTGCAAAGTGCCACGCTGCTCCCGGTGCCGGCGTTTCGGCCACTCGGAAGCGCAGTGCGTTCGCACTTACGCAGCGGTCACGGGGCCTGTGCAACGCGAGGAACTTGACGAGCACCTCATGGACGTGGTCGAGGCGGAAGCGGCCGCGGAAGGCACGGGACACCAGTCGACAGCGGAGGAGACTACAAGCACAACGGACTTCTCTCAGAGCTCGGAGCCTAGGACGCAGGAGGAAGCCGCACCGGCGTCTCAGCCACCAACGGGGGACGCCGAGCACCAGCCCGCGGAAACGCTAGGTGGTACAGGAGGCACAGTCAAGCGCAGCCTTGACAAGTCGGGTGAAGGGAGCGGCCACGAAACCACAACCAGCAGCGAGGAGCCGCCACTGAAAACGAACCAGGGGCGACGGCTGTTATCCAAGCCTCGAACGAACGTCCATCGCGGTCGGGGGCCTCCATAGACGCAGCCGGTGCAGCAACTTCCGCCAGATGCTTTGGCGCCGTTTAAGAACGCGTAGCGTAGTCCTCACGTGTCAGGTAAGCACCATGCGCCCGGTCTGTAGCCTTCATAAGTTAACGGTAATGAGTGGGTCCCTGAGCGTAGCAACATTAAATGTCCGGGGGCTGTCGACACGTCGAAAGCAAAGTCAGGTTTACCGTCTGTTAACAGAGCAGGACATTGACGTTGTAGCCGTTCAGGAGACGAAAGTCGAGGGGGAGGAGGAGACCGAGGCCATGGTGCGTCGTTTCACGTCGAGGTACTATGCTTGCGTAAGTCATGCTGTGGGGATCTCCGCGGGATGTGTATTGTTGCTGAAGAAACTACCGGGTCTGGTTGTGGATGGTGTGACGTCTTGTCGTTCGGGCAGGCTTGTTGTGTGTGATTGCAGCCTTGATAATGTGAACTTTCGAATTGTCTGTGTATACGCTCCAAATGCTGTAATAGAGAGGGAAAAATTTTTTCGGACTCTCAGGCAACACGTCGATACAGACAGAATGCTCATTATAACAGGGGATTTCAACTGCGTACTTTCGGGCCGGGATAAAACAAGTAACAACGCGTATAGAAATGCTAGTACTAATTTGTTATCCGAAATTGTTGCGGATTATGGACTCGTTGATGTCGGGCAATGTCTAGACGGGGAAAAAGACGTCCGATTCACCCACTTTCAAGGTTTCAGCCACGCGAGGCTGGATAGGATTTACGTTTCGCTGGATTTAATACAGAACTGCCAAAGCTACGATGTGCACGCGGTTTCCTTTTCCGATCATTGTTTGGTTAAGTGCACGATTGGGGGCAAGAAAGAAGAGTCCCCCTTTACATGGGACCTATGGAAATTAAACTCTAAACTTTTGGAGGACGAAACATTTACGACATTTGTTAGAAAGAAAACTGCCGAACTAGATGGAACACATAGTGACATCGGGGCGCTGTGGGAGTTAAGCAAGCAAGAGATAAAAATAAAAGCCATACAACGGTGTAGCTGTATTAAATATGAAGAAACCAAAAAGGAAAGAATGCTTAGAAACATCCTACAAAAATTAACGTTAGAGGAGGGAAGAATGCCCGGGGTGTTTAAGGACGACATAGCACAGATAAAGCATAAGCTTGAACTTATTGACGAAGAACGCTATCGCGGTGCCCTAGTACGCGCGAGAGCACAGCAATGGGCAGTAGGTGAGGCGCCCACAAAGCGTGCGCTCGGAATAGAAAAAGCACATGCACGACGCAATCAGATCAAGGAGATAACTTACATGGGTAAAGTAACGAGTGAAAAAAGCGAAATCGATAATGCTTTTTATGAGTATTACCAAGCACTGTTCGCTCTTAAGGCGGTGGACGCAGAAAGCTTCAAGCGGGATTTCATAGACGGGCTGCCTCGTTTGGAAGACGAAATGAAGGACTGGCTTGAACGACCTATTTCCGAAGACGAAGTGAAATGTGCTATTGAAAGCCTGAACCCGGGAAAGTCGCCGGGGCCGGATGGGTTAAGCGCTGCTTTTTATAAGATGTTTAAATATGAAATGGTACCTGTGCTAACGAAGATGTTTAATGCAGCGTATGATCTTAAAACACTGCCCCCATCATATTCCACGTCCCACACAGTCCTCATTCCTAAGACAGATGAAGCGGAGAAACTTAAATTTGTGAAGTCGTACCGGCCAATATCATTAACAAACGTCGACTACAAAATCTTTATGAAAGTTCTGGCACAAAGGCTTCAAAGTGTTGTCCAACAAATAGTAGGGCCACATCAGACGTGCGGAATTAAGGGTCGCAATATTTTTACAAATATCCATAAAGCAAGGTGTGTCCTTGAGTGCTGCGACGCCCTGCACACGGGAGTGGCAGTCCTGCAGATTGATTTGGAAAAAGCGTTTGATTGTGTGTCACACGAGATATTGTTTTGTATTTTGGACCATGTGAACGTTGGGTTTGTAATTAAAGAGGGCGTCGCCCTGGCGTACCGCAATTGCACTACGCGGCTGATCGTGAACAAAAAGTTGGGAGCCCCAATTGAAGTGCAGCGTTCGGTGCGCCAGGGCTGCCCCCTCAGCCCCCTATTGTTTTGCATATACATCGAAGCCCTGTGTATGAGTATAATCAGAAATAGTGCCATCGAAGGCTTCCGACTGCATGAGTCGGAAGTTAAACTTTTGGCTTACGCAGACGACGTGGCCGTTTTTTGTATGAACGAAGAAAGCGTTCAGTTGGTAGTTGACACTGTCAAAAAGTTTGGCATGGTGACGGGTAGTTTTGTGAACTGGGCAAAGTGCCTAGGATTTTGGCATGGGGAATGGTCATCAACACCGCCAACCTTCGCTAATATTAGTTGGGTCACCACTCCAGTGAAGTACTTGGGCGTTGAACTGGAATATTACAGAGATAGTGAACCATACTGGCGTAGCCAGACAATGGCGTTGAGGGAGAAGGCCGAGAAATGGAAGGGGGCAAGGTTGTCAATTTTTGCAAGGGCCACGGCATGTAACTTATTCTTTGTAGCGAAGATTTGGTATATCATGCAGGTACTGCATTGTTCGCGAATGAACGTCCAAAGGCTTCACCGGGTATTTGCGGTGTTCGTTTGGGGCTCAACATGGGAGAGGTGCAGCAGAACAAACCTGTTTCGGAGAGTCCGAGATGGTGGCTTGGGGCTGGCGCACCTTTATGTGCGACAGCTGGTAAACCGGTTTTTGTTTTGGCGAGATGTTCGTGACCCGTTCTTGCAGAGTGTCATGCAAGTACGGCTGGCGCGTGCTATGCCGGAATATGTAGTATCAACATGGTGCATGCCAGGTGGCGTGTATGGGTATTTGAAGGAAATAGTTATGACGGCCCGTTTTCTATTCGCACGTTTTTCTGGAGAGTACCTGTCCTCTGTGACACGCAAAAAACTGTATAACGACATTTGCGATGTTGTTTTCCCCGTCCCTATGTATAGGTATAATTACCGTGCTGGGCCAGGCCAAAATGTGCTAAAGCGCGTCAAAAGAATGGAGGTTCACTCCGGTGTGAAAACCTTTTTCTTCAAATTACACACAGGCACCTTGTCTGTTGGAACATGGATGCAGGATAGAGGGATATCTGTGCCATGGGGAACTCAGTGTTCAATTTGTAAACAACCAGAAACGATAGAGCACGTTTTTCTGCATTGTTGGGCTGCGGTATTTTTGTGGGATGTCCTCCAGAGGACCCTTCATAAAGATTTCCCGCTGAGCCCCCATGGCATACGCTGTCTAGCGGTCGAAAACGAGGAGGGGGCGCCCTTGGACCTCGTTATGTTGGTGGCCTTGTATAGCATATGGCGCTCGCGCATGGCCTGGCTCCACGGTGATGTGGACGCCCGACCTACGCGGCAATGTTTTCGTGAGTCTATATCCCAGTACGTAGAAGTCCAGAAGAGCAAGGCATACACTCCTGAGTGGCTGTCAAGGATAGAACCCTTGACTATGCTTAGGGAATTTTAGAGAGACATCAGCCTTCATATAGGTTGGTGGCTTGTCGCTCGAGTTGCTCATGTGAATAAGTTTGTTTTGTGTTTCTGTGTTGTGTCGAAGACCGGCATTAAAGAAAAAAAAAAAAAAAGGCTCGTGGCCTAGTGGTTTGAGGCGCTGGGATTACTGTTTTGAAAGTCGCAGGTTCGAATCCCCGTGGGTACATGTTTTTGTTTTTTTAAGTTGATTTTTTCGTATGCGGCCGATGTTTTCTGGACTGAGTTCACCCTTTTTGGGCCGTAACGTTCACTGCTCCACGAGCGAGATCGCAGAACGCGCGCATAATGGCAATGACGCATACTGGCAATGACTCGTTGGCGTGCTGTTGCCACAAGCACCGACTGCTTGCGGGCAGTGGGCCCAGGCCTCAATCAGCACACCCTTGGCCTGGTGCGAACTAGCTTTTTACGAACAGACATGAGTGAGGCAAGCTCCGAATATGCGGGAAAAGCGCATGGCATTTGAGAGTCTGCGGTGACGCGGAGGGCGTTCATCCACTGCGTAGGCCTCGTCTAGTGATTTCTACGATTCCAAGCCGCCCTGGGAGGTTTATCTTAGACATTTGACAGCCGACAACATGGCAGAAGCGCGGTACGGCGATTACTAAGATATCGAGAATGGCCATCCAACAACGCCATCGGATGTCAAGCATGTTGTTTTACAGAACCGAAACCGAAACCGAAACTTGTTTGATTCTTGGGCATCGTCCAATCACGGTGCCCCCCCCCCCTCCTGACGTCACAGCCTTTAGTTGGTGCGGCCGCCGCAAACCGCGCATGGTAGTTTTTCTTCTTTCGCGCTTTGTAAAATAATTACCGATTTGTCAACCGGATAAACGATGAATAGTGTGTTAATTTGAGCCAGTCTGTCTGTCTGTCTGTCTGTCTGTGTGTGTGTGTGTGTGTGTGTGTGTGTGTGTGTGCGTGCGTGCGTGCGTGCGTGCGTGCGTGCGTGCGTGTGTGTGTGTGTGTGTGTGTGTGTGTGTTGTGTGTGTTGTGTGTGTTGTGTGTGTGTGTGTGTGTGTGTGTGTGTGTGTGTGTGTGTGTGTGTGTGTGTAGGGGGTATGTTAATTTTGCGTGTAAAATTTCTCCTTTATTTCATTTTCGTTGTATGTTTTAAATTTTTTTAATTTTTATGCACCTGTTTTTTTTTGGCGCTGCTTGAACTCATATTTGGCACCACTTCGAGGTCAACGGACGCGAGTTGAGTTCAGACACGTTTTTCCTGTTACGAGCGTGACGCTAACCATCAATATCGGTCGACCACCCCCCTTCCCCATACTTCACGAAATTGTAAAATACGACCGGAACAATAAAAAAATCCAGTGCCGCTGAGCGTATTTCTCCAGTTCTTTCATACGTGCTTCTTTAAAAGCACAGTATTTCTTTTTCTTATTACTGCTATTAAAATTCAAATGATTTGTGCTGCTGAGCCCAAGGACCCGGGTTTGATCCCATCTGCGGCGGCCGTTTTTCAGATGGTGGCGAAGATTGAGAACGCTGGTGTGTCAAAATTTCGGCGCTCGTTAAGGGACCCCAGGTGGCCAGATTTAATAGTCAGCTCTCGAGTACGGCACGCCTCGTAGCCGGGGTGTAGCTTCCACTGTTTTTTTAAAATTCCAATGTTAAGCACCATCACTTACCGGTTGAAACTTTTGCTGACATAAGCTGTGATTGAGATGGGCTCCGCTCTCTCCAATTTTACCAGCAACCGATGGTTGGTATCGATAAAGTGGGCAGCGGATGCACTCCAGGAGTGCGCGGCTCGTAGTAGACGCAAGGCAAGTCACCAGTCGAGGAAGTCTTCCTGTTCGACGATGGGAAATGGCTGCATCCTCCTGATAACGATGTTTTCAAAGACCTCCTCGTACAAGCTCTGGGTTACAACTACGCAGCCCGAATCTCCGGCTTTTCGGTTCTTTTTGAGCTCTCTCGAAGCTCTCTCGAATAGTCAAGGCCTGCTGTTCGCTTGCGGAGGCCGCTGTCCACGTCGGGAGTTGGATTGCGTGCAGGTGCTCCAAAGTGTGATACTTTGCTAAGTGCATGCGACCGCACAGGGGCTCTGTGTGGTTTTCTCGTCGCAGCAGCAAATACTAGTATAGTGTCTGGCCTGCTTTTTTGGCGGTTTTATTCAAAGTGGTTATGGAATTCGTTTATTGCTGCGCCTGAAAGGGAGCCGTCCAACAGCCGCGTAGTGGCTTGACGCCTCTCAATCCCACAAAAAAATACCCTTACCAAGAAAAGGAGGAAAACTTTTTTCTGACGAGCTTCAAAGCTACGTGACAGGTGCTAAAAATTTTGAAAAAAAAATTGAAAAGTGTTGTAGGCGCGCCGTTTGGCCTTAGGCGCGCATGGAAAAGCAACTAACGAAGCAGTGCAGGGAGATATGGGCTGGGCGTCCTTTGAAGTTCGAGATGCGTGGAGTAAAATATGTTTTGAACCCGTCGCGGTGGCTCAGTGGCTAAGGCGTTGCACTGCTGAGCACGAGGTCGCGGGTTCGTTTCCCGGCCGTGGCTGCCGCTTTTCTGCTGGAGGCGAAAAGAGAAAACACCCGTGTGTACGAGATTTCGGCGCGCGTTAAAGATCCCCAGGTGGTCAAAATTAATCCGGAGCCCTCCACTACGGCGCGCCCCATCGCCTGCGTTGCGTCGGCGCGTTAAATCCTACAATCAATCAAAATATGCTTTGACAGGAGGTTGAGAGCAATGGATCAACGTAGGTGGGCAGCTGAAGTGTAGAAAGCGTGGAGACACAGTGGTTAAGGAAGACTAGAGGGCTCACGATGAAATACGGAAAGAACAGTGGAGAATCCAAAACAGCCAAGGTAACCAAAAAAGAGGCAAGGCAGGTAGAAACGGATAAATGAAGAGAAAAAATGGAGACTAAAACGTCGTTAGAGATGTACAGGGCTGAGAAATTGGAAATCAGAAAGGAAAATTTCTACGATAATTCCCAGGGCACTGCTTTGCTTTTTGAGCCTAGAGCAGGTTGCTTGGGAACTAAGAGCTTTATGGGGAAGTATTCACAAAATGATGGGGTTTGCGTGGTCTGCGGAAAAGCAACAAACTTTGCGGCACATAGTGTTAGAATGCGAGGGTATCCATCCAAATCTACATGAGGGAATGATAGGGATTCCCCAAGGGCTTGAAATGTTCGGCCACTGTTCGCCTGAAGTCGTTACACTGATTGGAAAAAAACTTTAACAGTCGGTGCCAATTGCAGCGCACGCCGTGCCATCTGATCAGCGGTCTCATTGCCCTTGACGCCAACATGGGATGGAAACCATTGAAACCGCACATTAAAACCCTTGCTGCTGAGTTCTTGCACAAGCCGTAAGGAACGCTGACAGCCGTTTTTTGTGGGGATCCCACGCTGCAAAAGCTGTACTGCTGCTTTTGAGTCAGTCAGAATTACAACTTCCTGCGGCTTATATGACTTAAGTTTTCTCAAAGCAGCCGCGATGACAATGCACTCGGATTCGGTGGAGGACACCACTTGATCCAGGCGGGCTGCCCAGGAAACCTGGGCATCAGGAATGACATACGCCGCTGCACTAACTCCTCTGTGCGGGTCGACTGAGCCATCCGTAAAAATTTGAAGCCTTGCGTCACAAAGGGACTTACAAGATCGGAGGCAACATTGCTGTACCGCATCCGAACGGGCTCAGCGAAGACCACAGCATGGATATTCAAGGTGGGCCTCGTGCGATCGCCTCTGTGTTCGTCATGTTCAGTGATAGGGGATGTAAACCACTACGTGATGTGTTGCCCAGAGCATAATGCCGAACGGACCGCAATACTCTCAGCGATTCGAAAGTTGGCAGCCCCACACAACACTCTGGACCTAATCGTTTTTCCAAGGGGACATTGGTTGCTGCGCAGAGACGTGTCGCGCCTTCTCCTAAGCTTCCTTCAGGAGACGGAACTGGCAAACTCGTGGTGAAAGGACACTACCATTGGCTAATTAAGAAGAGCTTGGGCGGAGCAATTGCCGGCATATCCAGCCAGGCTAACCCCGCCTGATCCCACACAACAACCACCACCACCACTACATGAGGGAAATATTCTGATTCCAGAAGCCCTAGGGTTTAAGGGTATCACAGAGGAAGTTGACTTCAACGCTGTCGAGGCGACAAAAAGAATATTAGAATGCTGATGGACGAAAAGCAGAGAGGGGAATATTGCAGGACAGTGACCACCTGTAACAGGGAAAAAAAGTATTTTGTGCCTAATAAGTATTTTGTAGTAAGATGGCAAGTTGGGCTAGTTGGTGCAGATTAAGATTCATGGTGAAAAACAGCGCAAGGAACACAGGGACACAAAGGAAGAGTGGACGACGCACAGCGCTGTGCGTCGTCCACTCTTCCTTTTTGTCCCTGTGTTCCTTGCGCTGTTTTTCACCATGAATCTTAAGTTTTTTGTGCCTGCCCTAAGCAGCGCTAGTATTAAACCAAGAGTATAAAACATAGGTATATTGTCCTTTCTGGCAAGATGACACGTCATCACCCCGCTACAAAGGGGAAACCAATAGCAATCATCAGCATCATCATCGGGCGCCTTTAGCGTGCGCTATTCTTGAATACTAAATATAACTGAATCTTCAATACCTGGGAAAGGCTACATAGCTACACGGGCACAGTAGTAGTAAGCGCTATTCCCGGTGGTAAAGAAAGAAATAGGTTACGTAAGCCGAAAAAGCCTGGTTTTGTTTCGGCCTCACGAGTGCTAAGCGAAGTGTTTAAACCCTGAATCCCCTCTTACCCGAGCAGAGTTTCGGGTCCCAGCAGAGTTAGACTCACGAGTGCTAAGCGAAGTGTTTAAACCCTGAATCACCTCTTACCCGAGCAGTGTTTCGGGCTCGAGCCGTGTTTCGGCCTCACGAGTGCTAAGCAAGTGTTTAAACCCTAAATCACCTTTCCCCCGAACAGTCTTTGACTCGGTTGCTTCGTGACGTAAAGTTCTAGTACTTCCTTTCAAAGCTACAGAAAGCAAAACAATCAGTGCAGAGGTGGAATAATATTGTCTGCTATGGTAAATATTTAAGCTGTAATTCCCTTTGCACCCGGGAGTGGCAACCACAGTCACTCGCCAAAGGCCTCACCTGTTGCTGTCTGTTCTGTTTCTTTCCGTAAATTGGAACTCTATTTGTAGCATGCAGAGAAACAATTTTCGATTGAACGGAGATGTCCATCTTAGGAACAATACAAATGAGGCTCCTGAGTTCGGCCAGGGTAAACTAACGTATGTGGCTTCGGTGTCCGTGGTTAAATATTTGAGCTTTCGGTTGTTCGTCTTCTGTCAGCACACCGGGTCGCTTGCTTTCGTGCCTATTTCAATTATCGGGAGGCACTGCCTTGAATGGATTTATCTGAGGCCTCCCCCTTTCTGCAACGAACATTATTTTCATAGGCTGCCCGCAATCTGTACCATGTTTCTGAGCACGCTTCCATTCAACGATTATTCTCTGTTTATTATGAATCTTGGTGATAATTAAGCGCGCTGCTTTCTGCTAAAGAACTAGCGTTTCTGACGTACATTTTTAAATCCCAGTGGAGCGCCCTTTATTAGGGCGCGGGCGCAATATTACCTACAAAGTCCACGTACTTGTACGTTTTTTCCCCAATAATTGCAGTTGGATATATCAGCGCTGTGTGTGAGAGAAAGCATTATATGTGTTTCTTTCTTGTACAGCCTTTTTTTTTTATTGCTTGACTTGCTAATACTGAAAGCGGTGGCTCAAGCGGCACAACGTACTCGAATGGTAATGAGGGTGAGTGAGTATACCACACGTAAGCGGTGGGTTCACAGTCTGTACCTATTTTTCTTTCGAATGCTCGCCAAATGAAACATTGGCCCTCCTCGATTATCAGTCCCGGACCGTCCGCTGACTGCCCAGGACGCCATCCGGTGCTCGATTTTTCTATGTATTCCTATGGGACCTCAGTCCGAAGGCAGTCCTGGGACTGCCCGCGGGCCGTCCAGGACTGGTAAATCGAGGAGGCCCATTGTTCTTTGCACCCGTCTTTTCGAGATAAGCCCGCGAAAAACGTGGAGAGGGGGGGGGGGGGGTTAAATTCAGGTTTTTCGAATATAAGCACCCTATTGTTTTGGGCATCGCCATGATGGAAAAAAAGGGGGTGCTAAGAATCGAATAAATACGGTATATATATCCGATAGCCTTCTCACGTAGGCTTCATTCCTTCAGTTTCCCTGACCCAGTCATCTTTTGTATTCCATGCTGCGTTTTGTACAGTCATGGACAGCCTAAGCTGAAACGATGGAACGGTGGCTATATAGAGATACGTTATATTGTCACGATCAGGGTGTCGAACCGGTATTTTTTCGGGTTCGGTTCGGGTTCGGGTTCAGGCCTTTCGGGTTCGGTTCGGGTTCAGTTCCGGCGCACCATTCTGTTCCGGTTCGAACCGGTTCGAACCGGTTCAAACGGGTTCGAACGGGTTCGGAGAAAAAAAAAAGCAAGCGTGTTTTTTTCTGTTCATTTTTTGTGCTAGTGTTTTGTTTCCTTGTCAGGTTTCCTTGTCAAAAACGAAGCCATAATGTAGGTTTTTTTGTGCAAGTGTTTTGTTTTGGCCAAAAATAAGTAACCCTGCAACACTTTTTTCAACTTTGTTCGAAATCTTGAATGCTTGCAGAAAGTAGTCAACCAACACATCCAGTACTTAGATCAGGGAGTCGGAAAGTCCCTCAGACAAAAAGTACTGTTCTGTCCCCGTCAGATAACTTACAAACGTGCTTGAAATACTTTTCTTTCTTCCCCAGTCTTGGCGTTATTCTACCGCTGGAATGACGTCATTACAGCGATGTAGCGGCTATTTGCCGGCTTTCCTTAGGTTGCGACATTAAAATGAAACCACAACAGCGAAGCAGAAACGGAAGGCGTATCTGCTGGGAAGAGCAAATCCCGCACTGCTCCTCTGTGCTGGCAATAGCTATAACTTTTGCAGTGTTTCCAGATGCGAAGATAAGAGTGAGAGCGTTGATCTAAAGTGTTGAAGAGTTCCTTTAACTGTAAAATGTACTGCAAAATGTTTTCTATAGTAGGTCTACGATTACAACATTAACTGAAGCGAAATGAAAAATTCGCTCGGACACATAAGACTGCGTATTTGTATGAATTTGAAAGCCCTGCTTTTTATGGCCGCAAGTTTATTTTTATTGATTTAGTTTCTTTCATTTTTATAATTTAATTTAATTTATTCTTGGATCATAACGCTGCAGTTTTATACCCCGCAGTTGTTTTCTTGAGGAAGAAAATGACGGACGATTACGACACTCGCTAATGCGAAATTTGAGTGCAGCGCGAACTGTAGTCTTCTCGGCGACGGCGCATAGATGCTGTGCCTCAGGAAGTGGTCGCGTCATCAGCTAATGCACGACGGCGCGCGGCATACTCTGTCGTTGTCTCGTAAGGGGTCGCCACTGGGAAGCACGTCTCGCACGGTCACGGAATTACGCCCTCCCCCTTACACTTTCGTCATACTTGCAACCTCCGTTTTCCTGCCAGCTCTATCTTCGGTGGCGTCTTCGTTCTCTCGGTTACAACGAGTCCAACGCTGAGGGACTACGCGAAACCACAGGAGCGGGTGCTTAAGGGCTGCGCTCTAACGCATGGCTCTACGTAGCCGCTGTGCAGCCATGTGATCCACTTCCTTCGCCGACAAGTGACGGGCCGCACATCGTCTCCAAATAATGCGTTCTCGCCACAGTCTTCTGGAAGGCAAACAGGTAGCCTCCTGACCAGTGGGCAGCACACTGGTGCCTCCGGCGCCTCCCCCTCAATGCATCTTCGCCAGAATCTTCTGGTAATGGGCAGCCTCCCTGCAGACTGCCTATCGCCCCGTCCTACTAAGCAGACGACCCGTCCGTCCGCAATCGTTTTAACACGTACCATTCTTTGCCCACAGCAAGGACCGTGTAACCCCCTTCATTTCCACAAAAATACCGATTTCGCGGGAGTTCCACCTGTAATCGCTATAATAGCGTAAATGGAGATAACTGGTCGCACAAAATTTCTGAAAAACTAAAAAATAAAAAAAGTAATAACCGAAACTGGCAAACTGTGTGACACCCTGCATTTACACAATAATGACGATTATTGGAAATTTCTACCTGTAATCGTTATATAGGGTAAATGGAGATAATTAGTCGAAGAAAATGTATAAACGTAAAAAATAAAAAAATGTAAAATAATTGCGGAAACTGGCGAACCGTGTAACACCCTGCATTTCCACAATAAGGCAGATTTCGCGAGTTACAAATGTAATCGTTATAATGGCGCAAATATAAATAATTGGTCGAACAAAATTTTGAAAAACTATAAAATAAGAAAAATATTAAGCAATTAAGGAAAATGGGAAACCGTATAACTGCCTGCATTTCCACAATAATGGATATTTCGCGAATATTATATTTGTAATTATAGCAGCGTCAATTGAGATAATTGGTCGGACAGGATTTATAAAAACCAAAAAATTGGCTGTAGAAACTCACACTGAGGACAAGCGGCATAGGAATGCTACGCATTAGTAGATAATTATTTGAATTTCTGCAGAAATGTTTTAGTACCCTGGAGTGTCGCCATGGTACAGTATTTTGCGTCTCCGCCGCCTCCCCCCTCCGCCCGGGCGTCTCGTGGCGGGCCGCCCCTCGTCACGAAATCACGCATCCTCGCAGGAATCGCCTGCCTGGCAGGCAGCCAGGCAGGCAGGTAGTTTACTGGCGAGCGAGAAGTCTTTTTGGCGCGCAGGAGAGCCTGAGCGCCCAACATCTTTTTTGGTTCCACCAAATGTCTAGGCACGCACGCGGGCATGCACCCCTGTTTTCGCACAATGAGGCAAATAATTTTGCCTTTAAATAAATTGATTGGTCTGCTACGCTTTTCATGCACCCCTTGTTTCAACGGCGCTTTAGCTTTAACACGAAATCATTAGCACTGCTAGAAGTCGAAAACAGTCCCGCGTCGGCGTCAACCTCCGACTGTCAAGCGTGGCTGGTGGCGTTTAAAGCGATTTCCTTCTGCTCATCTTTCATATGCTAACGTACCAGTTAGAAAGAAAGAACGGCTTTAATGACTCATTGGACGCCGTGTACAGGATGGCATTAGATAGGGAACCACCGGAGACAGGAACTTGCTACATGGCACTTCAGCGACAGGTGAGAGCGGTTGGGCTCTACGAAAGATAATAGCCGAGTGAAGTCACAAGCAGCAGTAAATATCCCTCGTAGAGAGAGGGAAAATGAACTTTAAATAAATCGAGGAAAAGTTTCAGAGAGGCGTCCTCATTCGAGGGGTAGAGTCGACAGTCGTTTCCATCAAGAGAAACTGATCTTCCAGGCCGGAGCTGGCCAAGGCTTTCTCCCAAATCTTTATGGAAACGTGTAGGTTGTATGGATCTAGGGTGGACTTGTCGCAGCCGCCTACTGTGTGTATGAGGTTCCCAGGCTCCCCACGGAAGCGACGAAATGGAGAGAATTGTGTCCTGTTAAAGAGGTGAAGACTGGTGATGTGTGGGAAGGTGTTAATCCGCAGTGCACGAAATAATATTTCCTGGTTATTCGCTAGCGATTTGTGCGGGAAGGAATACGTTCTACGGGAGAGCCTATAGTGCTAATTAATTTCCTGGTATGTATACAGGATGCATGCGCTCGGGCTCGGCTTCATCAGCGCTGGCTAAGCGGGTCAAATGTCCAGCCACGAGGTTGGTGATCTTGTCTGCCGGCGATGCCAGTATGAGCTGGTGCCCATACAATCCTGGCTGGTCTCGTTGGTGGTCTCTGCTTGTTCATTCGAAGTGTTGTAACATGCAATAGACTGTTGGCAAAGTTGCGCCACGCCTGATAAGAGTCTGTTATTTGACTTTTGGCGGCCCTTTGGCTAAGCGCACGTGCTATCGCCTCTTCCTCAGCTTGGAAGGGGCTGTGTTCGGGGGTTGAGATGCTACACCTGCGGAAGGCTGCAGAACGGTAGCACGAAGAAAGAGAAGGTATCGGAGTATGCTATCGGGCGTCTTTCGCATCAAACCAGTTGATCGTTCCATTTTTTTTTCTTTCAGTTTAGTTGCTTCTTAGTCTTACCTCCTATATATACACATTTTGAGAACCTTTTGGTGAATATAAGACATGCATTAGGCAATTAGTTTTTAACTTCATTGCGAGATGTAAATCTTACGCGAGAAATGACATAAGAGCGTAACACGTGCATAAAAAAGGCCTTTTATAGCATTCAGGTGGTCGACACATATCTTTCCGGCTATTTTGTGCGTAACTAAATTTCCTGATTGGGCGAGAAAGAGAACGCTGCAAAATTTGCAAATGCCAAGGACCCCAAATCTATCATGTTTGGTCCAACCCTCTAATCCGCCTAACTGACCCGCTAATTCCTCTAATCCATATTAATCAACACCGCAGTCCCACTAATTCACATTAGTTCATTCACTCATCTCACTAAACCACCCTAGTCTACCCGCTAATCCGCGTTAATCGACTTAAATCCATGCATGGAAATGCTATCGCATTTACTGTAAAAGCGAAAATGAGAAGGCCCCATTTTTTTTTTTTTTTCAATTCTCATGTTCTCGTAGGGCAGTAACCAAAGAACACAACGGCACTGTACAAAAAAAGTGATGGTGACGTAGAGAACTGTGAGTGTTTGTGTCTCAGTGCTGTTTTTATAGAAGTGCCCACTCAAACTAAAATAAGTGGAAGATACGGATTTATTGTTGATGGTGTCCCTGAAGGCCTTCACAAGCGGACACGGATGCATTCGAATTAACAACATGAAAACTTCACACGATTTTAAACACACTGCACATAGAAACCATAAAGAATACCCCATGATATGTTGCCACGGCATATGCGTCCTAACTTAAGTTATTGTAAATGCAAAAAGATAATTTGGCGAGATGAGCAATACCTAAAGCAAACTAATAGTGTATACGGACTTTACATTAAATTTAGGGTAATAATAAGATGAGAACCTTATGGGCCTTGGGAATTGCAGACTATGCAAAATATTGCGTGGTGCCGTCTGGCGAATGGTAAAAGTATCTTCGGATGCAAGGTAGGGTACCGGGATGGAAAACTAGAAATCACATTTTTGAGGCCCCGGAACCGGTTCGGAACGGTTCCTTCAATTCGTTCCGGTTCGGGTTCAGTTCCAAAATGGCGGAAAAAATACGGTTCCGGTTCAGTTACGGTTCCGGGCAAAAATTCGGGTTCGGTTCCGGTTTTGGGTTCGGTTCCGGTTCCGGTTCGACACCCTGGTCACGATGCAACGACGAAGTGTTCGTTTGAGCATACCGCTGTGATATTGAAGAATTATCGATGACGAAAATTTGTGTGGTGTGCAGCCTGCACTGGCTCCGTCATGGCCGCTTGTAAATGTTGCAAATAGATCGTTGTAAATATTGTAAGTAGATAGGTGACGGCACTTTCGTCGGCGCTGCAAACGTATTTAGCCCAGCAAAGCTTCTTCCCCTAATGCCAACTCGATCGCCGGAAGAGATCGGACGCGTCGGGGATGGTCTGGTGACCATGTCGCAAAACAATTGGGAGCATCGAGCTCCTTTTGCTTCTGTACACACGGGATCCTATGGGACCCGCGCAGCTTTGTACTACCCGGAAGTACTGACCGGAAGCCGCTTGCGCAGCGCCCCCTGGGCAGCGCGGGTTACATATCCCCATGTATGCATATCCCCAAGGTTGCCGTGCGACGTGTTGCTGCATGCTGCTGTGGCTTGCGCTTCCTTTATTTATTTTCATTTTTTTTTTGTCACGCGAAGGCATTGAAAGGTGGTGCTCGCGCCAGCGATTTTGGCGGGAAGTCGTTGAAGGCACCGGCCGAAACAGCCGCTTTGGGCGTCGTGTCTGCCTGAATTCAAGTGCGTACTGTGCGGAATGATCGCTTCATTGTGGGGAAAAGTGGCGAAGGAGGAACAACCTGGCCCGCGTGGAGTGTTGCGCGGTAGTTGCGAGAACACCGAGTGTCGACTGCGGGTAATTCTCGCGCGACACGACGCCGCTCTTACAAATTCCACGTTTCCGGCCCGGCGACGTTCTTACAGTGGGCTGTCAGCTGTCATGCACGGTCGCTTGGAATGTCCGGGTAAGCAAATTATTTCCTGATGTCTTTGCTCATTGTATATCGTAGAACTATTTTACGAATAACGATGTTTTTGCTGTATTGTGCAGATCTTACTATTGACCTCGGTGCTTCGAATAAGGAGAGAGAGAGAGAGATGAAACGTTTATTTGAACTGAAAGGTCTTGATTGAACTAGGGTAGGTTCCCTCCTTCCAGGGCCCCTGTTTCCTCTGCCCCAGTCTTGGCCCTAAAGATCAGATACTTCTGAACCCCAGGGTCAGAGCTGGCCAGAGCTGCCTCCCATAGCTCATATAACTTGGTGTTGGTGTTTACTGAGGGCCATATAGTACGACAACCCCAGGATGCATGGAATAGGGTGGATATTTCACCGCACTTATTACATGCGTTTGTGAATTTCTCGGGGAACATCTTCGATAGCCTGAGGATGTTGGGATAGGTGTTCGTCTGTATTTGTCTAAGAGACTGATGCTCTGCAGCTGTTAAGCTTTTATCAGGTGGAGGAAAGAGAGCTCTGGCTTTTCTTTGAAGGTTGAGTCGCTCACCGAAGGTATTTGGGAGAGGGGTGAGTAAGCTAAGACTACTGGCTGAGCGGTTAGTAAGTTCTCGCGCAGCTTGGTCTGCTCAGTGTCTTGGCCTTGTTCACCATGTAGCTTGTTTGACGCTGTTTTACACGGGTCATGTGGTCGACCGGGAAACATGAGAAGAATGAAGGAGTGCGTTTCTCGTTGTCATGGCTGTGAGATGTTTTAAATGCAGAGCATTTCAGTAACTCACGATGTCACCCGCGTTGTCCCGTCGTAGTCCGCACCGTCGCTGTCCGCACCCCTCCCCCTACACTATATAAAAGAAAATACTATCCGGCGCCAGGTTTCGATCCGTCGACCCTGCGGGCGGAACGCAATGTACATGGTACTCTACCCACTGCGCCACAGAGGCGACACAGGACGGGACGCTACGGACGCGCCTTATATCGTTGACTCATTCAAATTACTGCTGACGAGCGCTCTCTCGTCAGCAGTTGCCACAAGTGCAACAACATTAACGTAACGCAAACTACTTAACGTCGTGCACCCCCGGAAATGCTCTGCATTTGATCGTGCCCCTCGCGAGGGGGATGTTTATACAGGAACTCCTACTTCTAGCGGACTTTTCTCGTTCGCCGTCCGGTTTCCGCCGGTCTCCCACCTTGCTCTCGCATCTTTGGCTCGTTCGCGTCGCGGTTCGCGTCGGTGGCCGTTGTCGGGCGAGGAGGCGCAACAGCGCCGGTGAAGGAGTTGCTTGCTCTCCCTGTCCTTCGAAGATCGCCTCCAAAACGACGAAAACTGTTGTGTACCGCAAATGCACACAATCGACGCGAACATTACGAAGCGTTGAAAAAAATTGTGTCCTATTGTACAGAGCTGAAATGTGTGGGTTTGTGCTGCACATCGCGGCAAAAGTTCGCGTGTTGTATACAGAACTGAGCAGTTTATAAATGTTATATTGAAGCCACTTCTTATCTTTTCCAGGTTTGACCCGTGGTCATGTTTTGCCAGTGCACTGTATGATGCGACGTGAAGCAGCTGGTATGCGGCAGAACCCAGAGAATTCCTGAAATTGAAAGTGGACACGCCACTGAAAAAAAAAAAAAAGCCTTGGTACTGTGTTTGTGTGTGTGCTACATAAAGGACGTTTAGTACCGTCCACTTTCGTGCAGTTCTAGGATAAGTTCGGGTAGTAGTTACTGGTGATGGCATCGACGTGATCCCACGGGCCCTCCAAATTTACGCCATTTGTTGATGAAAGTATACACTTCGTCTGAGTTACATTCATAGTAGAGTTCACGTGCTGCTTTAAAGTGGCATCAAACCCGCCGCGGTGGCTCAGTGGCTAAGGTGTTGCGCTGCTGAGCACGAGGTCGCGGGTTCGATTCCCGGCCGCTTTTCTGATGGAGGCGAAAAGCAAAAACGCCCGTGTGTACGAGACTTCGGCGCACGTTAAAGATCCCCAGGTGGTCAAAATTAATCCGGAGCCCTCCACTACGGCGCGCTTCATCGCCTGCGCTGCGTCGGCGCGTTAAAACCCTACAGTCAATCAATGTGGCATCAAGAGTTCATCTGGAGCCTATTTTATAGTTCCTGTCTTTCTCGGATTTCCCTATATGAAAGCATTCTTGTAAGTTATAGTTTCAGTCAAATTTAAAATTTGTTTAAATTTCTTGCCCTCGGCTTTGGTTCACAATTTCAACCTTCGCAGTAATCCTCACAGACTTGCTCACTTAATTTTCTTCACAAACATAGGTAACGGCGCAGAAAGAATGCGCATCACAGGTTTAATTGTATGGGATGCATTAGGTGCACTTATGCTTTGTGACAGCTTGAATTGACTGCTTTCTAAAGCGCTTGGGTTTACCACAAAGGCAATCCTCAATCCCCCCATTCTGGTAACACTACTAAGTTTGCGGTCATGTATAACGAAGAATTAACGCCGCAGTCGCAACGTGAGGCCTGTCGATTCGTGATTGGCGACCTTCCTAATGCTTAGTGAAGGTGAAAAAGAGCATTCGTACTTATTTGCTGCGGCGTTCTCCAGCTGTACATAAGATGCAATTCTGACCGTGAAAAGTCATTTAAAAAGAAATATGAAAGAAGATAATAATTGTTCTGCCATGTTCATAGGCTTGATGGGGGCTCCAAGCTACCCAGGCCATAAATACAGCACAGCAACTATTGCCTTTTAGCTTTCTTTTTAAATGATTTCTGACGGTCAGAGAGGCTTCTTATGCCCAGCTGGAGAACGCCGCAGCAAATAAGTACGAATGCTCTTTTTCACCTTCACTAAGCGTTAGGAAGGTCGCCAGTCACGGATGGCAAGTGTGAGCGCTTGGCGTGATAGTTCACCACGCCTAAAACAAGCGTGTAAAAAATAACCTTTATTCACGCTTCACCAGCATTACGCATCCCGCGAATCCCGCTTAGGAAGCGTGATTTTTCAGCGTGAAAGCACATCACGCTTGGAACAAGCGTGCAAAAAATCGTCTAGACTCATTGTTGCTAAGCGCGAAAAAATTTAGTGTAGCCCACGCATTCAGTATCCGTGAAAAGTTCTTTTTACATTGATATCTAAGTGGAGGGTGCAAAATTGGTCGATACCAATCTCTGTTGTCGCGCGTCGACAGAGTGATGCCGAGCGACAAGAGTGACGGAAATCGCTTTTGGTATCCAGTCGCAAGTGTAAACGAGCCTTAATATGGCAACGATGGAAGACATTAATATTATTAATAATAACAATAATAATACTTGCTTTATTATTATTAATTGTTTCCTATATGTGAGGGGGGGGGGGCGCAAATTTTCTGGGCCCCGGGTAAAAGTTTACCCAGCAACGCCACTGGTAACAGCTCCACCGTATACAACAAGCACTCAATTTAATGCCTTCATGTGAACAAACTTCGAAGGTACGGGATGGCATATATTTTGTTCTGGTTCTCTCTTCTCTGCCCGCTCTCTAAATAATAAAGTATCGCTTGGCCGCCGTTTCGCAGTTTAACTGCTCATGATTGCACATCTCATAAATATTTTTATTTCCTTGTTGCCGTTTGACCTACATTTTCCTGCACATTTCTTCTTATTTGACGGTAAGAGCACATAGAGTCCTTTTTCTTATGGGTACCGGGTGACGGCGTTAGATCCCAAGACGTGACGTTAGGCCTAACGTCCACTGTTTGGGTTTAGCGTTAAATCACCTCCAAGTTGAGTTTTACGCAGTGCCAACTCATTGCACGTCGATCTGCTGACACCTGTTGGCAACGTTAGACCTCAAAAGCGTGACGTTACGCGTGACCGCGGGCAGTCGCATGCACACGCACGGCGCACCCTCCCTTTGCTGCGCATACTTTACGCAAGCGAGTTATAAACTGGAAAGTACGGGACACGCCACGATCAAGGCTTTATGAATGAGGCTTTAGTTCGTTCGCGCGAAATCCATGCACCGAGGTAGTCTAATAGCGCGTTCATTCTAAAACAGGTCATTGTAAAAGGAACGCTCGAAGTATCCTGCGCCTTCTATTGTGTAATCAAAGTTTATAGTAATTAAGAGGCCGGATGAATATTTTTTTGCGGACGTCTGCGCCGTCATAAAGGCTCATTTGAAAACGCGCAACATATCAGAGTGGCTTGAGGATTGCAGTGGTGCCGTCAGATGAGCTTCTCTGGGTTGTTCGTCGAGTATTCTTTGCTTTGATTTTTAATTCTGGACAAGGAAGTCATGGATGACGTTCGTTATCACGGGGAGAGCAGAACGTGAGCAACTGTATTTCATAACTTTACACTATTGAACTTCCTTTTTTTCCTGTACTCCGTCTGTGTTCAGATATGGCGTGGTTGCGAAATATGTGAATACGTACGTCAGTTCAGAGGCGTTATATATTCGCAAAAGCACTTACATGTTCTCGCAAACCCAAGTTCCTGCATCAGAAATATTTTACATACGATAAGGATCATGCGACAAGGGGATATTAGCATTTAGCGTCGCTTGGTTCCGAATTAAATAAATGCAAATGCGCACTCAACACCTATGCGCGTATATAATTCGGGATTTTCACAAGGGTAGACGAAGGCAACTTATCTGACCATCAGTGCGCCGTGGTTGCGCAGTTTGCGAATCGACATCTTAGTACTCGTGCCAAGGATTTCACACATTGTCTTGACGTAAGAACGGACTCCTATGCATCTGTTTGTCGATGATAAGACAGCGCCAGAGACGCGCATTTTGCCCGGCGTAAAAGCCAGAGAGCTTTTATCAGGAATTTAAAACACAAATTTGATGCAAAAAAGAAGGGTGCTGCGCTATCGTTCTTGCGTGAAACGAAGTATGACAACAGGCATATATATATATATATATATATATATATATATATATATATATATATATATATATATATATATATATATATATATATATATATAGAGAGAGAGAGAGAGAGAGAGAGAGAGAGAGAGATAGAGAGAGAAAATCAGAATGGGAAATGAGGGGCTCGTTGAAAATAACACAGAAACAAGAGTTGGCAGTCAAGAAGGCCTCGGAAAGCAAAGGGGAGGATGTGGTAGGTCATTGAAATAGATAAAGAATTTGGAAAGTAAGAAAGAAAGTGGACGAAAGAAATCCCGGAAATAATATTTATTGGGACTACTTTTTATGATCTTAATGCAGGAGAAGAGGATCGCTGCCCCACGAAATACTCAATCACAAAATTTTCCTGGAGGACATGAAAGGGGCGGGACCCTAAGTAACGAGAGAGGGACAGAGCTCGAAAGAATACAGAAGTGGAAAAAATGCACAGAAAAACGAACGATAAATAGCAGTTCCCGGAAATCGCCAGAATCGATACGCTCGACCAGTGCCATGCAGAAGAACGGGAGAAGTTTCAAAACGTGAGATGGAAAGTTAATGCTTCGAGGTGAAATCCTGAGCCGGGGGAAGCGCAAGCATTATAAGAGCCCGTAAACGACAACCACCGTCCTCTGAACTGTGTAATGGACACACAACGAAGATATATGCCGCGTGGTTTCCGGCACAGCCCATTTACCGACGACAGAAAGGCCGCGAAGGTGGACTGCTCTAAGCGGGCAGCCAATGCGGATGCGCAGAAACAAGGAAATGTCGGCTTTCGTGGATTTGGGGCCAAATGGAGTGTCCGCGAGCCACGCGAAAAAGGCGAGAATGCCTTTCAACGAGGGATTCAAGCGGCGGCGAGGTGGTCTCACATGAGTGAAGCCACTTATTGCAGCCACTTGGTATGAACAGCGGCTAAATGGCTTTCCGGGTCTGGCGTTTCTTTCTTCTGGTGACAAAATCTTACTTTTTTTTGCGCAGTCTATCACGGCTGGTTCCAATGTAAACAAACGCTCCTCTTTAGCTCTCGCGTGCATTGTACTAGCCACTCGTGTACCAAGAGCTATCCACGCTATATCGCGTAAGTAAAAAGCCCCCTCCCCTTAAAATGAAAGGACTTTTCCTGTTGAGTATTTTATGGAACGGAGCACTGTTTTGGCGGCAGCGTGGCTGCTCAGAATTGATTGCAACATGGTTGACCTGCCGGAAGAGGTGGCGTCGCTCCAGACTATGTGAATCGATGCAGTCGTTTAACCAACGCGGCTTTCATTTGTTCCCATGCGTGGGAAATGGCACTGGAGTGATAAGGTTGCCCCGAATTCTCATCGCCTGATGAATATTTTCAATCACCGGGTGGTTTCGATGGACCATTCAAGGAAAAACGGACGGTTTCCCTCACCAGCTGAGCATCACCACTCGCGAGCGCGTCAATTATGGCGGCACCCACAGAGCTATCCCGTCAGGCGAAACCGTCTGTAGAGAAGGACAGGGAAAAAGAACAAAACGACAAAACAGAATAGCTCGATTTGGCCTTGGAAGAGAAGCAATACAAACAATCTGTGACTTGTCGGCGTGAGAACGATTGGCGCCGTCCTTGCCGGTTTCCCTTTCATTACGGGAGCATTTGCATTAATGTGGGGGTTTTCCTCGCACAATGCGCGCAAGTTCAAGGCACATGTACGGACATGTCTCGACGGCGATATATGTATATATATACAGCAGCCGACCAATTTTTCGGACTCCAGAAATGACGACTTGCTGGATATTCCGGACTTTCCCGAGGAACCGCCTGTTGCCCCATAAAGGTAATGGCCCACAGATTTTTCAGGCTGCTCTTTTATTCTAACTATTTTTCGTTCTCCTCCAGGTCCAAAAAAAAAAATATATATATATATATATATATATAATATATATATATATATATATATACATATATATATATGTATATATATATAAGGGTTGGCCGTCAAGAAAACCTCGGAAAGCAAAGGGGAGGATATAGTAGGTCATAGAAACAGATAAAAGAATTTGGAAAGAAAGCGGAGAAAAAATGCCCGCCAATGAACCCCTAATTTCCTATTCTGATTCTGATATATATATATATATATATATATATATATATATATATATATATATATATATATATATATATAGGGTGTCCCAGTCCCAGCTATCATGCACCAAGGTTTAAAAAAAGAGTAATGGCGTAATTCGAAGAAAACCTAGTGCATAATGTTTGCAGTACTGTGGAGAAGCGGGCAGCATTTTTTTCGTTAAAGAGACTTAACTAATTGTAATTAATTATCTAACTCGAGAAACACTGTCCTAATCACTAAAGTGTTAATGAGGCACTTGTAGGTACCCACGAGGGGCATCTAACTGCAGTATTTTCAGCGACGAACTAATTGCGGACTCATTTATTCTGACTGACAAAGAAAACCCGCGAAATATGAAAAATACCACGTTACGGTGCCTCCGCGCGCATTAGCGCGCACCGTAAAGCAATGCCCTCAAACAGGCTGCCTCTGAGTTAGCCAGAATGAAATAAACAAAAGAAAGAAAGAATAAATCGCGACCGAGTTTGTGCCTTATCTGCACACGCACCCCGCGAATCTTGCTGCTGTTGCTCTTTCCATGCATGCCATTATCAAGGTGATGCGCTGTCTCTTCAGGCGGGTGACAGGCGAAGCAGTTGCTTTCAATCAGCTTATTTGGGGACGCTACTTTACAATGCGCGCGGAAGCGCCGTCACGTGATATTTTTCATATTTCGCGGGTTTTCTTTATCAGTCAGAATAAATGAGTACGCAATTAGTTCGTCGCTGAAAATACCGCAGTTAGATGCCCCTCGTGGGTACCTACAGGCGCCTCATTGACACTTCAGAGATTAGAACAGTACTTCTCGAGTTAGATAATTAATTACAATTAATTAGTTAAGCCTCAATAACGAAAAAAATACTATCCGCTTCTCCACAGTACTGCAAACATTACGCACTAGGTTTTGTTAGCGTAACACCATTGTTCTTTTTTTAAATCTTGGTGCATGATAGCTGGGACACCTTCTGTATATATATATATATATATATATATATATATATATATATATATATATATATATATATATATATATATATATATATATATATATATAGAAAAGAAAACCTTAAACAAGGTAAAAGCACGATTGTTGCCAACGTTTCAGCAAAGAGACTTGCTTTCGTATATATATACATGCCAGTTGTTACATATACATATATATATATATATATATATACATATATATATCTATATATATATATATTCTGCGAAAGCTTAGCGCGGGCCTCGGTTCTGGCAGCCTTGATGCCAAGGTAGCATAAGAGGGTTTTCCGCCAGTTGACCGCTCATGACAGGCCTTAAACGTTCGTGTCACACCCCGGGTGTTGAAAAGAAGGCCCCCTTCTCCCCGTGTAGTCTGAGTGGCGCTGGCTACCATTCTCAAGCGTCAGATACAGTTGTAGTAAATATAAATACCCCAGAAAGTGAAGGAGTACACAGTTACCCAGATAGCCGAATTGGTAAGGCATTTGAGATCAAATCGAAATGCGTGGGTTCAGTCCCCACTCTGGACGCATGCTTTTCTTCCTTTTTCTTTTTTACGGAAATTAATAAAAAAAGTGACTTTACGAACGGCAAAAAAATAGTCTAACCATTCCCCTATTCCTCCTTTGGTGTCGTTGACAGCCGGCATTTCTTTCTGTGCTTCCTCAACAAGCCTCTTATTTCCAAACTATATATATATATATATATATATATATATATATATATATATATATATATATATATATATATATATATATATATATATATATATATATATATATATAATATATATATATATATATATATATATATATATATATATATATATCGAGACACTCAGACACTGGAGTCCCGGCCCGGGGGTTAAAAAGAAGGTCCCCATTCACCCCGAGTAGTCCGAGTGGTGCTGGCTACCACCCCCAAGTGCAGGAAAAAAACTACCTTAACATAAATACCGACAAACTGGTGGGGAAACAGCCCCGCCGGTAGTGTAGTGGTTATCGCACCAGACCGGTATTCTGGAGGTCGTGGGCTCGGATCCCACGCCGGCGGGCATTTTAGATGCGACTGCATCTCATTCACTCACCTTGTCCCTGCATCCGGCGTCGTCGGCGTTGTCGTCGGCGTCCGCCCCTCCCCCATTCTCCTCGCCGTGCGAGCTGCGCTCTCCGCCGCTCACCCCTCTCCTCTCCGATAGCGAACACTCTCTCGCGAGGGGCATTGGATTGGATTGGATTAAAGTGGATTGTGTTGGATTGTGTTGCGTCATAGCCGCGGCAGACGCACTGGCGCCGGCGCGTCCCCTCACCGTTATGCGCGCTATAAAACGCGGTGCCTGCGCCGCTCCGCTCCATCGTTCCAGCGCCGTTCCTCCGCTATCCAACTCTGCAACGTGAACCCCCTATACGTCGCATCTACACAGGGGTTCCCGCCAGGGGAGGTGGGTGTTTTTTTTCACCGCTTTCTTTCTGACTTAAAAAAATTCTTCATCTGTTTCTATGACCCACCACAACCACCCCTTAGCTTTCCGAGGTTTTCTTGACTGCCAACCCTTATTTTCTGTCATTTCACCGAGCCCCTCATTTCCCATTTTCTGATTCGCTACATGCTTAGCGAGGGCCTCTGTTCTGGCAGTCCTGGTGCCATAGGGAGCTTAAGAGGGTTTAACGCTGGTCGACCACTCTCGACATGTCGTAGACACTCGAGTCACGGCCCGGGGGTTAAAAAGAAGGTCCCCTTCACCCCTAGAAGTCGGAATGGCGCTGGCTACCACCCCCAAGCACAGGAAAAAATTACATTGACATAAATACCCCAGAAAGTAGAGGGGGGAAATAGCCCCGCCGGTAGCGTAGTGGTTATCGCACCAGACCGGTATTCTGGAGGACGTGGGTTCGGATCCCACCTGGTGGGCATTTTTTCTCCACTTTCTTTCTTTCCAAATTCTTTCTCTGTTTCAATGACCTACCATATCCTCCCCTTTGCTTTCCGAGGTTTTCTTGACTGCCAACCTTTATTTCTATATATATATATATATATATATATATATATATATATATACAGAAAGAAATGCCGGCAGTCTACAACGCCAAAGGAGGCATAGGGGAATGGTTAGACTATTTTTTACCGTTAGTGACTAGTGACGTTACATTATTTGTTTATTATTATTATTATATGAGAAAGAAAGAAAGAAAAACACGCGCCCAGAGTGGGGACCGAACGCACGCCTTTCGGTTAGATTTTGAATGCATTACCAATTCGGCTATCTGGGCGACTGTGTTCTCCTTCACTTTCTGGGGTATTTATATTTACTACAACTGTATCTGACGCTTGAGGGTGGTAGCCAGCGCCACTCAGACTACATGGGGAGAAGGGGACCTTCTTTTCAACCCCCGGGGCGTGACGCGAACGTCTACAGACTGTCATAAGCGGCTAACTGGCGGGAAACCCTCTTAAGCTACCTTGGCATCAAGGCTGTATAAATATATATATATATATATATATATATATATATATATATATATATATATATATATATATATATATATATATATACGTGTGTGTGTGTGTGTAGCGAATGAGAATGGGAAATGAGGGGATCGTTGAATTAATACAGAAATGAAGATAGGCAGTCAAGACAGCCAAGGAAAGCAAAGGGGAGAGAATTTGGTAGGTCATTTATTAGAGAGTTTTAGCAGTCCGTCCGTTCCGTTCCTTACGTTGTTACCGGGTTGACAGGGACCGGTCTGCGCCTGTGCGCGTGGAAGGGCGAGGAGGAAGGGCGAGGAGGCGCCGACATGGCGAAGGCAGGCCTGCGGAATTAATCCCCCTACCGTGACGAATGCCCAAGTGCCCAGACGAGTTCCGGTCAACACGCTAGCTACGTACGCGACGGAACGGACGGACTGCTAAAACTCTCTATTATCGTTGAGACAGGTACAGATATTTGATAGAAAGAAAGAAATTAGAAAAAAAACATGCCCGCCAGGTGGGATCCGAACCCACCCGCCGGGCAGGACACAGCCATATCCTTATCAGTGGCGTTGCTTTGTAATGACGAGAAGGTCGTGTATTTCTGCTCTCAGCAATCCTACCCGAGCTAAAAAAAAAAGAAGGGTTTTGAAATTCTAGATATTGTGAATGTCTTAGCCGCAGAAGTACTTCCCCTGAACCGGACCTGTCCGCAAATCTCCCATATCGCGAGAGGTCTTCCTTCTGCTGTGGAGATAAATAGGCTGATAATTTTTTAGATGCGACGCTGAGAGCATCTCTTGTCGGCGGCCCTGTCCTTCCTGCGTGCGTCCGTTGTTGTTGTCCGCAGCCACTCTCCCCCTCTCCTCTCAGATAGCGAACACTCTCTCGCGAGGGGCATTTGATTGGATTCGATTGGCTTGGCTTGGCTTGGCTTGGCTTGGCTTGGCTTGGCTTGGCTTGAATTGGATTGGATTGGATTAAAGTGGATTGTGTTGAATTGTGTTGCGTCATAGCCGCGGCACCCTCTCTCTCCGCGGTCTCCTCTCCTTCGGGCGCACTGCGCATATAACCGGTGTGTCGCCCTCCGGCGGCCTTTCGGTCGACGGTTGCTCTCCGCTTGCGCTTGAACCCCCCTCAGCGCCGCATCACACCAGGGTTCCCGCGAGGGGAGGTGGGCGTAATTTTTTTCGCTCGTACTTCACGCGGCTCCTCGCTTTCAGTGTTTTGTGCCAAGGTAGGGCAAAAACAAAAGGGCATTCTGGTTAAGCGAAACTCACGGGAGCGCACTGCGGCGGAGTAGGGTTCGCAGCGGTGGACGCTCATGAGTCATTGGCACTCTTTGCCCGTAGTTGGCCTCAAAGTCATAAACGAGTTGAACGCTATGAATGTTGTCACGGAAGGTAATGCGGCTCCTTGGAATGAACCTGAGCCATGACTTGAGGCGGTGTTCAGTCTGCATTGTACTGGGGACGTGCTTTTAGTCGTCCCCGCTAGTGTCACTCGATAAGATGCAGAGTACCGTCACTGCGGCACGCAAGTGAGCAACGGCGGCCATTTTGGTGTTTATCAGTGTTGCCAGATTGCCGCTTCTGCTGCATCACCGCTAACTTTGACGGTGTCATTTGTAAACAACACTGCCGAAGACGCAGCAACACGGTATCTTCGCACACACTTCTGCAGCTGAAATGCTGTGAAGCGCGTTTTCTTTGATTCACGTTTGGAACGACGCGCAGCCGAAGAGCAGGGAGGACAAGCTGACACTACCCCAGTTGACCGACAGGAAACGCATAAACAACAAAATGGCGGTGCCCATGAACCGTCGCAGTGTAAACAGATGTCACGTGATGCGAACTGACTAATGATCACGGCGATGGCATGGAACAATCGGAGAAAAGAGTGCCGATACTCTGTAGTGACACTAGTTCCCACAAGATCCGGCGCCAGTAAACCAAGCCCGATCGCATTACGGGTAGGAGCAGGCCATGGACAGGCCAACGCAAGGCTGACCGAACGGAGCGATAACGAGGGGCTCAAGCTATCTCTTCTGAGGCGTAAACAAACCGAGGTCCGTTGAATCCCCTCGCCCAAGCACAGCTATCGCTGTCTCGAGGACGGCAAGCTGAGAGGTTGAAGACTGGCGTTGTATTAACAGTGCGTGCAATGAATACACAAAGGCAATGGAGAGATGCACAATCCCAGTGCTGTGCACGTTTGTTTTTTCGCCTGACTTGACTTTGGGATGAGCCCACTCAAAAAAAAAAAAAAGAACTCTGCAGAAATTTACAGAATTATCTACTAATGCGTAGCATTCTTACTCCATTTGTTTTGAGTGTCAGTGTTTACAGTCAAAGTTCTTGGTTTCTCTAAGTCCTGTACGTCCAATTATCTCAATTCGCGCTGCTATAATGGTTGGTAGTCGAACATTCGCGAAATCTGCATTATTGTGGAAATGCACGGAGTTATACGGAATCGGATTGCCATTTTCCCTAATTGGTTACTATTTTTCTTATTTTTCAGTTTTTCTACATTTTGTTCCACCAATTATCTCCATTTACGCTATTATAACGATTGCGAGTGAACTTTCACGATATCTGCATTATTGTGGATATGCCATGCGTTATACGTTTTGACATTTTCCTTATTTTTTAAATATTTTTGTTATTTTATAGTTTTCCAAAATTTTGTTCGACCAATTATCTCCATCTACGTTATTATAACGATTACCGATGGAACTTTCGCGATATCTGCATTATTGGGGAAATGCTATGCGTTATATGTTCTGACATTTTCCGTAATTTTAATATTTTTCTCTTTTTTTCTGGTTTTTCAAAGTTTTGAACGGCCAATTACCTCTATTTACGTTATTATAACGATTACATTTCAAACTTTCCCGAAATCTGAATTATTGTGGGAATGCAGGGCGTTACACGGTTCACCAGTTTTCGTACTTATTTTACATCATTTCTTATTTTTTTTGGTTTTTCAAAATTTCGTTCGACCAACAATCCCCATTTACGCTATTATAACGATTACAGGTGGAACTTTCACGGTATCTGCATTATTGTGGATATGCCATGCGTTATATGTTTCGTTCTTTTTTTTCCGTAACTTTTTTGTATTTTTCTTATTTTTTAGTTTTTTTCACAATTTCGTGCGACCTGATATCTCTATTTACGCCATTACGGCGATAACTAGTGGAACTTCCGCGATATCTGCATTTTTGTGGAAATGCAGGGTGTTTCACGGTCCTGGCTGTGGGTTTATTCGGCAAAGAATGCTACGCATTAAAAGACAAATGCACCCATTCCCTCCGTGCAGATGGTTAGCCGGCGAAGCTGTAACCTGCTGCCGGTGTTTGCCCATGGCCCACCCATTTCAAAGCAACGTGCGGCCAGCGTTCGCCTTTGTCACGTTGATGCTGTTCCACTCGCACCGCCGCCGCTCGCTGCGCGTGCGCTTTGCTGCGAGTGCGATAACACGGCCAATCTCTCTCCCCTAACTTCTTACTCCTCTCCCACCTAGTATTTTTGCGCATGCGCATAGGGTTGCGCCGGAGGAGTCTTCTTCGTATACGTGAACATCGGATTTTTCCATCACCTAGCCATACGCAGCGTCGCTAAGAGTGGGAACCTCAGACTGGTTTGCCGGATCTTCGCATTCAAGCATGAAATTGCCTTAGAACAGTGTTTGTTTAAAACTGTATACAAATGGAGTATTAATCCGATATTGTTTAGATTTAAGCCTTGCTTTGTTGCGGTCGGAAGACAAAAACAAAAAAGAGAGATAGCGGTAGAATTGACGGGATAATCTCGATCGGATGCATTTCTGCATTGAAAACTCGATGCTTGAACTGTCTTGCCCAACTTCGATTAAAGGGATACCTCTTCCGACACGTGCAGTCCGACATTACGGCGGCGGAGTCGCTGGCCCGCCGAAGCAACGAAACAATCGCAGTGAAGGTAGTGAGTGTTCGAGAAAGTACAAAGAAAGTTCAGAAATTTGCACCAGCGGAGTAGAAAGAAACTGGTTGAAACGTCAAAGCGTTGAGTTTCAAAGTAGACAATAATCGGTGTCATGTAATCTCACCAAACTTGCTCCCAATACTTTTTAACGCGGAAACACTGTGCACCATGGAGGCGAAAAACCTGCTGCTGTGCGCAGCGGAGGGTACCAAAAAACTCGCGCGGCGTCATCTAACTAAAAAAGGAGGAGGGAGGGAGGGAGGGAGGGAGGGAGGGAGGGAGAAACTCTGGAATGGATGGAAATCAAACCCATTTTCTTCATTTCATACTACACGCAACAACAACAACAAAAAAATCCAGCACTTTACTCCGACGACACACGAAACGCAGGTTTCGAGGTATATTTTCAATACGAACGAAAGGCTTCCAAAAGAAGAAATTAAACTCAAAACGAGTGTCCATGGCTCCATAGCGTGCCTAAGGAAGCCGTAATGATGATTTCGCATTCAAAACACGTAAACAGACATAAGTGCCCCGAAGAATTGGCTTCCTTTGTTTTAGTGAGGGGGGAGGAAAGTGGGGAGCTTAAAGTGGCATTCCTAGTAATTGGCGCTGACCTGCTGCAGCTCCAAGGTGCACATGAGATTTCGGTGAGTGTGCCTAATAGTACGGGCATTTTATGGATCAATTTTCGTAACTGAATTACGCCGACGCGCTAAACGTAAACCAATTTTATTATAAATAGAGTGAAGGAGCTCTCCTCCGGAACCCGTTCCCACGTCATCGCCCTCTTTCAACCCCCCCCCCCCCCCCCATTCACCTTCGTTGAACTAATCCCCGTAGCGAAGGTCCCTGGAAAAACTAGATATACGCTAATGTTTGTCGAAAACATAACGGTCTCGTGACTGCATCTTTGCAATTTGGGCCCCGACCGCTCTTTATTTTTCTTTAATGTTTCCCTCTGAGAGCTTTAGCACGCAGTCAATTGAGACGGCATCCTTTCTGACAGTGAAAAGCCCCCCTTAACCGTTAGCGTAAGCACAAAATCACTGCACAAATCCGCGACCTCCTAAAGGAGTGTAGCCGTGAACGAAAGCGACAAAAAAAAAAAAAAAAAAGCCTCGCCCCGAACTTCTAATGGAACATCGAGTCGTGGGGGGAATTCTGGGAAAGGGGATCTGCACAGCAGGATCTGAAAGGTCTGGAAAAGCCGTGGGCTTCGCTTAAGAGGAGATTTGTGGCAATGGTGGCCCAACACCCCGAGTCCAAGAGAGAGAGATAGCCATGTTTTCGCCGCTACAACCCGCTAAGAAGCTGATGCCGAGGAAAGGCGACACTTATAGGGCACGCTCCGGGGAATCTGATCTGTTCGGCCTCCGACAGCGACTTATATACGCACTTGTTTTCTCTCCAAGAAGCCCATGCGGGCAATGCCCGTTAGCACTTGCGGACTGAGCCTTTCCTTCGGCCCGATGTAAGCTGAATCAAACTGTGTCCGAATAGAAATTTTTAGTAAGTAGTCGGCACGACTCATAAGTCAGCAAAAGATGGAAATCTGTAATGAATATTTTTGCCTCAACAGGCCAAAAAATAATAGCAGTACTTTGAAAGAATGTCCGGCGTATATTTCTTGTGGATTTGAGTATCCGGCACGCCCAGTGTAAATTGTAGCACTCGCATCAAGTGCTACAATTGCTATGGAGCGTGCAGCGATTGATTTGGGCAGGCGCATCCCATCATTACGCGCCACTGTACTCTATCGCCCCGCACTGTAATTTTAGCGTGCCACCTGCAGTAGTCAAGAATGGTGAAGCAGTACTCCACCGTATGCGGTTGAACGTCGCCTACACGCGATACTACTGCTACAAAATCAACCAGTCCACCTCGCCACTGTGCCCACAGTGTGGTGTGCGTGATAATCTGCAACACCTAACCTGTGCCTGTGCGCGATTTAGTTCTCTCTGGGCCGGCCGCTCTCTGTAGGACTAGAACTCAGGGACGTATTAGGTCCCTAGAATTCTTCCAAACGTGTCTGTCGTACTACAAAAGCTTTATTGGCCTATCTAAACGCCACAAGTCTTGATCAAAATTTGTAAATAGTTGAAATCATATGAGTTGCTCTTCGTCGGCATAATCATCATTGTCACCGCATTCATTTGGCGTAGCAAGTCAGGTGGCTCAGCTCGGCTCACGTCGCCAGACTTATTAAAGGTTGTTCTCTATCTCTCTCTAATTCAGTGAAATCAAAACCAAGATTACCAGAATTGGCCGGAAGCAATAATTACTGATTTTGGAAGTGATAATTACTGATTTATGTTTTTATGTGCGCATTCTACGCACATCTAGAAGCTTTCTGCATGAGCAATCATAGCTCTCTTGGAGTTTCTTCGGAGCACAGAACTAGGCAGAGTTTCGTGAATGAAAATTTTGGGCGCATAAAATGACATCTTTTCATTTTTATAGTTTTTTTGTTTTTTTTTTAACATAGAAGTGTTTTATGACCGGGTACACCAAGATCTTATGGACGTCATATCCGTCACAGAAGTGACGTCGCCAGAAAAAGTGCTGTTGACGTGGCGGCGCCTGGATTCGAGCCCACGAACTCTCTCGCCACAACGGGAGGTACGAGACGCTCTGCAGACTGCGCTGTAAACTGAGATGTAGGCAGCTCTACGAACGCGCATTATGTCCTTCCCTATGAGTCATTCAGATTGTGCTGCCGTCTAGGAGAGGCGAAGCGAAGTAGCGTATCATGACGCTAATGAGCGCCGACAGTTGGCGCCTCGATGCCAGTGCCTGGTGTACGGGGAACGCGCGTATATTGAGGCATCCTCCGCTGTCGCGTCATTCCCATGATCGTTATGTGTTTCAAGCTGCTGTTTCTGTGCATGTCGTTTTTGGTTTTGGTGTCCCGGAATAAACCGGTTATTTTTTGTTTCTTGCGTGCCTTCGTCACTTCGTCTGGCGACTTCGTCTTCGTCTGGACCTCCCTAACCGCATTTTTTTCTTGAAGCGGACCCTCCCAACACCTGCTCGTGGGCCCCTTGCCTCCTCGCCGCTTTCCCTCACATTTCGAGGTTTTTTGGTGCGATGGGCGGATATTTCTCGGCCAAAACAGCTCCGCTGTTAGAAGTTACGGAGGCACCCGTGCTACCTGTTGTGATGTGGCGATGCGTGAACATCGCTGCTTGTTGAGTTGCTAAAGCACATGTGGAGATGAGCGTGTCGAAGTCGAAGTGTCGAGTTGGTCGTGAGCTTCTGATAGCAGCTGCCATCATCCCTGGCCAATCCACCTAAATGTGACACATAGACGTCTCATTTCGGCCACCCCTACAACTTCCTTGGTCAGTGCATTGCTGCTTTAAAAAAATGGCCGCACACTCACTGTAAACGGGGACACAACCACAACCCTTTGAATGCGCGCTCAAATGGCCGGTGTTGCCATTCTGCAGATTCCAACGGTGCTCAAGGAACCGTAGAGGCATCGTGACGTCTGGCCGACGCATTGCTTTCCGCAAGAGACGGGAATGGCGGGCACTGCGCTGCCCACACAAGGCACGCACCAATATACCTACGCTTGACCCGGTAGCGTTTCTTCCTCATGTTGGTGGAGTCATTTTTTTGCCCAGTATCGACAATTTAAGGGACGGGGGTGGGGGGTTGATGAAAAATAACCCTTTAACGTCGGCATTCACCCTATTTGCTCAAGCCGGTAAGATACCCGGTGATTATAAGGGAGTAACGGCCTCCTTTACCGTCTTCTTCCATATCGCGTTATTGTAGCGTGAGCTACACTGGCCGAGGTTGAGCAGTATCGCGTGGCTCCTGGAGAGGCGTGCTGCGCATGCGCGAGGAGCAGTGACGTCACACGGCGCACAGAACGTTGCTCTCTGCCCGGCGTCTCTCACACACACCACGCGCCCAGCGTCTTCGCCGACCTCCGTTCCGCACGTGGCGGCCCGGTCCACTTGATGATCATGCGAGGGATGGCCGGGTGTGCAACCGATGGCTCGTGCGTCGCAGCAACCTCGGCATGCGCCTGTGGAACCAGCTTAGCTCTGGGGCGATTGGTGACGCTGCGCCAGAGCCGCTTGATAAATATACATGTGTCTCATAATGCGTATACCGTACATGTGTGTGTCCTTGAAGCAGCAGTAAGCATGATAATCAAGCTAATCCTAGACAACCAGGAAAGCTAAGAATAACCAGCTGAACCTTAGCTCACGCTATATCCTGGCATAGCCGAGCTCAGGCCACTGCTAATTTTTTTTCATTTTCGTCAGAACAAAAATTTACCATCTCACCCTAAAGTAAGTTGAGAAAAGCGCGAAAGCTAAAAGTGCGTCCAACCTTCGTTTGACAGTGCGTCCAATCCATCGTCAAACCTTCAAAGACCCAAATCGCAAACGAAGAAAGAACCCATGCGACCATTTTTCGCGTACGAAGTAAACTCGCCTAAGGAGGATCGTAATGTATAGCGATACGTGGTTTGTGAGACGAAGGTATACTACAGTACTCCTTCTTTATGATCGACGCGTGTACTGTCTTATAGAACCGTTCATTTCTCGCAATTTTCAACTAACTGTTTTGGCACAATGGATGCCCGGCTCACGCACGCGCCGTGGGTCCATAGCTCTTTATCAAAGCTTTTCGGTCGACCAACCAGCCTATGGGGAAATGCATTAGTTTTTGTACAGAACGTCACCGGTCCAACTAAGAAAGCTTTCGCTATAAAATCGGTGCTTCATTTCCACAAACTTTGCGAGTTGCGATGAGTTCAGTGACCAATCCGTTCGGCGTATGCCTGTCTACTTTACATGAATTTACGGCATGACAGCCGCCATGTCATCTGCAGCCCATTCTGTTTATTTATTGAGAAGCCGCTAATGATAGCGCAGCTGACATATCGGCCCTTGGCAGGCTTTCCCGCTATCGCGGTCGGGTCCCCGGGGATGCGCTATCTTTAAACCGAACATTACGAAACGAAACTGGACGCCTCGGGTGAGAGAGACGTTTATCAGCCCGTTATTCTCTGTCGGCCACGCATGCGCATCCACATGTCCGCAAGCAATGCCTAGTTTTTGCTGGACGTTTCCCACCACGAGTTTGCAACCAAAGGGGTTCGAGTACTTTCGATCGTTGATGCATGTTCTCACCGAAAGCGTGTTGCCCATACGTTATCCCCAATGCGTGATGTCGGCGTCGCAACAACTCTTAGCCGTCCTTGTAGCTGTGCCTTCCCGTTCTTTCAACCACGCGAAATTTAAATGAGTGTACCGAAACAAAACAAAGGGTGTTACAAAATAAGTCTCGGTGTTACGCGTCGCAAGCTGAAGCGGCGTACTGATTCGACCGCGAATGATTGTTGTTCACGCGTTTCGACGAAAGTAGGGCTAAGGGTCGACGAACGAATACGGAAGTGGAATCGATGCTGTGATGAAGTGCTGAGGGTTTTCTCCAAATTAGGGGAGCAGCTTCTGGAAACAGAGAGTGGCAGCTAAAAATAAGAACGTGTCACACACGCCATAGGCTTCTACACCTCTTTTTCCGCCAAGCCTAAACAATCGTCACTTCAAAATTTTGCGATAACGCCCTCGGAGTCTAACCGTAACAGGAAGCGTGAACGCTGCGAGATAAATGCCATAAAGTTCGAGTTGCGCAGGCTGCTCTTTCCGTGGCCATCGGTGCGCCCCGTCAGTGCAGACGGGCGACAGAGAGCGATGACGACAGAGTACAAGACAAACTTCTTGTCTGGGGTGCACTCGGTGCGTCTAGCCACCCACCAGTCAGTGACACTCGTTCCCCCTCCTGTGGAATCGCTCGACCACGGGCTTGGAGACGGGCGCCGGAGGGACAACACTGCGATATGCCTCTTCCCCGAACTCGCGTTCGCGCTGCCAGAGTACACCAGAAACACCACACAGTCGTAGTCAAAGCAAAGTAGTGGAATGACCTCGTCCGAGGGGTGGCGTGGATGTGTTTTGCGAGTGCGCTCGAAGTCGGGAATAATGAGCAAAATCAGGGGGGAGAGGGGGGACAGCCGGCGCATCACTGGCATCAGCGAGGCTCGCGACAGCGGCGTCAGGCGGAAGCGTCAGGTTACATGGCTTTCCGGCGCGGCTGCAGCAGCACCACGCGATGTGGCGAGGAGGAGGCGTTCTCGGCCGCAGCAACAGATGAGCTCAAGGGTCTCGCCGCCCTGACAGCGGCCCGCTGTTCTGTCTCCGACCCCGATCACCGCCCTTGCCAGCCAGTGCGGGGGCTTCCCTGGACCGGACCCCGCGTTCGCCTGGCCGGCTGCTTTCTCGAGTGGTGCCGACGGGGGCCGCGTCCGTGCGGGAGTGAAGTACGCCGTGCCTCCTCTGGAGTGCCTTCCTGGCCCGTAGTGCCCGGACCCGGGATTTCTTTTTTCGGGTGCCACAAGGGGGCCTTGGCTGAGGGGTGCCGCTCCTCTTTGCCGGCCCTGTTCCTCTCTGTCAGCTCGGGCCCGACGGCGGCGTACCAACGCTTCGACGAGACCCCGTCGCGCGCGAGGTAAGCGGTTTGCGGTTTATATCGCCAGGTGACAGGCGTTGGCCGGCAGCGCTAATGTTCGATTGTTTATGGTCGCTAGTCGAACCGCACACTTAAGGACGCGCGAAGATTGTCCCGATGATACGAGCAACGACGGGATAACACCCGCTGCGATTGTGCATTGGTGTGCGCCTGCTACACACAAGGTCGAGGGTTCGGTTCCCGCCCGTGGAAGCCATACATCTGTTGGGGATAGAAAGCAAAGAAATTGTACAGAAATAGTTAATGATATTTCACTGCATAAGCACTCTTACGCTGATTCTCCGTTTCAAGAACGTTACGTTTCCCTGGTTGCATCTTAGTTAACTGCGTGAGGACGCTTGATTAGGTTGACCGTTGCGATTTGCTTACCTCAGTTTAAGACTTTTTTAACGCAGTGTTGGCTGTAAGTAGAGCAATGTGGCGACTTTTCGTTTCACTTGTTTATAAGTTTGTTTTGTTTTGTTTCTGATTGTTTTGCCTCTGCTCTGTTGTAACAGTTGACCGTCTTAATTCCCGAGTTATACATTTTTGGCTAAATTCAAGGCGTTACGCGGTTGGTGCATTTTACCATTTTTTTCGTCTTTCTGTTAGTTATTCCGGTTTCATTTTTATTTTTGTCTTCATAACGTGAGGGTTGCAGATTACGTAGACATTTGTGATTTGGTTTGTTAATTTTCAGTTTTTTTAGTTTTGTATTTTTGTCTTCCTTCCACGGCTATGCACTTACAGTGCAATAATGATCAACTGTCCAAACTTTGCTAATTGCCCATTCTTGTGCGCATACAAGCCATTACGCTTCTTAGCTCAGAGTACACGGCAAACAAAGCTTGCACATGAAAATCCGAACTCCCCGTGTAGGATAATTCGGTGCACGCGGGTGGTCTAAATCATTCGACTCATTCAACCCATCCATCCATGCGTGAATGAAGGGGCATGCTAGAAGGGGTCATGCAGACAAAATACAAGTTTGTTTTATTGGAAAGATTTCGTGCTTTATAGTGCCCACAGCACTTGCCCGACAGCAAACGATGCCGTATTCACTGAGAAATGAATCAATTTAAGTTGAAAATTTTGATTCTCCCGCCACATCGTGTGTTTTCGTCACAGGAGCTTGACGTGGGCGAGTTGGTTAAACATACTTAAGAAACAATAGACGAAGGAACTCAGCAAACAAACGGGCGCTAACACGAAGGAACACTGCAAACAAAGCGCCCGTTTGTTTGCAGTGTTCCTTCATCCCGTCCTTTGCGCGATTGTTTCTTAAGTATGTTTCGGCTGTTAATCGACCTCAGCTGCGAGCACGGCTTCAAAAAGCGGCCAATGTGACGAGGGCATACCTCCGAAAGCAAGGACTCAGTATTTCTAGTGAAAAGTGCGCGGTCGTTGAGTTTACACCCCAAAACCATGTCCCGATATCCCATAACCATCAATGGAAAGTCGATACCTTACTCCAGAAATCACAAATTTCTTGGCGTGATCATCGACAGGGACCTGTCATGGAGCGCACATGTGTCTTTCTTAAAGAAGAAACTCGCCGCCATCGCCCACATTTTCAAATTTCTCGCTGGAAAGACGTGGGGCACATCGGTCAGAGGAATGCTGCAACTGTACCAGGCACTCTTCTTGGGAGGTTTGCGCTACAGCTTGCCAGCAATATCCGGTACATGCTCCTCTAACCTTCGGGTGATCCAGAGCATCCACGCGCAGGCTCTCCGCGCGTGTCTTGGTTTGCCGCGATGTGCTTCAACAGTGGGCACATTATACATTGCCCAAGACTATCCTACAGCAACTTATGTGACCACTGAGACGCTACGCCTACACATCAGGCTCCTCACGAGGCTACCAAGTCACCACCTTTCGCAGCTTCCTCAGAGTCGACCACGCTCTACCTTTGCAGCCATTGTCGCAGCGCACAGGGCTGAGGTCCCGTCAGACTACACGCCTGCGGTCACACCGTCCTCCCCGTTGTGGTGCCTGGAAGCACCGGACATTCGTCTGCATGTTCCGGGCATTGGAAAAAAGGCCGACTTACCACCACTGGCTCTCAGACAGTTTTCTATACAGTTACTGCACGAACAACACAATGACCGGAAGCATGTATACACAGACGGTTCTGTGACGTCCTCGAGTTCGGCAGGTGCGGTGGTTATACCATCAGAATCAACCAAGATTCGATTCCGTGTCGCCCATGTAACGAGCTCGACGGCTACTGAACTTGCAGCCATTCGTGAAGCTCTTCAATACAGCATGGAAGCTTCTCCCCAAAAATGGTCCATTTTTACCGACTCCAAAGGCGCCCTGCAAAGCTTCCGAGCAGCCCTGCGCTACGGTCCTTTGCACCAACTAGTGACAGAAATTCGGGAATTATTTCACCAGGCTGTCATAAAGGGCCATAACATTGTATTTCAGTGGCTGCCAAGTCAAGAGAGGAGGAGGAAAATTTTATTGATAGCCAAAAATAGATCTTCATATTCCGAAGGAAGAGGAGCGAGCCTCCTCTCCAGTGCTGATGTAACTTTGGCCGTCTCCTAGGCCCTCTCGACCAGTCTGCGCTGGTCTTCCAGGGCCGAGATGGACGACAATGACTTCCCACTGATCGGCCGCTGAATCAGCCTTCGTGGATTGATCAGAGAGAGAGAGAGAGAGAGAGAGAGAGAGAGAGAGAGAGAGAGAGAGAGAGAGAGAGAGAGAGAGACTTTTACTGAGCATTTAAAACAGGCCAAGGCGCCCATGGATGTGGTTCTTTCCTCACTGCAGCCCAGTGCTTGTTATCCCAGCCTAGCGTCTACCCACCGCCACTGTCTCACAAGCAGCGCGACGGGGGTCCCGTTCTTCAGTGCGCTCCACACCAGACTTGAGGCAGCGGGACAGTTATCTTCCTACTGTCCTCTGGAGGTCACGGTGACCACGCGTCGCGGCCCACGTGCGTACCTAGCAATCTTATCGCGGAATACCACGAACGCCTGGCTACACACCATATCTGTCCGTTCCTAGGTCGCGTAGGTCTCCGTATACATTGCGACATGTTCATGGCCGTACCCATGGCGTGCGCATTGATGACGTGGAGAGCATGGAGACGACTTTCACCACTGCTAACCACTTCGCTCCTTGCGTCGCTCTCCGCGCTGATGACTGAGGGATCAAGAGCCCTCACCGTATCGATTTCCATTGAAGGAGGTCGTGATCTCTGCTGCAAGTGGCGGGTGACGCGGAAGAGTGAGGAGCTCTCTACCATGGAATGACTTCGAGATTAGCATGAGGTTGGGCTGCTGACTTCCTCTCTGCGATTCCTGGTTTTTCTTGGTTTAGCAAGAATGTAGTTTTGTTAAAGGCGGTTGTGCATTCGAGTTAGCAAATACATTCAACACGAAATCAAGTGTTGGACGGAAGCCCATCTGGTTGGGGAAACAAACGCATGACACAAATTAAAAACTGACACCGACCACGAGTGTTTATAAAAAAAAAAAAGAAAAAAAGACGTTTCGGCTCCTGGGAGCCGTAACGTCTTTTCTCGTTTTATAAACACTCGTGGTCGGTGTCAGTTTACATTCAACACAGCACACAATTCGTAATAGCAACGATGGGAACCCATAGTAAGACGCATTCGTCGGCATTCCCTTAAAATTTTACCTTCCTTTATTGTGTTCGCTTTTAAGGTACGTGTAGCGTAAGCGTCGATTTCGGAAACAGTTGCGGCACTGTCGTTCTTTTATTTTTTGTAGAGCCAGATTTTTACGCATACTCAACGCTTCGAATCAGCAGACCGAAAAATTCGCCAACGGACCAGTTGGCGTGGCTCAAAATGTACAGAAAGGCTACTCAAGTGGGAACAGAACAGGGAACACTTAAGTGAAGTACAAAAAATAAGCGATGCAACCACGTAAGTGGAAAGCGAAGAGCCAAAATAAATGCAATAACTATTTTATCGCCTGCATAAATATGCAGAACGACAGAATGCCTGGAAAGTGCTAAAAATGCAAGAGTAACTCGAGCAAATAGAAGTAAGCGTGTGCACCTGAACTAAGACTTACCTCCAAGACATTACCTTTCGCATGCTTATTATATCAAAAAACAAATTGGCAGAGAGCGCATTAGAGATGTAAGGAATACAACGATTGGCAGATTAGGAGTCACTTGTTTGTGAACTGGCAGTCGGTCACAACCGGCAAAATCACAAATACTAATATGCGAAGTCCGATGGACTAATTTGAACAATTAACAGTTAAGGGCTATCGCTGATGTGGTGGAAGACGAATAATTAAGTACTTGAGCAAAAAATGTGATTAAGGGCGAAACTAAGGTTCTACGCGCCGACGCTACACCTAGGCATGCAGGGGCGTAGCCAGGGGGTGTTTCGGTGTCGGCACACCCCCGACATTTTCTAAAAGGTGGATTCCCCCATCTGCCCCCTCCGGATTTCTGTCTTTTTTTTTTAAAGCGAAGCTTTGTACCTTTTTTTTGCGCTACAAGGACGGGACGACAGAAGAGGACACACCACACAGCGCAGACTAACAAACTGTGTCGATTCCACGCGCATACATACTACTATCAAGTAGACACGTGGAACCAAGAAAAGTTTAAAATACACAAATAAAATCACGCACAAAAATTAAAAATAAAATATTTAAAACGCACACTTTCACCATGACACATGCTGTCTCAACCAGATTAAACACCATCAAGAAACGCGATTTCCTCGCCCAAATCGCGTTTCTTGATGGTATCTAATCTGGTTGAGACAGCATGTGTCATGGTGAAAGTGTGCGTTATAAATATTTTATTTTTAATTTTTGTGTGTGATTTTAGTTGTCTATTTTAAACTTTTCTTGTTTCCACATATGCGCGTGAAATCAGCACAGTTTGTTGGCCTGCTCTGTGTGGTGTGTCCTCGTGTGTCATCTCGTCCTTGTAGCGCAAGTTTTATGTCAATTAAGTCAGACCAACTAGCCCGTCAGAATACTTTATTGCTTTTTTTGTACCTTTACGAGAGAAGGGTTCTGTCGCGGCTGTTGGCGTCAAACAAAAACTCCAACAAATAAAAGAATTTGCTGGCACCGCCAAGAATCGAACCTGAACCGAGTAGAGAAACAGGGCGAGAGCCCGTTGTCTTACCAATTGAGCTATGAGTGGACGCGGAGGAAGGTGAGACAGACGGTGTACTCACCGAGCACAGGGGCGGGTTTACCCCCTGCAGTGTTCTCATTGAATGCCACGTGATAGCGTCATGGGACCTCTCGCGCCTCTGTGCGCTCCGCCCACTGCACGTGTTGCGGCCGTGAAGCGCGTCAGTGGTTCGTCCATTTCGTCATCGAAAAGTTTGGACTCGTGTGCAACACAATAGACTACCGTCCGTGTAACGTGTTCTGATTTAAGTTCACGAGGAATGTAACTGCGGTGAAAACGCAAAGTCTGAATATCGCACCGATCATAAGGCCGTTCTGAACGTCGTGCTGAAGTGAAATAATTAAAAAAACGTGTTACACGTACAGTGTAGCGTGTGATTAACGCAGGCTTGCGTTAATACACCCCCTTTATACACCACCTACAACGGGTGACTATTATAGTCGCCCGTTGTAGGTGGTACAAAACATCGCTTCCCAACCACCTCCACAGGGTGGATTGGCCCGCACTTTTTTCGTCCACGCTGTTCACACTTCGCATCGGTATATTGATACGTAAAAACAAAAGAAAATTAGACAATAAAATGAAAATGAAGCCATGTTTTCGCGGAGGCTGTCTTTCCTTTTGGGCATTTTTTTTTTTTCCGGTGGCGAGTAAGACCCCCCGAACAATATTTTTGGCTACGCCACTGCCTGGAGAGCTGCCGGTTAAGTTAGACCACTTTCTCTACGCACGGGCGTTTTCGTTTTTCGCTTCTATCCAAGAAAAAAAAAAAACTCCGTCGCAGCCGAAATAGATCCTGCGTCCTTGGGGTCGGCAGTACAACGCCTCAGCTACTCACCCACCACGCCGTGTATTAGGACGAAATAACTGGCTTCATAAAAACAAAGGGGGATGAAGCCAAGCAATCAAACCAACGGAAAGGGAAGAGGAAACCGAGAAGCTGGCGGAGTAAGGAAATAATAGGCTCTCGACCAGCGGGAAAAAGGCGTCGAGAGAACGCAGCGAGGCAAGGAAAACAGTTATAAGGGCAAGATGAAATGAAGAAAAAGTGGGACAGCTACCGGGAGAAAAATGTAAATGCAGGAAATGATGCAATCGAAAATTAAAAAAAAAAAGAAGCGACCAATGGATAACAGAAGTACGTAAGAGAACAGAAGCGCATCCAGCAAGATTTGGAACCTTGTAAAATCACTGGTCTCCAAGAACGACTCCCATAGAAATTCTTGGTGCATGATTGAAGTAAAAATTTAAGTGAACAAGCATTGCTGAATATTCAACCAGGGATTATTTAATAGTTAATAAAGAAATGTAGGATGTGATGGCCATCGCGCCATCACATTCTGTGGCGCGATGGCCATGTCTGCCCATCGCGCCACAGAATCCTGCGGAAACAAATAAATTTGAGAAGCCTAGAGTGGGAATGAACAGATACGGTCCCCCCCCCCCTCCCCTCTCCCCAAACAACTGTTGGTCTGGACGGAATACTAACTAGCTGATAAACCTGTTTGGGCCGAAATGTAAATGTAAGGCGTCATTGAACAGGGTATAAACTTTGATACAAACCAAACAGGTACCGAACCATTTGCTCTAGAACAGAGTTTAATATATAAAGGTAACAGAGGCAGTATTTGCAATGCATATAAATTCGCATTACAGGCAATAAAATTAAGTTCAATCATGGATAGAAGTAAAATGAATTCATCGGGAAACCACAGAATGACTTTAAACAGGGCAGGCGCTTTGATTAACCACGGCACTAACACGATGCATTGAAATTACGATGGCGTAGGGATAAACCATTATAAGCAGCACGAATGTTTAGAGGGGGCGTATGACAACGTAAACAGGGAATTTATGTTGAGTATTCTGACACTGGAGGGCTTAGATGGCAAGGTTATACAGTGCATTCAGGTAATTTAATTAGACCACAAGGTGCACTTGATATGGGATGGGCGTAAATGCACGCAGCCAGTCAACACTCGTAGTAATTTGATGCAAGGGTGCTCTTTGAGCCAAATACTGTTCAGCTGCTCTCAAATTTGTAGGGCCCGTCAAGTTGCATGATTGCAACTTTTTCCCTATTTGTCCTGGCCATACACTTGCTTGTGAAATAAACATTCATTCATTCATTCATTCATTCATTCATTCATTCATTCATTCATTCATTCATTCATTCATTCATTCATTCATTCATTCAAATATTTGTGGTCACAAGCCACAAAGTTCGGTTAACGTTTAGCACTGTAATAAAGTCGAGAATAATGCTTTTTAACCGCAGTAGACTTGGCGTGGTGCCTATCCAGCATAACGAAATACCCAGAGTCGCGGGATAAAATACTTGAGAGTCTCGGTGAATAAAAAAATGCTTAGTAACTAACTAGCAACGACTTAAATTTAACGGAAGGCGTAACGCGGCTGTAATGAAACAGGGCGCTGCAGAAGTACTATAACAAATACGAAGCAGTGCGAGGAGTTTCGAAATGCTTAATAGTTCTGGGCCTTACATTTTCGACTGCAGTACTCTGCTCAAAACCTTGAAGTAAACCAAAGAACGGTAGGCCGTTTGGCTTTAGAAGGTGCAACTAATCAAGAAAATACGCGCTGCGCGTCGTTTGTAGTTGAATTAAATTGAATTGAATTGATAGAATTGATTTATTCTTGCACGCAAAAAAAAAAAAAAAACACGTTCGCGCCAAGGGGGCCGGGAAAAAAAGCCGTAAAACAGCTTGGCTATCCCCAGCCCCCCGGTGCGACAGGCGGCAAGCGGCACTGGCCAACATTAACAAAAATCAACACAAACGAAAACGCAACATATATAAAATATGTGCAGTGACTATAAACAGTACTCAAAATACATACTAAACAGGGTTTGGAAAAATAGAAACTTACAAATACAGTAGCGAGAAAAGGAAAATATTTATCCTTATAACAACATCATGAGTTAAGTATAAATAAGCTGCGTATATTGTTAATAGGAATGGTAGAAATTTCTTGAACATTATTTAGTAAAGACGGCAATCTGTATCGCAACATTTGTTTTCCATAATTTGTTCGGCATTTTTTTTTTATTTTCCAGGTTTCAGGATTGCGAGTAGAACATATGGAAAATAGCTTTTCTAGACCAGCTAGATTAATTAGTGAGCCGTTATTTACTACTGCTTGTTTGTAACATCAGCTAAGTTTATAACTGTAAATAGAATCCATGCGAATAACATTGTACTTTTGAAATAGTTCTCGTGTAGGAGAAAGATGCGAAACCTTGCTGACTGGACGAATAGCTCGTTTTTGTAAAACTGTTATTTTTCCTATATTTTCCCGAGTTGTGTTAGCCCACATTAATACGCCGTAGGTAAGCGCAGAGCTCAAAATAGTTGTAAAGTACAAAGTTAACTGAAAGAAGTTTTGAGAAGCTCGAGAAGTTTAGAGCTGTGTTTCGAGGATAGGTTACGAACTCTTGATCCACGCAACTGGATTGTTAAAATCTTTTAGTATACGTGTGCACGCAGTTCCGAGAAAACTAGAAGATATGGGAATACAGTAAAGAGCAAGGAGTTGACAAGGAAGCCAAGACAACGAAAAAAGAGGCAAAGCCGACAGGAACGAGAAAGTGGAGAGAAAACATAAAATAGAAAACATCGTTAAAGATGTACAGGGCAAATAAATTTGTTATCCGAAATAAAATTTCTATGATAAATGCAAGGTCAGCGCTCTGCTTCTTGAAGCTAGGGTAGGTTGATTTAGAACGAAAAGCTTTGTGAAGAAGCATGCCGAAAATGAGGGGGCATGTGTGGCCTGCGGAAAGAAAACAAGCAACCCGACCCATCTTGCTGGAATATGATTATCCTGCCAATTCATGCGAGGAAAAAAAATCCGCCTTCCGTAGCCTTCGGCTTCAAAGGTAGCACACAGACAGTAAACCACAAGTCTGCAGAGGTGACCAAAAAGGTTGGGATGCTGATGAAGGAAGAGTAGATATATAATATAGCCTATAGGCTATATATAAGATTTATAATATAGCCTATATGTATAGATAATATAGCCTACAGGTGTAGAAGATATATAATATAGCCTATGGCAAATGACCTACAGGTCATCTGTCATGAGCAAAATTTAATTCGAGTCTGCCGCTAATAGTAGCGCAAAAATTTAGTGGAGTACAACATAAAATACACTAGCATCTTTTGTGAAATGACACATGCCGTCACACTTGGATACAAAGGGGATATAGTAAAGGGTCAATCAATCAATAAAACCTTTGAGTCATAAAGGGTCAATCAATAAAACCGTTGAGTGCCCGCCTGACATGCAGCGGCCAAGCATTATCCGTAAGTTATAACGTATACGTTATGGGTGACGGATTACGGTATACCAAGAGATTTATGCTTCATACAACATCGGCTTGTGTTTGCACAAGACACCCTCGATCATCGGTAGAGCAACGTTTCATCGCAATGACAAAGCGGAAGAGCAACCGGTTCCTAGAACATTTAAGCACTCAAGACAACGGTTACGTGCAGACGCTGAAGAGCTGTTTCGACGAGAAACGGCACGGGAATATGCCGCGTCTCAATCGGTGATGTAACGCAGAAATTGTGCAAGCAACGTGCCTGCATGGTCACGTACCTCACCGGCAATATTGACATTGTCAGTGACAATAAAAGACCTCGTGACTCGAATAGCCGTCAGTTTTCCCACTCTGCAACAGCGGCGAAGAAGCAACCATTTTTTTTTTTTTTTTGTCGGAGTTTACGGGGGCGCAACCTGGCGCAACGGGGGTTTACCAGGACCCAACCTGCATTCCAACTTCTCTGCAAGTGTGAGCGTGTGCGCGCGCGCAATGCATCCATGCACACGCCACATTGGCTTTGTCACCTACGTGACATTTCCAGGGCCGCATGATAATAGTCGTATAAGGACTGGTTACTACTCGTTGGGGAGAGTTCGTTTCGATGTCCGGTAACACTTCTGCGATGGCATTTCTTTCCCCCTTTGACATCTCAAGGCTGCCTTATAGAGGAAAGGGGGAAAGGAACTTCAGGACTCGTGTTTTCATTGATGGGTGCACGCGTGACTGCATAATGGACACACCTGTTAACTTTTCGAAGGCCGCAGGCAAGGCATAAAGTGTCCTCTCATGCTGAATCCAAGGTCGGGGCTCGGTGGCCCGTGTAGGAGTGTTGCGGGAACGATTGCATAAAACGTCATCGCGCGTGCCAGAAGACGACGGCTCCGATTGCGAGGTTACTTCCCGTAAATCGATTTTAATGTCAAAATGATGCACTGGTTTAGGGCGTGAAACACCGTCGGCGGTACTCAATCCATGTCCCATTTTTTATTGTGTGCGTGCATGCGCGCGTGGAAGCAACTGCCGTCAAACTTACTTGCTTTAGCCAGTTTGCGAATTATGCTGATTTAACCGTTTATCAGTTGCTTCCGAGGCAGGAACTATGACCCTAATTAGAGATACTTTTCTGATGAGGCGTAGCTGGATACTTTCGGTTTTTTAGGTCTATAAGGTGGAATGAAAATTCATTAGACGTGTATATTCCTGCGCCAATACATTAATCCCGATTTGAATGTGACGTCAAGGCACCCCCCTTCCCCCCCCCCCCCCCCCCCCCACACACACACACGCACAATTTAACGTACCTACACAAGGGGATTTGCCAATGGCGATGACGGCTGCCGGCCGTGGCCCACGGCCGAGTCGCCAATCTCCCACTTGGCTGAAACGTCAACATATGCTTTCACACATAACACACGTAATATGTCCTAAGTGTCTCTAAATTCTTTAATGCCCTCGAGGACTTTCTCGAGGATAGCCCGCCGCAGTGGTTACTCGAGTAGCTACTGAGCCAAACGACGCGGCTTCGATCCCGGCCACGGTGGCTGCTTCTCGGGAGGCGAAAAGCGAAAATACCCCCGAGTCTAGATTTGGGCGCACGTTGAAGACCTCAAGGCGGTGAAAATTAATCCGTAGCACTCCACTTCGGCGCTTTAAACCCCACAATCAACCAACTTATATAGGATAAGTAATCTACCTTCTTTTTTCTAATTTGAAACACCAATTTCAAGCGAGGCAACAAAATTTTCGTGAACTTAAGTTGACGTAGCGACGCTTGTATTGGTCATATAAACAGGCCTGTTGCAATGAGTTGCCCAGTCTACACTATTCAGCGTGGCTGTTGTTGTGAGCCGACGAGAAAGGCGACTGTTGCCTGAACAATTTTGTCCGTTTCCCCGTACTCGAAAATCGTACGGTGGAGCCGCCACACGTGTTAGCGCTTACCAATGGAGCGATTGCGCGCATCGCCTGGGGGACAAATACTCGCCACAGAAGAGATAATTGGCGGCGTGCGAAAGGGCAAAGGCGCGAGTTAATTGGGTGTAACGCGCCCGCTGACTGGACGTAAATTTTCCTCGTCATAATAAGCGAAGCCCGATATCGATCTTCGAACGGTCGACTGACGGGACTCAAACGGGGCTTGAGGGAGGAATACTGCACGCCTTCTTACGGGGCTTTGCCGCGAACGGCCTTGCGAGATGAACTGGGTGAACTGTTTGTTTTGACGCGAGGAGCCACACCTACAGGCGCGGGCGAAGATTGGCTGTTTTCAAAGCTACAAGGTCCCCTTGCAATAACTTCAGCGCGCACTCACCGCGGTGGCGTGCAATTATATAGCTCTGACGCGCGTCCGAGGTCACGGGTTCCGATCCGGAGGCCGTACGGGCAAAGAACAGAATTCCCCGTGCGTTCGACATGTCTGTGTGAGTTAAGGATCCGTAGTTCTCCCCTTCGGCGCGCCTTTTAGCTGCGGTGTATCTTCGAAACGTTCAGTGCCAGTTTATACTCATCTCGTGCTCTAACGCATGCAGACGCTGTTTATTTCTTAAACGTTTCAATGTAGGTGGCATTTTTGTCCTGTGTTACGGCTGTCTTGACGTCACTGGGATGTAGTCAAAGAAAAACCATTACTAATGCAGTTTGACTATCACTGCTTCACGCTTAAGAAGTCACCTTTCAAAGTTGCTTCGTTATTTAGCCCGTGTTTACATACTCGAAGCACTAACTACTACACTTCTAGTTAACATTAATATGTTCAGAGTTGAGTTCCTATCACCCTATGGGGAACGACGATGTTATCAAGTCTTGTTCTTACCGTAGCATTTGTTTTGCAACTAGTTTTTCACGGTAACGACAGCCCGTTCGTTTTCGTATGTCTACTATTACTTGTGTTTAGGAGTCAGAACGCATGCGCATTGTGTTTTCTTTTTGCTTTGTATTGTAATGTTGCGTAGAAAATGTACCAGATCCCTCAGTAATTCGCAGGGCTACAAGGGTAGCTAAACAGAACAGACACATTTATGGGATTATAGGTGTTGATTGCGGGCACCCGCTGGCAGGAGGGCCCTATTACGGGTTGGCTTGGCATCGGCTGGCTGCCCGTACGTTCCCTGTTCACCAGGTCTTGCTTGGTCACAGGGTCCGTGCTAGTCAGGCGAGCCATCCCACTGCTCGTAATAAGGGGAGGGTCCGGGGTGATTGGGCAGTCCCGTATTAAGTACTGTGCCAGCGGAAGGTTAGAATTTACATGTGGTGGGGCAAAGGCGGGTGGGCGTGGTGTAGGATGCTCAACATTCATTGCAAGCGGCTTTGTCTCTTGCTAGTCTCTGGGTACGGGGTGGGGAAGGACTCTCGTTCTTGCCGGTAATGGGCCAGAATGTAGGTGCACTTGAGCAGTCGTTCCGTCTCGGGTGCATCAGGCAGTGTTTGTCCCGCGTGGTTAATGTCCCGTGGTGTGTGCGCCGCATGCACCGCTTCATTACCAGCGAGGCGCTCGTGTCCGGATATCTAGATTAGCCCCACGTCGTGGTTGTCTTGAGTGTCTTGAGTGTCTTGAGCGCTGTCAAGGGAGGCGCATCCACGGAGGTGGTTGCGGCAAGCTGCTTTGTGAGTCCGTTAGTACCATAATGGTGTATCCGTCCGGCGCCAAAGATATTTCCATTTTCTATGCACTCTCCTTGGATAGGGTTGGTATCGTCACAGTGATGACTTCTTGCCCTCGGGTTGTTGTCACGCGGGAGGCCCGAGCCGGTTTGCCCGGGTACGGGGATGCGTCGCCATGACTGGTGCTAAGGGTATGCCCGTGTTTGCTGTGTGTGCCTCGCGGCCTGGCTGCAGCACGGCGGGCCTTGTTGTGGAGGACCAGATGCACATTCGTTGGCATTGGATCAAGGCGGATGGCTCGCCTGAGCGGAGTGGTGTGCATTTGTGGTTTTGCCGTGGCGCTGTGGCGTAGCCTATAGTTTCCGAAGTTTGGCTGGCCCGTCGAGGCTAACTTAAGGTTCTCTAGTTGGCCCAACTTGGCTTGTTTCATTTTTTTTTTCCCACGTGTTTCGCGTGCGAAATTGCAGCGAATTCTTCGTGGAGGTCTGAGGAGGTAAGCCAATGACATTTTTGTGTGCTTGTCGCAGTGCTACGCTAATTTCGTCATTTTCCCTCGACTTGAGGGCCTCACATGGCGTACCATTTGCGACTCGGTTGATAAGGAGGACGCGAACGATGGGGGGTATGTCTTGCATGCCATAGCTGCGGTGCGATACGTGTTGGGTGAAATGCGTGATTTTATTCGGTGTCCGCTGTAGCGTGGGCTGGTGTATAGGGACCGGGCAGCTGGACGGGTGGCGCCACCACTCGGCGCTCCCCTCGTCAGTGGAATGAGCCGGTGCATTGGACTACACAGCCCCCCGTTGTCTTTTTCGTGTTTGCTTCGGTGCTTTGAATGTTTTGGTGGTGTTGTGAGCGTATATGTGCGCTGAAACAAAGTCTAGACAGATGTGTCGGGTTCTTAGATGCAGTAATGACTACGTAAACTTGTCGGACGCTACTAAAGTTGGGTATCGGCTGCAATGGCATGAGCGCTTTTTGCAGCGATCTGCACTTGGCTACACCCGTTCTGAGTACGAATAAAACTACTATTAGTAGTATTATTTTCTTCTTAAATGCACTAACGGCTACGCAAACTTATTGGATGCTTGTAAGGTTGGGAATGGGCTACATTGACACGAGCGCTTTTTATAGTACTCTGCGCCTGGCTCCGCGCAATCTGAGTAGGAATAAAACTATTAGCAATATTATTATTCATTTGTACCTCTTCAAATTTTCACTGGTTTCAATGACTACCGTTTCCACGCCAGCCTTAGCGCTGGGATACCTCGATACGTGTGCTTTAAATATAAAGGCACCTGCATACGAGATGGATTACCGTGTAGCCGTAGAATTGTTGCGGTAGTTTACACTTTCTGTAACCGTGAGCTTCGTGCCTTCGGTTTTGGTGAGCGACACTGTGACAGCATGGGAGCCTGAAAGCCGAAGTGGAAATCCCACATTTGTGGTGGTCATTTTATCAAGAGCCAAAGTTATTCACCAACTCAACAGCCCAAGCTACAAGCTACCCACCATCCCTCCTCCCCTTCCCGTAGAATAAAGGCTGGAGTTAAAAAATGTGGCAGTGTTAACGTCAGTCAATGTTTTTAATGCTTAAGTATTATTTACAGAGTACCTAAAAATCGTGTAATGCCTGGTGAAGACACCAAAAACCGCGCGATTGGTTGCCTCAAATATATGGGTGCATCAGCCCGAGTCCTCCAGCACAGACACATTTCCGACACGCTGGACAAAGTTTAGATTTGGAGAGGGGGGCATCGAAGTTCAAAATTAAACAGAACAATCGTCTAGCCCTCCGTCTAATGATTATGAAGATTGAACGCACAGCTTTCTTCCTGCGAAATCGAATGGGAAATGGTCAAAGTCAAAGACGCTGCGATCAAAAGACCAAACTGCGTGCTGGTTAAATTCGATGCTCAACTAGTCAAAGTTTAAATCCAGAAGGCAACCAATGAAACTCATACGATAGAGCTTTGCGATAAACCCTCATCGTCGTTAGACGAAGGTGTGCATGATTTTTCAAGCGTAGGTGGCAGCTTGTAAACCGACCACAGCATTCAGTTGTGAAGTTGAGTACAGGTTTCTGGCACCTTCCTATCTTGCGTCCTTCAGCCACGCAGAAATTGGTTTTTGAAAAACCATTTACCAACTAGCCAGCAACTATTGCAATTCTTGTAAAGCAATGCTTCTCCGCGACAAGCAATAACGTTCTACTATCATGGGGTATTTATTCTATCAACGATTCCCGATGACTGTAGTAAGAGCATTTCTGTGAAATTAAACACGTTTCAGCCGTAGGTAATGAAGTTACGGAAGCGTCGTCCATCACAATTTCTGTTTTGGGGTAAATCTTAGAAGACACCCTCCAACTTTGTCTTTCGCTTGTGCACGACGTCGATGCCGTTTAGTCATCAACTGCCCAAGGCCAGCGCCGCAGCATTCCTAGATCGGTTGCACACGCCGGCTTTGTGGGAGCATTTAGCTGCAGTATACTCCTCGATACGCGAAACTGCATGCAGGCATCAAAAAATTGCATGAAGCAACGAACTTTCACTTCCAGCTTGACGTCCAGCTTGGCGCATTGAGCGTCGTCTGCTATTTGTCAATACCGAGTATGGGCGTAAATCACACACATGGCATGCCTCGTAAACGTCACATCCACGCTCAAGATTTACCGATCTGAAAAATGCACGTGGGGTTACGTACGCTTTGCAAACCGCACCGCAGAAAAACGACAGAAAGCCATGCGCAGTTACGCTGCGCTGACCGCCACCGGCATTCCACTGACGAGCGGTTCGCCACGGGCGGCGCTGTTCGCTGAAGCGACGGTGGTGCCATACAACGGCCGCCCGGTCCCTATAGGCCCGAGCCGTTTTAGACCAGTAAGCCACAGGATGCGAAGGATAGGGACGTTAGACCGCAATAGTCAGTGCTGGATTCAGGATGCTTTTCCTGCGATGTTTGACTGAACCGAGTGTAAGTAGGGTGTATTCCGGGACACACTCGAGACCCCTGGCGCATATATGTGGCGTGGCGCCTCGTCAATGACGCTTTGCACAATATCTTGTTTCCCATAGAACCGGTGGGGGTCCAGATTGTAAGGTCATCGGCATGTAGTTCGGTCCTAAGATTGCGCATGCTCTGCAACAGGGGCGACAGTCTACACCACCACTTGAGAAGTCTGCAACATGTACCGTAATCTCTCACAGAGAGAAATGGTTTCCGCCTCCATAACAAAAAGTGTCGCGGCTTCGTTGGTATAGCAATGCGCGCTGTTATTCCGAAGGGAATAGTTAGAATGGCAAGGTCAAAATTGGCCCTGAAACTTTCTCGGCTTACAGCGTCACAACAGACAAAACAAAATCACTGCAGATGGACGGATGTCCCACGGGTCGAGACACGCGCACGTGAGGTTGATAAGCCGACTGGCGTAAGGGGTCAGTCGAAAGTGAAGAAAAGGAGGGTAAAGAGGTCTTACGGGTTATAACCTCAGCAGTTTAAAATAGCTCGGCCGATTGAGCAAGGCATCAAGAAAGCGAGATACCGAGTAAAGAGGCTGGTTGTGAAAAGCCGACGTGGGAATTCCCAGCGCCTGTTCGGGGTCGTTCCTCAGTATGTTATCTATATATATATATATATATATATATATATACTCAGTAGGTGCAACTTACAAGCTACCCAGAATCTAGAAAGATGCACGGTCCACACGTGGGGAACCACGTGCAAAAATAAAAAGCGTGGAGTGCGGCAACTGAGCGTTTCTTTTCGCCATGCGGTGCTACCGAAGACACCCTGGAGCGCACACGCCTCATTTGCACATGCAGGGCGTATCGACGGCTTCAGCGAATAAACTGCAGTGAAAGTGGTGGCTGCCGCGATAAGTACCGCGAGTGCGCAGGGAGAAGGGCAAATGACAAGCACATCGGGGGGCAGGAGCGTGCTGACGTCCAGTTGCCACATACCAGGCAAACTGTAGGGCAACCGGTAGGAAAAGCGGACACGCCTGAGAAAACGTGTGCATCGTCTCCGAAGCGGTCGTTAGCCGTCGCACTGGGCGATATCAACGTCCACGCGTGCCTCGTTAGATGACCTGCGGGGATTGCTACAAGGAAAGCATTGCCGTCGAATCAGGCGTGCCGTAACACCAAAACAAAACAGAAACTTTGACGTCGGTGTAGGCGTTGCGAGGGGAAATAAAGAGAAGATTGACGGATCTCGCGCATCCGTTGGAATCGATGTAACGCGAAGCTTTCATCCTGGCATACCTTGGTTGAAATGAACTCGCGGGCAGCATTCTTATGAGACCGTTATTATGCTTAGCGTACGTAGTTGCGGATTTTTCAGAACGATAAGCTGTAGGAATCCGTCGAGGAATGCCAGGCGCAACGAGAAACTTGCAACGTATGAATCTTCCCGATGAAGACGATACCAGCTGTAAGCGCAGAGGCGTGATAGACGCATGAAGTGGGGCTCGATCACTTTTACTCAACTTTATTTGTGGTTGTGTTTCCTGCATTTCATTGCTTGTCCTTTTGTTTATTTTTTTTTGTTTTCTCTCTCACTGTTTTCTCTCCCCCAATCTCTAACATCCCCCTCATTGCATTGTAATCATCCCCATCTGGCGTAGCAAGCCAAGCTGATCCATAGCAAAGCTGATCGCTCCAGTCCACATGAAAGAGCTCTCTCTCTCTCTCTCTCTCTCTCTCTCTCTCTCTCTCTCTCTCTCTCTCTCTCTCTCTCTCTCTCTCTCTCTCTCTCTCTCTCTCTCTCTCTCTCTCTCTCTCTCTCTCTCTCTCTCTCTCTCTCTCTCTCTCTCTCTCTCTCTCTCCATCACCCGGGTGGTTTGCCGCCAGTCGCTTCCCAGCCGTATGTAGTACAACTTCCCTGCACCTCCCTCCACTCCACCCCCCCTTTCCACAGCGTGAGTCGCTTTACTGGCACTGCGGGAGCGATACGTGGTGACCAACGTAACCTGCAGTGTAAGATAAAACCCAGTGGCGCATTCGGCAAGGCTGCAACGCGCAAACTGGAAGGCTGTTCGGCGGCGGCGAATACGGGACGGCGTGCGTTATCTCGGCCCAGCGGCGCATCCGGTCAGAAAGCAGCAAGAGCAGCCGCCGCCCCCCCGCCCGTGAAACCGAGGGGGAGAGCCAAGAGGTGGCTTCGATTGATTGATTGATTGTGGGGTTTAACGCGCCGACGCAACGCAGGCGATGAGGCGCGCCGTAGTGGAGGGCTCCGGATTAATTTTGACCACCTGGGGATCTTTATCGTGCGCCGAAATCTCGTACACACGGGCGTTTTTGCTTTTCGCCTCCATTAGAAAAGCGGCCGCCGCGGCCGGGAATCGAACCCGCGACCTCGTGCTCAGCAGCGCAACGCCTTAGCCACTGAGCCACCGCGGCGGGTTCGTTTTAGAGGCGGCTTCGTTTTAAAATATACGGCATGAAGCTCGCAAAACTATCAAGCATGACAAATAAGCAAAGCTACGGGCACTGTAACAAAATTTATGCCAAGATGCTTCTTTGCGCCTCCAACTACTCCTCCCGCAACCGGCATGCTCCGCGTCATCCCTGGGATCCCTTTCCTTTATTACAATAAAACATCGGGGATTTCCGGCAGAGGCAGAAAACAGTTTTAGGCGTCAGCTACGTGGAGATGTTCCCTAAGTTCTTTCTGACCTTTTTTTTTTTTTTTTTTTTTTCGCGGTTCAAAATGTTCGACCACACTCATGACGTTTGCAGTTTCCTGCGTCTGCCTAAACTGTGTGGCCCGGTCCTCACGAGAGCTGCCGATTGTCGGCACCAACAACTCATTTCTCTTCTACCTGCCCCTTCCCCCGTTAATAAACCGCAACACGAAATATCGATACGTCCTATTTGGCGTGTACGGTACCATTCTCCCGCTGCCTCCCTGCAAGTGTTTCGAACAACGCCGCTCGACAGCTGGCCCAAGCCACCGCGAGGACACTGTCCTACAAACGTACCGACTGGCTATCGCTCGCGAGTTTAACAAGGAGCGCCAACCGGAAAACCGCTTAACCGGACGCAGAAAGTTTCTTGTTTGAAACGCAGTATAAATACCCCCGTGATGGGAAAAAAAAACTAAAGAATAAGACAAGAAGGGCGAGAACAACAATCCGCTGGTATGGCAAAACATTGCAAGTAAGGGCTATGCATTACCATGGAGGCAAATTGCACTCAGTACGGCAATCCCATACGCTTCAACGATTTCACGCGCGGTTCGGTTTCCAATCCGGTATATTTTTCCACGTGAAAGCGTTGAGGCGCGTGAGATTGCAAGACTGGATGCAAGGTTTCCATTGCAATGTAGCATTTAATTGCAACGTTTTGGGCCACCACGGGATTGTTTTTTTACTATTTTATTGTTTCTTGATTTTTTCTCTCTCCATAACGTGGCTATTTATACCGCGTATGGAACAATAAACTTTCAGTGCTTAGTCAGCGCCGTGTTTGTTTCTACCATTCCCTCACCGAGTTTGTGCCCGCCTTTCTCTCGTGCCTACAATTCTCTCGTGCAGTAACGTGCTGTTTGCCGGTTATGCCGTGGGATACCAACTCACCCAAACTTTCCGCCTTACAAGCTTTAGTAATAAAAGTCGCACGCAGAAAGCGTGAACAATTAAGGAACAAGCATTTGTCAGCTTTGTGCCCACAGTCGACGACAAATTAAGCGATTACACGAGAATATGCAGCGAAACGCGCAAATTGCTGGATTCATTTACGTGCAAATCAAATTATCGCATGGCTCAATTCCAAACAAACTCCGAACGCACCTAAGAACTTTTATGAGTCGTTAATGCGAAAGCATTAACCATGATAAACAGCACAGAGAACGAGACGAGGAGCAGAAAGACACGGGACGAGCGCTGGTCCCGTGTCTTTCTGCTCCTCGTTCCGTGTCTTTCTGCTCCTCGTTCCGTGTCTTTCTGCTCCTCGTCCCGTGTCTTTCTGCTCATCGTCCCGTGTCTTTCTGCTCCTCGTCCCGTGTCTTTGCGCTCTTCGTCCCGTTCCCTGTGCTGTTTATCATGATTCAAACCAACTGGCCCAAATTTCCCTTTTGCTGCAGAAAGCATTAAAAAGAACGCCGCTGAGTGCTCATTGGAGTTTGGCGCTGGTACTGTGGCGCTGCTGTGTGAAGTCAGTGGAGCTCGTATATTGCCGAACACCGGCGAACACCTCAACTGCACCAACAACTGCAACTCTCGGATCCGCTTTCAACGTGGCTCCTCTGCGCATCTCTGATAGCGCCGTGTTATACTTGTATTTATTATTGCGGACGAATCGCTGGTGCTATAGAACTCTTCGCGGTCGCGTGTCAGCTGTTTCTCGGCTTCCGACGCCAACACCAGCCTTTTCGCCCAATAGACCATTAATTACATTCGCACAAAATTACGATAGTAGGATACGATACGATAATACGATAGTACGATAATAGCGTTTTGTAAACGCACCGCAATTGCCTGTAGGGTTTAACGCGCCGACGCAACGCAGGCGATCAGGCGCGCCGTAGTGGAGGGCTTCGGATTAATTTGGCCACCTGGGGATCTTCAAGGTGCGCCGAAATTTTGTACACACGGGAGTTTTTGCTTTTCGCCTCCATCAGAAAAGCGGCAGCCGCGGCCGGAAATCGAACCCGCGCCCTCGTGCCCAGCAGCACAACGCCTTAGCCACTGAGAAATGCACCGCAATCACTGCATTATTCGAGCTCCGCGGTTCATAGTACAGAATTTCGCGTTTTCCGGATCACGTTCTCACTCGTGCGCGCCGCACAGTTCTTCTTGTGGTTTGAACACGCAACATTAAACGCCACGTGCGTTCGCGTCTAAGCGGAGCTCGGTCAATGAATCGCCCACACCTGCAACATTATTCCTCGAAGCTACTTGACATGTCTGCAGGTAGCGTTGATAATCCCTTCTAAACGTGAGGCACCATACTTGCGCCCCTCAACACGAGTAGATTGGGAGCGGCTCTGCAGTCTGCTGTGATTTTTGACATATTTATTTTGGCAGCGCGTGAACGACCAGGGCGAGTTTCTGGGAAAGTTCCTTCCTCCTCTCCTTTCCTTGCGTTGGCCACCGTACGCCGGGGAGAGGGGCGCGCCTTAATAATGACGCCGTCGATGTTACCCTGGCAAGACGCCCGGCTTGCTGTTCGCAAGATGCTGGTGAAGATAACGACGAATGACGGGTGACGCACGCACGCGCATGGGCCTCTTTAAAGTACCTCGTTCGATTCTCCGCTGCTCAGGTACACGTGAGAAGTGCGTTCATCTCGCGCCACGCCGGTGCACGCGACATGTCCGAGGGCCCAGAACGCGGGTGGTGTCAGTCGTTCCGTTTGCTGTGTCGCGAATACGCGCGGAAGATGGGGTGCTGGAAGCCTTCGCGGGCTTTACAAGGTCCTCAGAACGGTGAGTTTATCTGCTGAATTCTGAGTGCAAAGGGTTTATATATACAGTAGACGCGCGATAATTAAAACTAGTCGCATAATTCAGACGTTCAGACGCTTAATTCGAACAAATTTCAAAATTTGGTAGGACAGCTATGCTTTCAATGTATTTTAACGCCACTTCATTAAAATTGCTCCATTGTCCAAATTCGTACTTTTTGCTTTTCCTTGACTGAAAATATCTGTTGAGTTAGCTGCCCATTTGCATCCTTATATCACTAACAGTCACGGATTAAGCCATTTGTTTACCTGCGTACAGATCTTGACCAGGGCAGAAAATGCTCGTAATGAGCTGGCTGCCCTTCCAGGCGTCGAAAACTTTATTTTGAACTCTTACGCAATCACAGAGCAGTCATCCATTCGTGTTTTCTTTTAATTGTATGCGAACGTTGTATTATTAAATATATGGGAATGTTTCGTTACAACACAAGCTGGTATGGTGCCCCTACTAATATTTATGAGAACTGGTAATTCAAACAAGATCATGTGGTCCCGTCGGTTTTCAATTGTCGCCGACGCTTTGGAGATAGCCGACGCCTTGGTAGCCGGTTGCAGAGGGATTTATTACCGTTCGGGTCGTCAACACGGAAGGGCCGAGAACAGGGTTAGAGGGCTCTGCTCACGCTCCAAGCGTCCTTCTGGGTCTTCTGACACCGATGCACTGCATACCCGCATGGGCGAATGGCGCTGCGGTATGTCTGCTTGTTCCGCGTGCCGTACGCCCATACCCTTGGCTACAATATATATACAAAATCAGGGTGCCCAACCGGAACCGAACCGGTATTTCTGCCGGACAAAACGGTTCGACCATCCGTTGTTGATAACGGGGGGTCAGTGTTTTTCGGGGCTTTTTTTCTTTCACGCACCATCAACTTTGCCTTCAGATGAAGCGCTATGATCGCTCGCGTCTACAACGTGGTGAAAGGGCTCCGCATGAATACTGAAATGGCATTTTGCAGCTTGTTGAGCAAGCAGGCTGCAAAGCTAGGCAAGAGAAATGTCACTCTCCGCAGCATGCAGAGGATATGAACCACCGACTTTGCCGTTCCCTCGCTGAAACTGTGCAGGGGGCAATCAGGACGCGAGATTGCTGTACATAGGTTCGAACCATACGTGTGCCTACTTGTAGCACCTCAAATGTATTGAAATATTGTCTGGTCGGCTGGTACGCAGTGGTAACAATGAGAACAGCGCGACGGTCGGGACACAGGAATAAAGAAACGCCTACTTGCGCTGACAATAGAAACCACATGGTTTTATTGCATAGGGGCATTAGCTTTATGCAAGCGAAGCGAACGCCATGCAACAAGAAAGGGGGAAAAAGAAGGCGAAGCGGGGCCGAAAAAATAAGTTTCTAAAATACACTACAGAGGGAAAACTACATGTGCCAATGCAAGGTTTCGCGTGTCAATTCGAAATTGGAGAATATATATATATAAAGGACGACACATGTGTGTCGTCCTTCTGCGCAATTTTCATGGCTTTTCAAGTATCAAACCACCCTAGGTCGTCAACAAATCTTGCTGATCTTTCTTGACCTTGCCAGATATACTCCGCTTCTAGCGAACTGAGTTCAATTGAGTGTCCAGAGTTTAAAAAAAATGGCCGCGTATCTGCTCCTTTCGTTGCAAATGTCGACGAGAGACGATAGTTGACTGGCGCCCCTCCCATGTAAACGGCTCCCTTCTCTTTCCCGCTCACCTCTCCTGCTGTTCCTCTCCCGTCTCGTTCCTCCCAAGATAACATGCTAGAGGTTTGCTCAAGTCAATTCAAATTTACCGCGTTCTACTGCCCCAGGCCGGGTGTTTCGATGCCAGCGCTGCCGTACGGCGTAGACGCGCGTGATTCGAGGCACCATACTACAGTACTTATAAAAACACGTTGCCATGGTCCAAGTGCATTCTAAGCGGAACGTGGAACCTATCTAATGAAACCTTTTGTTGCTGTTGCCGTTTGATTCTTAAAATTCCGCCAGCAGCTTTAGGGGCGCGGGCAACAGCAGGCGACGATTTTCTGCAGTTGATGTAGTATTTCGTTTGATATCGCAAAAACCAAGCATCCATGAATTTTTTTAATAAAGTAACACTGCAAATATCGCTCATGTATTGATTTTGTGCCTCACATTTGCGTAATGTCCTGTTTTTATTCAACAATGTTGACAAGTATGAACATTGACAACGGACTTAGACGTTTAGATTTGGTTGTGCGGGATATGACTATTGCACAGATTCAGTTTCACTTTGGCCGGGTGGCTGAATCGAGTCACAGACGGACAGACCAACATTTCTGCGTTTAAG
>NW_027526335.1:78993019-79068725 GCF_048455015.1 Haemaphysalis longicornis | reverse complement strand
AGTGAAACTTCCGTTGTAAACAAAACGGTGATGGTGATGGCATAGAGTAACATAGGGCTATCTAGTGGTGACGAATCGCACCCGCGTGCGGCTTCATGCAGTCAGTTCCGTAGCCAAGCCTGGCCAAGGCTCGTCAAACGTCAAAATGGCAATCCGCGCATGTTTCCCGGCGAGTTCGAAGTGTCAGATTGCGACGAATGATCCCGGAACGTACTCCGAGCCACGACGTAACAGTGAGGATTTTAATACATGGGACTCTATGTGGGCTGCGCCGGGACTAGAGAGAAACAACGTAGCAGCCGGGAAAACGCAGCACTGAGGAACGTTAGAGCGGGGTTCTACTGTATAAACAAAACACAGGTTAAACATGCTTCAGCGAGTAACACGAGCGTGACCGCGAAAGTATTGCAATCGATCTTGGTGTGATGATGACTCCGGGTAGTGAACCCATTTTCCGAGTGGGTTGACGGATGGAACGCTCAGGAAGGAAGCAGAGCGCTGTGTCTCGTGCATGAATACTAGTTCTGTGTTAAGATGCTGTATCTCTCTCTCTCTCTCTCTCTCTCTCTCTCTCTCTCTCTCTCTCTCTCTCTCTCTCTCTCTCTCTCTCTCTCTCTCTCTCTCTCTCTCTCTCTCTCTCTCTCTCTCTCTCTCTCTCTCTCTCTCTCCTCCCACATCATCTGCATACTATCCCGCATTTGTTGCCATGCTTAATCTAGCAAGGCAGCCGTATCTATAAATTTAATGCGCCTACTCTTAGTTAAACAAAATGAATCCAAGCTTGTCGTTAGAGATGTTCCTTTCGAGTATGGCCTTAGTCACAGTTTGAAAACGAGATTTTCTTTCATGGATACGTTTTGCGGATGTGCTCATACTTGGCACGGGGCCTCGGGAGGCCCAAGGTAATGCTAAACTACTGCTGGTCGGGCCATAATACAGTCACTCCTCGTTATAACGAACTCCTCGGGACGAAAAGCTGGCTTTGTTGTAAGCCACGGGGTGATTCGGTGTGAAGCGGGAGTGGTTTGCTGTCTGTGCGCTGCGGTGGTCGCCACAAACAATTCGAACAAAGCGAAATTTAAAATAAAACGAGTTCGCTTTAATGATTTGGTTTACTCTATGTCGTCCTTGACTCAAAGCGAGTCCAAATAACAACCCCATCCGCTGGCAGGGATCAGCCTCATTATAGTTGCGGGGCTATGCACGAAACATGCTGTTACCCATTGCCTCTGCCACGACAGTGTCCGAAAGGGGCAGCGTTGCGGAAGAATAGAAGGAAAATGAGCGGAGGCACCAAAGAATACCCATCATTAGCTAGAGGAACTGATTGAAAATATCTTTATTTGAAAGAACAAAAGCACTGGCCATTACTATACTCCCCAATGCGAAATCTGTACGCAGTGCGAACTGAAGCCTTCTCAGCCACGGCGAATAGCTGCTGCGTCTCAGGATGTGATCGCGTGATCAGCGAACGCACGGCGGCTCTGCCGTTATTTCCCAGTGCGCTGCCGAGCATGTTGTTGCAAATCGTGTTTGAACGTCGCGTGCAAATGTCACATGGTTCGGATGAGCCAAGAACGGAGGGGGAGCGGCTGGCGAAAGTGTGAGAGGGAGGCAGTGAGAGAGCTCACGCCGTAGCAGCGCGTACCGTTTTCCCCTCACACTTTCGCGAGACGCTTCGACGAGCGTCTCGTGCGAGCTCAGCATAAACTGCCCTCCCCCTCAGCCTTTCGCCACACTTTTCTCCTCTGTTTTCTTTCTGTCTTCGCTCGCTCGGTTACAGCGCCGTCGCCACCGCCAAACCACAGTAGCGGCCACCAAAGCGCTGCGCACTGAGAGGGATGAAAGAAGACGGCTGTCCTAACTCCAGGGTCCTACTGGCCTCCACCGCCGCTGTCGCTCTCTCTATACCTTGATTTTGATTGTAGAGTTTTAACGCGCCCACGCAACGCAGGCGATGAGGCGCGCCGTAGTGGAGGGCTCCGGATTAATTTTGACCCCTTGGGATCTTTAACGTGCGCCGAAATCTATCTCGTACACATGGGCGTTTTTGCTTATCGCCTCCATCTGAAAAGGGGCCGCCGCGGCCGGGAATCGAAACAACGACCTTGTGCTCAGCAGCGCAACGCCTTAGCCACTGAGCCACCGCGGCGGGCCTCTCTCTATACCAGCCATGCTGGCAGGCAGGGTCATCGCCACGCAGGGTGGCCTCCCACTGCTCCCTTGACGTGTTTGTGATTGTATGTATAGTTGGTGTGTACTGGCATACCCATACCGTGTGGTTATCGTCCCCCATCTTCCGGCAGCGCGGGCTAAAAGGAGAATATAACGTGGGGGTACCAGGTGTGTAGTTTAGCCAGTGTGGGTATAGGGTGTCTTTCTGTAGTCTTTTGGGCATGTGCTCTTCTTCTTTAGTGAGGCTTTTATCCTTTGGTGGATAAAAATGTTCGAATAAAGACCGTTCTCAGCATAGCCGCGCCTCAGGATCTGGTCTTCAAATTTTGGAGCCATAAAACCCGAGAGAAGTTTCCCATTGGGCTCTACATGACGAAGTGCGACTTCGGGATTCTCAAGGCCTGGGAAACCCCATGATCCTGCTATCTCAGAGGCCTTGCCCTTGAGAACCCCGCCAGCTGCGCCTGGCTGCTCAACGCATCGAACCGTCGCCATGGAAGTAGGAGGCGCCCAACAGCAGCGAGGTTTTTGCTGCTTGGAGAGTTTGCTCTCTAATCCAAGACGTTCGTTTCCTATTTCTAAGCGTTATTCCTAACACTTTCCTTTCCGCGGCTTGTTTCGCCCACCTAAGTTTTTTTTTTCCCGAGGTTTTTGAGTGACGCCTGGCAAGCTTCAAGTTCTGCTAACCAGCACGTAACCCTATTTAGTAGAAGAAAAAAAACGTAAGCAACATATAGGGTGTGACGAGAAAGAACTCGTGATACAGCAACAATAAAACTACCGTGAATTCAGAGGACTTCCACGATGCGTATGGTGTGGGTAATGGATATAATAACAGTCTGAGAAAGCGAAGGACGCCTCTTGTTGGCGGATTTGCTTGAACGGCTCTGCGCATTTCCGGATCAACCCTGCGGGGCTATCAAGTTTTAGAACTCTCGTATGAACTGGCAGTGGGCCAACATGCACGCCAAATTAAACCGTATAACTGCTTCCTGTGATACGAACGTCAGAGCACTCTAATTTGCTGTAGTCTACGCTGTGCGTTTGGTCGACCTTCGCTTTGGCAACGACCGCTACGGACCAAAATCACTCGCGGTCAAAGGGCAGCTGCGTTATCCCACGTGGTTTGTAATTGTTGTCGTAGGCACGTAGCTTCGTAGGCACGTAGGCACGTACGCTCGTAGGCACGTAGGCTCGTAGGCTCGTAGCTTGGAAGCCTTTTAAGAGAATTCTCATGGGCTCAAAGTACGTTCGAAACCGCAAAAGTCGCGCTTTATGCCATGAACACTCGTAAAGCGAAATTTTAGGCTGCGCTTTGTGTGTGTCCGCCCCCTCCCCCCCCCCCCCCCCCCCCCCCCCCTACAAAAATGCATTTTTGTATTTTTTTTCTTAAACGGTATAGTCGGCACCGAATAAACATTGTCCTACCCGTATCGTTTTCAAGATACTTGGTAATTCTCTAATGAATCAATTCTTGGGGCTTGATTTATCCGGTTCTGCCTTTAGGACAATTTCCTCGCAATGTAAGCAGCTCCTCCTCCCCACATTACAAGCAGCTCTATAGGTCATGAGGAAGCCATCTTGCTTGTAGGTGTTTAACTTGTTTTTATCTGGATTACGTACATGTTTTTACGTATGTTTGAGTGCAGCAAGGTACTGGGGAGAAAAACAAACGCCCGAAATTCGTGGGCACCTACAAGAATTTGCTCAGGGAGGTAACAACTTGACTTAAATAAACTTTTATTGAAGACCTTACCAGCCTTCTTGAGCGTTGGTTACAAAGGAGGACGGGGCAAATTGTTCCTGTGGGCAGCCAGTAAGAATGGAGGGACCTGTGCGGACTCGCCGAAAGTAAATAACTCAAAAGCAAATAATTCACACTAAGCGAATGACTCTAAAATAATAAAACAAAGTCTTCTGGATACACCAAGCGTACCCTACGTAACTTTCCGATTTTTCTTCATATTTTTTCTTCTTCAGGGGCACTGCAAAACAGCTAATCGTCGCGGTGAGAGAGAGAGAGAGAGGGATAGATAGATAGATAGATAGACGAACAGACAAATATATATATATATATATATATATATATATATATCTATATATATATATATATATATATATATATATATATATATATATATATATATATATATATATATATATATATATATATATATATATACAGAAAGATAGGTCGGCAGTCTACAACGCCAAAGGAGGCATAGGGGTGTGGTTAGGCTCATTTTTTACTGCGGTTAATGACGTTAACACTTTTTTTAAGTATACGGAAGAAAGAAAGAAAGAAAAACACGCACCCAGAGTGGGGACCGAACCCACGCCTTTCGATTAGATCTCGAATGCCTTACCAATTCGGCTATCTGGGCGACTGTGTTCTCCTTCGCTTTCTGGGCTATTTATATTTACTAGAAGTGTATCTGACGCTTGAGGGTGGTAGCCAGCGCCACTCTGACTACACGGGGAGAAGGGGACCTTCTTTTCAACCCCCGGGGCGTGACTCGGACGTCTACAGCCTGTCATGAGCGGGTAACTGGCGGGAAGCCCTCTTATGCTACCTAGGCATCAAGGCTGCCAGAACCGAGACCCTCGCTAGGCTTTCGCAGAATAATATAGTAAGGGAATGAGGGGCTCGTTGAGGAAATACAGAAAGATAGGTCGGCAGTCTACAACGCCATAGGAGGCATAGGGGTGTGGTTAGGCTCATTTTTTACTACGGTTAATGACGTTAACACTTTTTTTTTAATATATGGAAGAAAGAAAGAAAGAAAAACACGCGCCCAGAGTGGGGACCGAACCCACGCCTTTCGATTAGATCTCGAATGCCTTACCAATTCGGCTATCTGGGCGACTGTGGTAAGGCATTCGAGATCTAATCGAAAGGCGTGGGTTCGGTCCCCACTCTGGGCGCGTGTTTTTCTTTCTTTCTTTCTTCCGTATATTTAAAAAAAAGTGTTAACGTCATTAACCGTAGTAAAAAATGAGCCTAACAACACCCCTATGCCTCCTTTGGCGTTGTAGACTGCCGACCTATCTTTCTGTATTTCCTCAACGAGCCCCTCATTCCCTTACTATATTATTCTGCGAAAGCCTAGCGAGGGTCTCGGTTCTGACAGCTAGCCTTGATGCCTAGGTAGCATAAGAGGGCTTCCCGCCAGTTACCCGCTCATGACAGGCTGTAGACGCCCGAGTCACGCCCCGGGGGTTGAAAAGAAGGTCCCCTTCTCCCCGTGTAGTCAGAGTGGCGCTGGCTACCACCCTCAAGCGTCAGATACACTTCTAGTAAATATAAATAGCCCAGAAAGCGAAGGAGAACACAGTCGCCCAGATAGCCGAATTGGTAAGGCATTCGAGATCTAATCGAAAGGCGTGGGTTCGGTCCCCACTCTGGGCGCGTGTTTTTCTTTCTTTCTTTCTTCCGTATATTTAAAAAAAAAAGTGTTAACATCATTAACCGTAGTAAAAAATGAGCCTAACCACACCCCTATGCCTCCTTTGGCGTTGTAGACTGCCGACCTATCTTTCTGTATTTCCTCAACGAGCCCCTCATTCCCTTACTATATATATATATATATATATATATATATATATATATATATATATATATATATATATATATATATATATAGAGAGAGAGAGAGAGAGAGAGAGAGAACGTTTATTATCAGCAGAGTATTTATGGTGTTCCAGGAGTGGTTCCTTGTTGATGAGAATCCATGAGCTGCCTTAGCACCGGCTGCCCTCTCGGTGAGCAGGAGCATGGTCCGAGAGGCAGGGGCAGGATTTGGGATGAGGAAAAGGGGTGATGGGTGCTTGTTTTTTCTACACTCAAGGATAATATGTCTGAGTGTACCAGGTTCTTGGCAGTATTTGCATTCTGCTGTGTATTTGGTTGGTGGATATCCGGTGTAGCGTAGTTGGATGCGGGAAGGCGTTGGTGTGTAGGAGTCCAAGTGTTTTTTCTTGAGGTTTCGGGAGGTTCGGGGAGGTATAGCGGGAAGGTTCGTCGATTAAGCTTGTAATGTTGTGTTATTTCGTGGTATGTTACAAGAGGAATAGGTTTCTCCAAATCCTCCGAGGCCTGGTGGGCAAATTCGTGGCCCTCCATGGAAGCATGTGCAGGCGTCCAAACAATCCTTGAAGTAGTCTTCGACGCCGCGTAAGCTTGTTGTATTTTCACGTGCAGTTAAAAGTGTGCTGCCGCACGGCTCACTGCCATGGTTGCAATTGAGCCTTCCTTTTGGCGGGACACGTGTGGCTGGTAGACCTAAAAATTCCGATTTCAAGAGTTCTAGGGCACCACAAGAAAAACCGTTTCAGATCAAGGTGTTTTAAGTGATGCGATACGGAATAAAGATAATATACCGACAAAGAACGGTTGTCTGTCCCTCTGACGTATGATTCAACAACTAAAATCCCCCTGTCACACGGGCACTTTCAATCCGGATTGAAGCGAAGCGCGATTGACTTTTCGAGCGCGCTAGACGCACTGCCGCTGCATCACGGCACGTTTCAACCCCGAGTGAGAAGTTGCACCGGTTGCACTCCCGTACGTTATACGGCGCCAAAAATATACTTCGCGGCCGGCGTCTGGTAACTTTGCCCGGTCGTAGGTATACGTAACTATATAAATGTTACCACACGCTTATTTTGGTCAAGTTATTCGACACGATTTTAGGCGTCAGATTAAGTTGTCAACATCTGTGCCATTAGTCAGCGGGGATGAGAGTACCACCTCTTTCGTGTGATCACGCTTGGAAACCTCAATCGCGCTTGAGAAACCAGGATTGAGTTCGATCCGGATCGGGCTCGATCGCGATTGAAACTGCCGTGTAGCAGCGCCCGATCCGGATTGAGTTCGATCCGGATCGACTCAATCGCGATTGAAAGTGCCCGTGTGACAGGGGTGTAAGATTGTCAGTTTTTTATCTACCCAATCAAAAGCCTGCGTGGCAGCTATCGAGGACACCATGATATTCTAAAAAGTGGATAAGTCGTCTATTGATCATCTTTTCAAAGAGCTTGCTCAAGCAGCTCGTCAAAGCAATTCGGCGGTAGCTTGTCGCAGAAGAGGCATCTTTTCCCTCTTTCAGTATTGCCAACACAGTTGAGTTTTTCCAAAAGCACGAGGAAAGTGCCCCGCACACCACATCTATAGAGGAGAGTATTGAGAGTGTCCACGTGGAGTCATTGTGTATGTCATTTCATCGGCCCCTAGCACTGAAACGCCGCATGCACTCAGGGCTATACCATAAGTTCCTGCAGAGAAAAAGGAGGTTTACACCCGCCATTAAATTTTTTGTTGTTATGGGCAGGCTTTCTTTCGGCAGACTGTTTGTATTGCAAACATGTCTTGGCGTAGTGGGAGGAGCTGGAAACGTATTCAAAGTGTTGTGTCAGGGTGTTTGCGCGGTCTTCAACTGTATCACCTGTGGTGCTGACAAGAGGTGTGACATGTGGTTGTTCACAGATGGCAGATTTCATTACGTTAGTGGCACAGTTATCACAGTGCTCATGTCCTGCGCACTTGGCTGGCGCATGTCGGTTTTCCGCGGCAGTTAGTAAAACCAGAGTCTTGAAGGACACTGGTACTGTTAAACCTGGATGTAACGAACCTCCATGTAACGAATTCCTGGATTTAACGAAGTTTTTCAATTCGCCATTGCCAACCCCATTGAAGCCCATGTGTTTGCGACCTCTATGTAACGAATTCGCCACGCTGATAAGTCCCTTTTTTTTTTTTGCACTTTTTCAGAAGAATCACCCGGAGAGATGCACCAATTTAGCAAATTTGACCCTCACCACAAACTACCGTGCGTTTTCACGTATGAGTGCGGGGTGCCGGTTTGGTGCTAGGCCTGCTTGTCAGCGGGTAGCCATGCGTCTCCCCCGCTATCTTTGGTGTCGGTTAGTCGGTTATGAGTTGTACTGCCAGATAACTTTTTTTTTTTTTGCCTTTTCAAGATAGGCTCGCAATTTTAAGCGCCGTCTCCACAGGCGAGAAAGAAGAACGTCGCTTGCCGGTGCAGTATCCCAGCTAGCTTACTCTCACCGATTTGAGTGCAGAAAAGAGCATCAAGTTCGCGCAAAGGCGCCCTTTTCAGATAAGTTCGGTCCTTGAAGGAAATTGAGGCAACGAAAAGTGCTAAAAGGCAAAAGTGATACTTAAGTTACGTTTTTAAATACGGGGGTGAGTGAGCTTGCTTATTTGAAAAGCCATGTGGTGGGAAAACAGCGGGCGCGAATCAGGCAGCTTTTCGCTGCGAACTAAATCCTTTGAGGGTGAGTTCACCGAGGTCACTGATGCCTAGTATTTTGGTTTCGTTTCTGCTGCATTCACGTGAGCCTTAACTCAAAACCTGCATGTAACGGAAACCTGAATGTAATGACAAATAGGGATTTTTGGTCAACTTCGTTACATCCAGGTTTAACTGTAGCACTGTGCCCATACCGCTGGAACTTGAAGCAGTGGCGTGAATCCGGTATGTAAGGTTGGACACTGCCTGCAGTGACAGACTCCGGTAGGACACTTCGGCCAAAAGTGAGAATCACATGTTTGGTTTTTACCTCCCCGCCATCGCGTTTGATAGTTATTCTTCTTACGGCAGTAATCCCCGGTCCCGCATGCCCTCGAGGAGGTCGGAGTCAGTTTCACTAAGCAGGTTCATCTCGAAAATAACGCCCTGCGAGCTGTTAGGGCTGCGATGTGTAGTTACAGTTATTTGAAGGCCATGTAATTTGGCTCAAGAGGCTGTCAGACTGTTGCTTAGTAAATAATTCAACGAGCACGTCCCCTGATGTGAACTTCTTTGCCTTGTAGTTTGGAGCAACTACACACTCAATGAACTTTTTAGCAATTAAGAAAACTGAATTTCATGTTATTGGGGATTCCTTGTTTTTTGATTATATCACCAAGAAACGAGGAAAGTCGCCCGGCGTGTTAAACTTCATGTTGGGCAGAGTTTTGAATATTACATCGGTGCCGGCCCTTTTTGGGTGCCGATAGTTTTGAAGAGAGTGTTTTGACAATACCCTGCGCCATAGTATAAAGAATAACACTGGGGTACTTTCTTCTTTGACGTTACCCTAATGGCCAAAGAGGTCCCGGAGCTCCCTGCCTGGTAGACAGACAGGGAGCGTGCACCGGCCAGGGCTTGACCAGGGCTACGACGGGCACCGTTTGAAGCTTCTGTCCCTCCGCCTTTCGGCTCATTGCCACGGTTGGCCACGGCGTGAGTGTGGGAGCTCGGGGTCCGCGGTGTCACCAATATCTTTACCTTGAATACACATGGTGCCCCGTGCTTGGCCAGCCGCACATCATTTTAAGACAATAGCCTTAAGTGGCCAATTGTGCGAAAAACTGGCATTCTTGTTGCCCGGCACAGACAATGGCCACCGCTGTAATGAGTAAATAAAAACACATTTGAGTTCGCACGGGAATTGAACCCGGGTCTTCACAGTATAAAACCAAGTGCCCCCCCCCACGCTACCTCATCACGTCGCCAGCGGCTGAACAGCGGCTAAGTCTAATGCGTGCCGTGCGACAGGTGAACACGAGGGCGCGTGAGTAGAACAGTAGTAGAGGGCACGCCATTCACGGAGAACTCTGATTATAGCGAAGCTGTGGCCTGAAGAGTTGCCAGTCTGTCTGTTGAAGTAATTCGCGCCACAAGACGAAAAAACGAAGGTGGACAAAGAGAAGCATATATAGTGTACCACTAAAGAAATCTGCTAAGTATCGCCGAGGGAAGCCATAATACTTTCGGTTTGAAAGCATGTAAGCAGACTTCGTGCCGCGAGGAATTTTCAGGGTCAATGGTTTTAGCCACCTGAAACCACTTGAAAACTTATGACGTTGCCTGGAAGCATAAGCCCTGACGTGCTGCTCGATCGACAGCTGTGAAAGAGCCGAACAAGATAGGTGAATTCACTGGCAGAAATTTCCATTCGCTTTGTGCGAAAACTCATAAAAAAGGGGTCTGTAAATGACGGGCTGATTGTGGTTTCCGGCATGTCCTGTGCCGTTCACTGCCCTCGACTTCCCTGCGGGAGGGATCAACCACCTATCAGCACGAAGCATTAGCCGCATAAGTTCATTACCATAGGCACAATAACTTCATTGCGACATTATCGTCATGCCATTAGCGCGGGCAGTTGCCTTTTTTTACTCAATTCCCTGAAACAGGACGCGAATAACTTCAGTTTGTTTTCCCTTTCTATTTCTGCGGCCTTTTTTCGCTCTCCCGCTTTCGCCGTAGAGTAACATGTCGGCGAGCGCATGGCGGCAAGCCGCTACGTTTTTCTCTGTAATAAATACCATCTCTCTCTCTTTCTCTCTCTCTCCAAACCACCATAGTGCCTGTAACAATACTGAACAAAAACTTTCATCTCATCCCCGCTGACGTAGGACATTCAACGGCAGTGAGCGTCGCGCCTTTTTGTCTGTGATCGCCTTTTTAGCATTGTTTTATTGCCGGGCTACGCGGGCGGTAGAAAATTTAGCGTAGAAAACAGTGGGGAGGGGAGAGGGGCACTAACCTGCCCGGCGCTGAAGCCCCACCGCCATCGCTGATGAATTTCAAATGATTGACGACGCCGAAATTAGGCGATACCCACGCAGACGCCTTTCGGTGCTGCGTTCGCGGCAACGGCCCACGTGGTGACGACTCCGGTGCGGGCTGCTGTTGTGGACACATTTACTAAGTCTCGCCCTGTCCCTCGCCTCGATCTTCGACTCCTCGGCATCGAGCTGATATATCACGCGAGCGTGCGTTCCCCATTTGCGTTCGCATGTGCCGGAACACCTGTGCGCGGAGTTAGTCCTCCGTCCACGCCGACCTGGGCTATGGTGGGGCCCCCCAAAGCTCCAGTTCGGCTGGTGCTCGCAAGCCGGCCAACCTGGAAATCAACGGGAAGATCGTAAGTGCGTGCAATTTCTAAGCTTCTCTGCTTGGGTACACGGCTCGGCAATAAAAGGAGAACTGTACGTCGTATTGCTTTTATTTAAGCATGCACTTGCAACGTCACTTTTTTTTCTACTAGTGACTTCGTAGCTCTGCAGACAGCGCTTTTATAATAGACCTTTGTAAAAAAAAAACGAGTATGTCGAGGAATCTATGTGGCTTATGGCGAATGTAATTGAAAGTGACTGAAAGCCTCCGCGCGAACGGATGTCTTGTGTTTACGGTTCAAAGCAGGTGTATGAATTTTTTAAATTAAATACCCTATACGTGCTCACTATATATATATATATATATATATATATATATATATATATATATATATATATATATCAAGAAACAGCATCTCAGCAATCAAGAAACTTGAGTCCCGTGACAGCATAGTCATTAAGCCTGCAGATAAGGGGGGCGCAGTCGTAGTGCTTAATAAAACAGACTATCTTAAAGAAGCGATGAGGCAACTTAACGATCAGTCATTTTATAAACGTTTAGATGAAGACCCAACTGAACATTTTAAGTCTGTCATAACAAGTGCGCTAACCGCGCTCACATCCGAAAAAAAGTTGGATAGCTCATTAATTAGGTCGCTTATTCCTCTAAGCCCCGTCGCAGGCCGTTTTTACCTCCTACCGAAGATACATAAACATGGAAATCCTGGCCGTCCAATCGTCTCGGGAATAGGAACTGTAACTGAATATATCTCCCGTTTTGTCGATACGGAAATCAACCACATTCCTGCAACGTTTGATTCATACGTTAAAGACACCAATCATTTCTTAACTGATATCACTTCTGTTGAGGTCCCCGAAGGCGCCCTCTTGGTTACCTTAGACGTGGCGTCTCTGTATACTAACATACCGCATACCGACGGCATCCGATCTGTACTACTAGCATACGAGATATCAGATATCAATAAGACCTTGGACAGCCAAACTTTAGCTACTCTTTTGCGCCTGATATTAGAGCTAAACAATTTTGAATTCAATGGAATCCATTACGTTCAGGTTAGTGGCACATCAATGGGCACCGCCATTGGTCCTAACTACGCTAATATCTTCATGGGCTTGCTTGAGAACGAATTTCTAGCCAGTTGTGCTCTTAAACCTCTGTACTATAAACGCTTCATTGACGACATCTTCCTAATTTGGACACACGGCGAGGCCGCTCTTTTGTCTTTCATTAATGATTTTAATCAGGCTCACCCTTCTATTTCATTTTCCCATTCTTTTTCCCAGTCAACCATCAATTTTCTTGACGTTACTTTGACTGTAGATAACGGTGAAATCGGGACTAAAATTTACCGCAAGCCAACCGACAGGCAACAGTACCTCCATTTTGACAGTAGCCACCCTAAGCATTGCAAAACTAGTATCCCGTATAGTCAAGCCATCCGTTTCAAAAGAGTTTGTTCTAAGCAATCTGACTTCGAGTCCAACTGCCTACAACTTCGCGACGCCCTCACTAAACAAAAGTACCCTGCCGAAATTCTTGACGATGCATTTAGGCGCGCCGATGCTCTTGACCGCAATGACCTCCTCGATATTCAAGCCCGGCCTTCACCCCCCGAAAAAACGAACCTCGTGGTTACGTACAACGCGTCAATGCCTAACATTAGGAACATTTTAAGTAAACACTACAATATTCTCAAGCAGAGTGATCGGCTGCAAGAAATTTTTCCCGAACCGCCACGAGTAGTATACCGCAGAGCTAGAAACCTTCGTGATATTTTAACTTCATCAAAAACCGCACATGTGGCTCCATCTGGGTGCCATCCTTGCAACAAGCCCCGTTGCAAGGTTTGCGCACACATGACTACTACCCGATCGGTTACCAGTTCAGCCTCGAAGTACTGCCTAAAAATAAATAGCGATCTTTGCTGTGACAGTGAAAACGTAATCTATATGTTAGAATGTTCTCTTTGCAACCTGCAATACATTGGTCAAACGGCGCTATCGTTTAGACTGCGTTTCAATAACCACAGGGCACATGTAACCTCCCTTCCGCATCTTCCGCTATCCAAACACGTGAACGTTACAGGCCATTCCTTTGATCATATAAAAGCCACCATCCTTCAATCTGGTTTTCGTACCCACCATGATAGAGAAGTGCGCGAGTCATTCCTAATTTACAAATTTAACACCTTAGTATCTGGTTTAAACGAAAGTCCGGGGAAATTAAGCTGCCTGAACACGCAGTAATGTTATAACACTGAGTTCAGCTGTTGAACTGAATATTCATAGGCAATTGTTCATGTTATCGCTGTTAAGGGTCGTTGCTCTGTTCTTGGTGTTTATAGAGACAACCTTGTAAAGATAGCCTTGCTTTTGTATAAGCACACACATCGTGCAGAAAACCTTTATTGATAATTCTGGGCACCATAGCGTCTATGTAATGCTTTAGACAAGCGCCTGTATCTCGTGTTTGCCTCTTTCCTTTTCTTCCCTTTCCTCATTCGACTGCTGTAGCTGATTTGTAGTTTTGAAACATATATAAGCTGTACGACAATGCCATCACTGTATCTGACGAAGGCCGGTCCCTCGGCCGAAACGTTATTAAATCTGTTCTCTTTTTTTACCGTGGTCGAAACCATTTTTTTGTGTATATTCTACCGGCGTCCAGGAAAACTTTGTTCCTGTATATATATATATATATATATATATATATATATATATATATATATATATATATATATATATATATATATATATATATATATATATATATATATATATATATATATATATATATATATATATATATATATATATATATATATATATATATATATATATATATATATATATATATATATATATATTTATTTATTTATTTATTTATTTATTTCTGTGCGCAAAGTCAATAATTAAAAAAACGCACCTTAAACGTAAATTTTCCCCGTACAACACCGATAACATGGCCGAAGCTGAAAGTTGGTAGCCACAACACTGGATAAACAAGCTACGCCCTCTGTAAAACATGCGGGAAGCGCTTATTAATTTTTGCTTTAGTAATTGTTTCCCATCGCCATATTTAGGTCACGCCTGCTAAAATTTGCTCCCGCATATGTCATCTTATGCCAGCTCTCCATCAAAATTGAACTGTTTGGAGCAGTTAAGCGCTTTCAAGAGAGAAGGCAAACGTGGCGTGCGCTTCGTACCAGATGATAAGGGGGGATAGTTGGTATGTGTTCATTGTGGCTTTTGCAAATGAAAATTGTACCGAAGCAACTTTCACTGCCTTGTGTAAATTGCTCTGTTGAACACAGAATGAACCCATACCGATTCGCCGAACTTGTTATCCTCTTGAACAAGGTGCCCCAGTTTAGTGGCTCCCACACTCGTTTATGTCAAGAGAAAAACCAACGCCGCCTGTATAAACATTGCCTAACGCGTGAGCGAAAAATGGCCAAACAGCCACTCTCCTGTTGCTCTCTCCTACCCTTCCCCGCTCCGTAGCCTTCCAGCGTGCTTTCGTGTCCGCCAGCCAGCGCCGCTTCTCGGAAACTATGCAAAATAGTGGAAAGTTCGTTTAGCGTTCCCGAGGCGGCGTTCCTACGCCTTCTTGTTTTTCACCATGCCTGTCTGTCTTGGTCTGTCACTGACAAAACTTCCTTTGTCACGAAGCAAAATCCCTTGCGCTGCCGCAGGCTGATGCCGGCTTTGCGCGCTTATCTACTCGGATCACAGGCCCTGAAATTTTCTGAGTGGGGCATCCCACCTCTATCCCCTCCGCATTTAGGTATTGTTTTGACCCTGCTGTTCGCACTCCGCATCGGTACGCACTTCTAAAATTGAGGACTGTACTGTAGAAGTGCCCGGACAGCGTGGAGGGATCCCAGCTGCTTATCCTTTTGTTTCCTATAATTTTCTGAAGTTTACAAGCACGTGATATTATTGGAAAGTAATGGTAGAAGTGAGCGCCTGAACCAAAAACGTGCACGCAATTTTTCTTCTCTAAATACTCCAGAAAGAAAAATATCAGTAGAATAATGGCTACCCCATCCGAAAATATCGTTTTTCTGTTAGCTATGTGTCTACCCGGCAATCAGTATGTTCTTACACTATTTCAGTCCGCCTCCGTCTTTATCTTTGGAAAAATGCAGCAAGTATGAAGCGAGCGACAGGTTGAACGAGATCCCCAGTGCGCCACAGAACTAGCGCCCCGTCGCGGCTAAGATGTAAGCGAAACGGCCCTTGAAGCGCAACAGGCAAGCTGACAGACACACGTCGTAGAAGTGGGTGCAGCGTTCGCGACTCGCGAGCAGTGACGGCAGGCGAGATGTCCGCCGGCACGCGCCACATAGCGGATCAGAGCCTGAACTAAGCGTCCCTACCCTTCCCATTGAAAAGCGCGCGACGCGTCAGGCAATATGTTAATACAGGCGGCGTTGGAAAAACTGACGTAACCTTTAAAAAACTAGCTCTATTTGCACGGAGAAAACTAACAAAGCTATTAAACAAACTGCGTGCGCGTCATACAAGTTACTCAGCTGCGTAGTTACAAAGTAGTTATATTATTGAGCACCTCTTCGAAAATACATTTTCCGTATATTGTAGAATGCTAGTATACTTTAAATGTAGTAAATTGCTTTCTAAATTACTTTCACTTGTAGTGTTGTTCATCGCATCTCCATGCAAACCTTTAATAAGTGGATGAATAAATGAATAAATGAATTTAGGAAAGGCGAGGTCAGCGGCTTCGTGTTAATAGAAAAGGGTGAGGACGAGATGATGCGAGGTCGTTTTGCGGAATACGTCGAGTCCTTTGGGTTGAAAAAATAATATTATTGGTTGGGTTAAAATAAAGTGTGAAAGTCTTTATTGGGACAGGAGGCCAGCGGCCCTGGCTGGGGTAACAGAAAACAAAGCAAGGATTTTTTAAAAAAAAGGTCACACTGCATTGGAGTTCGAACAGAGACTTCAAGCATGGAAGGGTCAGTGGAATGTCGTCAGTATAGTGCACGAAACACAATTCAAACAAGCAAGGTCACTGTAATGTGCGTATAGTAAAAGAGCACAGTGAATAATGTTGTGCGAAAAAAATCGGAGTTATGCAGACACGTTTGATTGATTGATTGATTGTAGGGTTTAACGCGCCGACGCAACGTGGGCGATGAGGCGCGCCGTAGTAGAAGGCTCCGGATTATATTTGACCACCTTGGGATCTTTAACGTGCGCCGAAACCTCGTACACACGGGCGTTTCCGCTTTTCGCCTCCATTTTCGCTATACAGGCACGTTTACTCACAGTAAAGCCGCTCATGCGTGTTAGAACTCCGTAACGACTGTTTGTGATGGCCTAAGAGACAGCGTTTTCGCAAAAGCAGTAGTCACCCGTTGAATTGTTGTAAGTGGCCGGATTTATTTTCCGTATAACATCGGTGTTGCCAGCACTGGGGGAAGGGTGAACATGACCATATTAAATGACGAAGTGCCGAGTGGTATTGTGGATATCTAGACTTGTGTGTGTGTGTGTGTGTGTGTGTGTGTGTGTGTGTGTGTGTGTGTGTGTGTGTGTGTGTGTGTGTGTGCGTGTGCGTGTGCGTGTGCGTGTGCGTGTGCGTGTGCGTGTGCGTGTGCGTGTGTGTGTGTGTGTGTGTGTGTGTGTGTGTGTGTGTGTGTGTGTGTGTGTGTGTGTGTGTGTGTGTGTGTGTGTGTGTAGGGGGTATGTTAATTTTGCGTGTTAAAGGGACACTGAAGTGATATGTAAACATTGCGGGATTACTACCGCAAATTGTAGTCCGGAGTCCCCAGGCCATGTTTCGACCACTCTAGGCGCGTTTACGCGATTTTATTTAGTAGAAAAACTAATTCGAAAATGCTGTCCTCCTCTCTTTACGCTCGCCCATTTTCTGTGGCGTTTTCGTGTGACGTCAGGAGGGGATGAGCTGGCAATTGGTTGCGCCACGGCTGCGCTACTGCACGGCTCCCCGGCCGACAGAGTCAGTCGGCCCAGCGTTTCGTCCGCTGGCTGCCGGCGGGTCGTCGCAATCAAGGAGGTTAAAAAAAAATTGCTTGGTCGCAATTCGTTCGCTTAGTTGAAACGAAGCCAGGACACGTTTGTCAATGGAAGAATGTGCCTTTCTTTACTTGGTTTGTTTGTACACTGTATCTAGCTCCAAGTCAAGGTCGCTTCACACAAGCGCTGCACAAGCGCACATGCGACGCTTCGCTGACTGGTACGCCAGTAGGAAAATATAAGGCCTCTTCAAGGCGGCAGAAGAGTCAGCGAAGTCAATATAGGTACTAAGAAAATAAAATCAACTGATATTTTTACCGTACAGCGTAAAACTAGGGCGCGGGAAACACTTTTTTGCGCTGGGCGAAGAAGCACAGTGGTCAGCAGCACGACTACGCATCTGCGAACGCTTTTCCGTCTACGAAATGCAATTGCTAGACGTGAGCTACTGCGGAAACTCGGGCGACGCTTACTACACGATCGCAGTACAACAAATAGTCACCTAAGCTGCTGGAAATGCCAAAACTAAATAAAAGTGTAAACCGGTTGTACAATATATACCCTATATTAGCAAGGCCTTCGAGTCCCGCTCCGTGGCTCAGTGGTTTGGGGCGCTAGTTTTGTCACCGCGAATGTTTTGCAAGTCACGAGTTCGAATTCCGCGCGGTAGGTGCTTTTTTTTTTTGTAAGTTAACTTTTTTGATTTCCGCCGATGTTTTCCATATTGAGTTCACTTTTTTTTGGGCCGCAACGTTCATGGCTGCACGAACTAGTTCACAAAACGCGCGCAGGCTGGCACTGGCGCGCTAGCGAGTTCTCGTTGGCGTGCTGTTGCCATAAGCACCGACTGCTTGCAGGCAGTGGGCACAGTCCAGAATGAACAGAACCTTGGCCTGGTGCGAACACGCTTTTTACGATACAGGCATGAGGGAGGCAAGCTCCAAATATGGGGGAAAAGCGCATGACATTTGCGCGTCTGCGGATACGCGGAGGGCGTTCATGCACTGCGTAGGTCTCGGCTAGTGAATGCTACGACTACAAGCCGTCCTGGGAGGCTTATCTTGTGCATTTTACAGCCGACAACATGGCAGAAGCGCGGTACGATGACTACTGAGATATTGAGAATGCCCATCCAACAACGCCATTGGTTATGTTTTACAGAACCGAAACCGACACCGAAACTTGTGTGATTGCTAACCTTGGGCATCGTCCAATCACGGCGCCCCTCCTCTCAACGTCACAGCCTTAGTTGGTACGGCCGCCGCAAACCGCGCATGGTAGTTTTTCTTCTTTCGCGCTTTGTAAAATAATTACCGATTTGTCAACCGGATAAACGATGAAAAGTGTGCTAATTTGAGCCAGTCTACGCAGTGCAAGCAAAAACGGGAGCTTGACAAATTCACTTCAGTGTCCCTTAAAATTTCTCCTTTATTTCATTTTCGTTGTTTGTTTTAAATTTTTAATTTTTATGCACCCCTTTTTTGTGGCGCTGCTTGAACTCATATATTTGGCACCACTTCGAGGTCAACGGACGCGAGTTGAGTTCAGACACGTTTTTCCTGTTACGAGCGTGACGCTAACCATCAATATCGGTCGACCACCCCCCTTCCCCGTACTTCACGAAATTGTAAAATACGACCGGCACAATAAAAAAAATCCAGTGCCGCTGAACGTATTTCCCCAGTTCCTTCATTCGTACTTCTTTAAAAGCGCAGTATTTCTTTTTGTTATTACTGCTATTAAAATTCAAATGATCTGTGCTGCTGAGCCCAAGGACCCGGGTTTGATCCCGTCCGCGGCAGCCGTTTTTCAGATGGTGGCGAAGATTGAGAACGCCGGTGTGCCGAAATTTCGGCGCCCGTTAATAAAGAACCCCACTGTGGTCAGATTTAATCGGCAGCTCTCGAGTACGGCACGCCTCGCAGCCGGGGTGTAGCTTCCACTATTATTTAAAATTTTAATGTTAAGCACCATCACTTACCGGTTGAAACTTTTGCTGACATAAGCTGTGATTGGGATGGGCTCCGCTCTCTCCAATTTTACCAGCAACCGATGGTTGGTATCGATAAAGCGGGCAGCGGATGCACTCCAGGAGTGCGCGGCTCGTCAGCGGAGTCTTAGTAGACGCAAGGCAAGTCACCAGTCGAGGAAGTCTTCCTGTTCGACGATGGGAAATGGCTGCATCCTCCTGATAACGATGTTTTCGAAGACCTCCTCGTACGAGCTCTGGGTTACAACTACGCAACCCGAATCTTCGGCTTTTTGGTTCTTTTTGAGCTCTCTCGAAGCTCTCTCGAGGAGTCAAGGCCTGCTGTTCGCTTGCGGAGGCCGCTGTCCACGTCGGGAGTGGACAGCGGGAGTGCTCCAAAGTGTGATACTGGGCCAAGTGTATGCGACCGCACAGGGGCTCTGTGTGGTTTTCTTGTCGCAGCAGCAAATACTAGTATAGTGTCTGGCCTGCTTTTTTGCCGGTTTTATTCAAAGTGGTTATGGAATTCGTTTATTGCTGCGCCTGAAAGGGAGCCGGCCAATAGCTGCGACGTGGCTTGACGCCTCTCAATCCCACAAAAAAATACCCTTACCAATAAAAAGCGGAAAACTTTTTTCTGGCGAGCTTCAAAGCTATGTGACAGGTGCAACGCAGTAATATTTGAATTAGGTACTTGTGTACTTCGTGACAACCTAATCTAACCACTAGGTGCTTTTGTGATTCCGTTCTAAGAGCGTCCAAAATTTTGAAAATAAAAAAAAAATTGCAAAGTTTTCTAGGGCCTTAGGCGCGCCGTTTGGCCTTAGGCGCGCATGGAAAAACAACTAACGAAGCAGTGCAAGGAGATATGGGCTGGGCGTCGTTTGAAGTTCGAGAAGCGCGGAGTAAAATATGTTTTGAACCCACCGCGGTGGCTCAGTGGCTAAGGCTTTGCGCTGCTGAGCCCGAGGTCGCGGGTTCGTTTCCCGGAAGCGGCAGCCGCTTTTCTGATGGAGGCGAAGAGCAAAAACGCCCGTGTGAACGAGATTTCGGCGCACGTTAAAGATCTCCAGGTGGTCGAAATTATTTCGGAGCCCTCCACTACGGCGCGCCTCATCGCCTGCGTTGCGTCGGCGCGTTAAACCCTACAATCAATCAAAATATGTTTAGAGAGGAGGTTGAGAGCAATGGATCAACTTAGGAGGGCAGCTAAGGTGTTTAGGTACCTATAGTTGAAAAGCGTGGACACGCAGTGGTTAAGGAAGACTAGAAGGCTAACGATGAAATAGGGAAAGAACAGTGGAGAATCCAAAACAGCCAAGGTAACCAAAAAAGAGGCAAGGCAGATAGAAACGGATAAATGGAGAGAAAAAATGGAAGCTAAGACGTCGTTAGAGATGTACAGGGCTGAGAAGTTGGAAATCACAAAGGAAAATTTCTACGATAATTCCCAGGGCAGTTCTTTGCTTTTTGAGCCTAGAGCAGGTTGTTTGGGAACTAAGAGCTTTATGGGGAAGTATTCACAAAATGATGGTGTATGCGTGGTCTGCGGAAAAGAAACAGAAATTATGCGGCACATGGTGTTAGAATGCGACGGTATCAATCCAAATCTACGTGAGGGAATGATAGGGATTCCCCAGGACTTGAAATGTTCGGCCACTGTTCGCCTGAAGTCGTTCCAGTGATTGGGGAAAACTTTAACAGTCGTCAGTCGGTGCGAATTGCAGCGCACTACGCGTGCCATCTGATCAGCGGTCTCATTGCCCTTGACGCCAACATGGGATGGAATCCATTGAAACCGTACATTAAAACCCTTGCTGCTGAGTTCTTGCACAAGCCGTAAGGAACGCTGACAGTCGTTTTTCGTGGGGATCCCACGCTGCAAAAGTTGTAGTACTGCTTTTGAGTCAGTCACAATTACAACTTCCTGCGGCTTATATGACTTAAGTTTTCTTAAAGCAGCTGCGATGGCAATGCACTCTGACTCGGAGGAGGACACCACATGATCCAGGCGGGCTGCCCAGGAAACCTGGGCATCAGGAATGACCTACGCCGCTGCACTAACCCCTCTGTACGGATCGACGGAGCCATTCGTAAAAGTTTGAAGCCTTGCGTCACAAAGGGACTTACAAGATCGGAGGCAACATTGCTGTACCGCATCCGAACGGGCTCAGCGAAGACCACAGCATGGATATTCAAGGTGCGCCTCGTGCGATCGCCTCTGTGTTCGTCATGTGCAGATACGGGATGTACACCACTACGTAATGTGTTGCCCAGAGCATGATGCCGAACGGACCGCAATGCTCTCAGCGATTCGAAAGTTGGAAGCCCCACGCAACACTCTGGACCTAATCGTCTTTCCAAGGGGACATTGGATGCTGCGCAGAGACGTGTCGCGCCTTCTGCTGAGCTTCCTTCAGGAGACGGAACTGGCAAACTCGTGGTGAAAGGGCACTACCATTGGCTAATTAGGAGGAGCTTGGGCGGAGCAATGGCCGGCATATCCAGCCAGGCTAACCCCGCCTGATCCCACACAACAACCACCACCACCACTACATGAGGGAAATATTCGGATTCCAGAAACCCTAGGATTTAAGGGTAGCACAGAGGAAGTTGACTTCAAGGCTGTCGAGGCGACGAAAAGAATATTAGAATGCTGGTGGACGAAAAGCAGAGGGGAATATTGCCTAGGACAGTTACCGCCTGTAACAGGAAAAAAAAGTATTTTGTGCCTAATAAGTTTTTTGTGCCTGCCATAAACAGCGCTAGTATTAAACCAAGAGTATAAAACATAGGTATATTAGTCCTTTTTGGTAAGATGACACGTCATCACCCCACTACAAAGGGAAAATCAATAGCAATCATCAGCATCATCATCGGGTGCCTTTAGCGTGCGCTATTCTTGGATACTAGATATCAATCTTCAATACCTGGGAAAGGCTACATAGCTACACGGGCACAGTAGTAGTACGCGTTATTCCCGGGGGTAAAGAAAGAAAGGGGTTACGTTAGCCGAAAAAGCCTGGTTTTGTTTTGGCCTCACGAGATCTAAGCGAAGTGTTCAAACCCCGAATCCCATCTTACCTGAGCAGTGTTTAGGGCCCGAGCAGTGTTTCGGACTCACGAGTGCTAAGCGAATTAAGTGTTTAAACCCTGAATCACCTCTTACCCGAGCAGTGTATCGGGCTCGAGCAGTGTTTCGGCCTCACGAGTGCTAAGCAAGTGTTTAAACCCTAAATCACCTTTTCCCCGAACAGTCTTTGACTCGGTTGCTTCGTGACGTAAAGTTCTAGTATTTCCTTTCAAAGCTACACAAAGCAAAGCAATTAGTGCAGGGGTGGAATAATATTGTCTACTATGGCAAATATTTAAGATGTAATTCCCTTTGCACCCGGGAGTGGCAACCATAATCACTCGCCAAAGGCCTCACCTGTTGCTGTTTGTTCCGTTTCTTTCCAGAAATTGGAACTCTATTTGTAGCATGCAGACAAACAATTTTAGATTGAATGGAGATGTCCATCTCAGCAACAATACAAATGAGGCTCCTGAGTTCGACCAGGGCAAACTAACGTATGGGGCTTCGGTGTCCGTGGTTAAATATTTGAGCTTTCGGTTGTTCGTCTTTTGTCAGCACACCGGGTCGCTTGCTTTCGTACCTATTTCAATTATCGGGAACCACTGCCCTGAATGGATTTATTTGAGGCCTTCACCTTTCTGCAACGAGCATTATTTTCATAGGCTGTCCGCAATCTGTACCATGTTTCTGAGCACGCTTCCATTCAATGATTAGTTTCTGTTTATTATGAATCTTGGAGATAACTAAGTGCGCTGCTTTCTGCTAAAGAACTAGCGTTTCTGACGTACATTTTTAAATCCCAGTGGAGCGCCCTTTATGAGGGCGCGGGCGCAATATTACCTACAAAGTCCACGTACTTGTATGTTTTTTCCCAATAATTGCAGTTGGAGATATCAGCGCTGCGTGTGACAGAAAGCATCATATGTGTTTCTTTCTTGTAGAGCCTTTTTTTTTTATTGCTTGACTTGCTAATGCTTCACTTGCTAATACTGAAAGCGGTGGCTCAAGCGGCACAACGTACTCGAATGGTAGTGATGGTGAGTGAGTATCGTACGTAAGCGGTGGGTTCAGTGTCTGTACCTATTTTTCTTTCGAATGCTCGCCAAATGAAACATTGTTCTTTGCATCCGTCTTTCGAGATACGCCCGCGAAAAAAGTGGAGAGGGGGGGTTGGGCGGAAATTCAGAATTTTCGTATGTAAGCACCCCATTTCTTTGGGCATCGCGATTATGGAAAAAAAAGAAGTGCTTAGAATCGAATAAATACGGTATATCCGATAGCCTTCTCACGTGGGCTTGATTCCTTCAGTTTCCCTGACCCGTTCATCTTTTGCATTCCATGCTGCGTTTCGTACAGTCATGGGCAGCCTAAGCTGAAACGATGGAACGTCGCCTATATAGAGATACTTTATATTGTCACGATGCAACGACGAAGTGGTCGTTTGAGCATACCGCTGTGATATTGAAGGATTATCGACGACGAAGATTTGTGTGGTGTGCAGCCTGCACTCGCTCTGTCATGGCCTCTTGTAAATATTGTAAATAGATCGTTGTAAATATTGTAAATAGATCGGTGACGGCGCTCTGCGAGTGGCAGAGCGCCGTCACCGTGTTGGCACTTTTGTCGGCGCTGTAAACGTATTTAGCCCAGCAAAGCTTCTTCCCCTAATGCCAAGTTGATCGCCGGATGAGATCAGATGCGTCGGGGATGGTCTGGTGACCATGTCGCAAAACAATTGGGAGCATTGAGCTCCTTTTGCTTCTGTCAACACGGGATCCTATGGAACCCGCGCAGCTTGGAACTATACTCGGTTACAACTCAAGAACGGCACCACCTCATGTAGTGTATCACTTCGCCAAAGCGCCGGACCCGTGACGTCAGTGCGCGCGCGTTTTGAAAGAAGCTTGCTAGGAATGCGTGATATCGCCTGCCTTGTCTCACGCAGTTTGTTTGTCGTCACTGGAGTCGTTTATAAGCATATTAAGTCCAAAAAATCACGGAACGTCTCAAGCCATGTTCAAAATATTTCCAGTAACGCCCTACTCGCGCCGCGCGGAGAAAAATCCGGCTGCGGTGATGAGGCACAGCCCAGAAGTACTGTCCGGAAGCCGTTTGCGCAGCGCCCCTGGGCAGCGCAGGAGGACCGGGATACATATCCCCAAGGTTGCCGTGCTAAAGTGAACTAGAATACTTGCCGTGCGACGTGTTGCTGCATGCTGCTGTGCTTTTCTTTCCTCCATGCTGCTGTGGCTTGCGCTTCCATTTTTGTTTTAACGCGAAGGCATTGAAAGGTGGCGCTCGCGTCAGCGATTTTGGCGGGAAAACGGAGTTTGAGCCGTTGGAGGCACCGGCCGAAGTAGGCGCTTTGTGCGTCGTGTCTGCCTGCATTCAAGTGTGTACTGTGCGGAATGATCGCTTCCTTGTGGTGAAAAGTGGCGAAGGAGGAGCAACTTGGCCCGCGTGGAGTGCTGCGCGGTAGGTGCGAGGACACCGAGTGTCGACTGCGGGCAATTTTCGCGCGATACGACGCCGTTCTTACAAATTCCACGTTTCCGGGCCGACGACGTTCTTACAGTGGGCTGTCAGCTGTCATGCACGGTCGCTTGGAATGTCCGGGTAAGCAAATTATTTCCTGATGTCTTTGCTCATTGTATATCGTAGAACTATTTTACGAATAACGATGTTTTTACTGTATTGTGCAGATGTTACTATTGACCTCGGAGCTTCGCATTAGGAGTGTCAGGCCTTGTTTTCCATGTAGTTTCTGTTTGACGCTGTTTGACACGGGTCATGTGGTCGACCGGGAAACATGAGAAGAATGAAGGAGTGCGTTTCTCGTTGTCATGGCTGTGAGTTGTTTTTCTCGTTCGCCGTCCGGTTTCCGCCGGTCTCGGCGCCTTGCTCTCGGCATCTTTGGCTCGTCGCGGTTCGCGTCGGTGGCCGTTCTCGGGCGAGGAGGCGCAACAGCGCCGCTGAAGGAGTTGTATACCTAAAGGAACCAGACGTCCCGATTTAGGCGGGACACGTCCCGGTTTTGCGGCTGAGGTCCCGCTGTCCCGCAGTCTGCTTGTGGGACGGTGTTTTGTCCCGCTTTCGGCCGGAAATATGGAAAACGGATATCTAGCTCAGTGTCAGTAATGAAAATCTGGAGGAATGAAAGAGCCGAAAGAAACCGTTTGAGGAACTTCAAGAAAAGAGTGCGCACGACGGAACTAAGCAGGCAAGTGTCGTGTGTTCCTTGCTTAGTCCGAATGTCTGAGCTGCTTTGTTTAAGTTGCAGTGTACCAACAACACGTTCAGCACACCCTTCTGTGTTTGACGAACGCTGAGTGGGCGTGCTTCAGCACTTACTTATTCAGCAAATAACGCATCACTGCTCGTCGAACAAGGACCGAGAGAGCTACGAAACGTATTATCTTCCACTTAAAACAAAATTTCACTGAGCCTAAGTCTCCCTTCAACATATTCTTACACCTTCCCTCCACTAACTCCCCCGTCCCGCTTTGGGGTCCGAGGAATATGGTCACTTTAAGTATACCGCAAATGCACACAGCCGACGCGAACATTACGAAGCGTTGAAAAAAAAAAAGTGTCCTATCGTACGGAGCTGCCGCTTTAAGGGCACAATAAGTATGTGTGGGTTTGTGCTGCACATCGCGGCAAAAGTTCGCGTGTTGTATGACAGAACTCATCAGTTTATAAATGTTATATTGAAGCCACTTTTTATCTGTGCCAGGTTTCACCCGTGGACATGTTTTGCCAGTGCACTGTATGATGCGACGTGGAGCAGCTGGTGTACGGCAGAACCCAGAGAATTCCTGAAGTTGCAAGCGGACATGCCACTGAAAAAAAAAAAGCCTTGGTGCTGTGTTTGTGTGTGTGCTACATAAAGGACGTTTAGTACCGTCCACTTTCGTGCAGTTGCTAGGATTCGTTCGGGTAGTAGTTACTGGTGATGGCATCGACGTGATCCCACGGACCCTCAAAATTTACGCCATTTGTTGATGAAACTACACTTCGACTGAGTTACATTCATAGCAAAGTTCACGTGCTGCTTTAAAGTGGCACCAGGAGTTCATCTGGAGCCTATTTTATAGTTCCTGTCTTTATCGGTTTTCCCTGTATGAAAGCATTCTTGTAAGGTATAGTGAATAAACTTTCAGTCAAATTTAAAATTTGTTTAAATTTATTGTCCCCGGCTTTGATTCACAATTTCAACCTAATTTTCTTCACAAACATAGGTAATGGCGCCGAAAGAATGCACATCACAGGTCTAATTGTATGGAATTCACTCGGTGCACTTATGCTTTATGAAAGCTTGAATTGCACTACTTTCTAAAGCGCGTGGGTTTATCACAAAGGCAATCCTACATCCCCTCATTCTGGTAACACTACTAAGTTTCCGGTCATGTTTAACGAAGAATTAACGCCGCAGTCGCAGCGTGAGGCTTGCCGATTCGTGATTGGCGACCTTCCTAACGCTTAGTGAAGGTGAAAAAGACCATTTGTACTTACCTGATGCGGCATCTCCGGCTGTGCATAAGACGTAATTCTGACCGTCAGAAGTCATTTAAAAAGAAATATGAAAGAAGATAATAATTGCTCTGCCGTGTTTATAGGTTTGATGCGGGCTCCAAGCTACCCAGGCCATAAATACAGCACAGCAACTATTGCCTTCTTTTGGCTTTCTTTTAAAATGATTTCTGACGGTCAGAGAGGCTAATAATTGTTATGCCCAGTTGGAGAACGCCGCATCAAATAAGTGCAAATGCTCTTTTTCACCTTCACTAAGCGTTAGAAAGGTCGCCAGTCACGGATGGCAAGCGTGAGCGCTTAGCGTGATAGTTCACCATGCCTAAAACAAGCGTGTAAAAAATAACCTTTATTCACGCTTCGCCAGCGTTACGCATTCCGCGAATCACGCTTAGGAAGCGTGATTTTTCAGCGTGAAAGCACATGTCAACAACTGTCAACAAACTTCGAAGGTACGGGATGGCATAATTTTGTTCTGGTTTTGTCTTCTCTGCCCGCTCTCTAAATAATAAAGTATCGCTTGGCCGCCGTTTCGCAGTTTAACTGCTCATGATTGCACATCTCATAAATATTTTTATTTCCTTGTTGCCGTTTGACCTGCTACATTTTCCCGCACATTTCTTCTTATTTGACGGTAAGAGTACATAGAGTCCTTTTTTCTTATGGGTACCGGGTGACGGCGTTAGACCCCCAAGACGTGACGTTAGGCCAAACGTCCACTGTTTAGGTTTAGCGTTAGATGACCTTCAAGTTGAGTTTTACGCAGTGCCAACTCATTGCACGTCGATCTGCTGACACCTGTTGGCAACGTTAGACCTCAAAAGCGTGACGTTACGCGTGACCGCGGGCATGCACACGCACGGCGCACCCTCCCTTTGCTGCGCATACTTTACGCAAGCGAGTTATAAACTGGAAAGTACGGGACACGCCACGATCAAGGCTTTATGAATGAGGCTTTAGTTCGTTCGCGCGAAATCCATGCACCGAGGTAGTCTAATAGCGCATTCATTCTAAAACAGGTCACTGTAAAAGGAACGCTCGAAGTATCCTGCGCCTTCTATTGTGTAATCAGAGTTTATAGTAATTAAGAGGCCGGATGAATATTTTTTGCGGACGTCTGCGCCGTCATAAAGGCTCATTTGAAAACGCGCAACATATCAGAGCGGCTTGAGGATTGCAGTGGTGCCGTCAGATGAGCTTCTCTGGGTTGTTCGTCGAGTATTCTTTGCTTTGATTTTTAATTCTGGACAAGGAAGTCATGGATGACGTTCGTTATCACGGGGAGAGCGGAACGTGAGCAACTGTATTTCATAACTTTACACTAATGAACTTCCTTTTTTTCCTGTACTCCGTATATGTTCAGATATGGCGTGGTTGCGAAATATGTGAATACGTACGTCAGTTCAGAGGCGTTATATATTCGCAAAAGCACTTACATGTACTCGCAAACCTAAGTTCCTACGTCAGAAATATTTTACATACGATAAGGGTCACGCGACAAGGGGATATTTGCATTTAGCGTCGCTTGGTTCCGAATTAGCATGCAATAAATGCAAATGCGTACTCAACAGCTATGTGTGTCTACAATTCGGGATTTCCACAAGGTTCGACGAAGGCAACTTATCTGGTCATCAGTGCGCGGTGGTTGCGCAGTTTGCGAATCGACATTTGTGCCAAGGATTTCACACATTGTTTTGCCGTAAGAACGGACTCCCGTGCATCTGTTCGTCGATGATAATACAGCGCCAGAGACGCGCATTTTGCCTTGCATAAGAGCCAGAGAGCTTTTATCGCGAATTTAGAACACAAATTTGATGACAAAAAGGAAGGGTGAGGCGCTATTTTTCTTGCGCGAAACTAAGAGCAGTTCCCGACCTTAGAGGACCCAAAAATAATATTTATTGGGACTACTTTTCATGATTTTAATAAAGGAGAAGAGGATCGCTGCCCCACGAAATACTCAATCACGAAATTTTCCTGGAGGACATGAGAGGGGTGGGGATCCTAAAGTAACGAGAGAGGGACAGAGTTCGAAAAAATACAGAAGTGAAAAAAATGCATAGAAAAACGAATGATAAATAGAAGTTCCCGGAATTCGCCAGAATCGATACGCTCGACCAGTGCCATGCAGAAGAACGAGAGAAGTTTCAAAACGTGAGATGGAAAGTTAGTGCTTTGAGGTGAAATCCTGAGCCGGGGGAAGCTCAAGCATTATAAGAGCACGTAAACGACAACCACCGTTCTCTGAACTGTTTAATGGACACGCAACGAAGATGTGGTGCGTGGTTTCCGGCACAGCCCATTTGCCGTCGACTGAAAGACCGCGAAGGTGGACTGCTCTAAGCGGGCAGCCGATGCGGGTGCGCAGAAACAAGGAAATGTCGGCTTTCGTGAATTTCTGCCCAAATGGACTGCCCGCAAGCCACGCAAAAAGGCGAGAATGCCTTTCAACGAGGGATTCCAGCGGCGGCGAGGTGGTTTCACGTGAGTGAAGCCACTTAGTGCAGCCACTTGGTGTTTCTGAACAGAGGCTAAATGGCTTTCCGGGTTTGGCGTTTCTTTTTCTTTTTGGTGACGAAATCTTACTTTTTTTGCGCAGTCTATCAGGGCTGGTTCCAATGTAAACAAAAGCTCCTCTTTAGCTCTCGCGTGCATTGTACTAGCCACTCGTGTACCAAGAGCTATTCACGCTATATCGCGTAAGTAAAAAAGCCCCCTCTCCTTAAAATGAAAGAACTTTTCCTGTTGAGTATTTTATGGAACGGAGCATTGTTTTGACGGCAGCGTGACTGCGCAGAATTGATTGCAACATGGTTGACCTGCCGGAAGAGGTGGCGTCGCTCCAGACTATGTGAATCGATGCCATCGTTTAACCAACGCGGCTTTCATTTGTTCCCATGCGTGGGAAGTGGCACTGGAGTGATAAGGTTGCTCCGAATTCTCACCGCCTGCTGAATATTTTCAAGCACCAGCGGGTTTTCGATGGCCCAATCAAGGAAAAAAAACGGACGGTTTCCTTCACAAGCTGAGCATCACCGCGCGTCAATTATGACGGCACACAGAGAACTATCCCGTCAGGCGAAACCATCTGTAGAGAAGGACAGGGAAAAAGAACAAAACGAGAAAACAGAATAGCTCGATCTGGCCTTGGAAGAGAAGCAATACAAACAATCTGTGACTTGTCGGCGTGAGAACGATTGCCGCCGTCCTCGCCGGTCACCCTTTCATTACGGGAGCATTTGCATAAATGCGGGGATTTTCCTCGCACAAGGCGTGCTAGTTCAAGGCACATGTACGGACATGTTTCGACGGCGATATATGTATATATATACAGTAGCCGTCCGATTTTTAGGACTCTAGAAATGACGACTTGCTGGATATTCCGGACTTTCCCGAGGAAGCGCCAGTTGCCCCATAAAGGTAAATAACCCACACATTTTTCGGACTGCTCTTTTATTCGAACTATTTTTCGTTCTCCCCTAGGTCCGAAAAATCTATATATATATATATATATATATATATATATATATATATATATATATATATATATATATATATATATATATATATATATATATATATATATATAAAGAAGGGAAGTCCTCTCCCTGAAACGTCAGTAAACTTAATTCTATTTTCTACGTCTTTCTCGTTTGTCTCTGTCTCTACTAACCTTATTGTTTTCGTGCTCTGTGTGAGTTTTTATCTTTTCAGACTATATATATATATATATATATATATATATATATATATATATATATATATATATATATATATATATATATATATATATATATAAGGGTTGGCAGTCAAGAAAACCTCCAAAAGCAAAGGGGAGGTTGTGGTGGGTCATAGAAACATGAAGAATTTTTTGAGTCAGCAAGAAAGTAGTGTTGGGGAAACAGCCCCGCCGGTAGCGTCTTTGTTTCTGACTCCAAAAATTCATCTGTTTCTACGACCCACCACAACCTCCCCTTTGCTTTCCGAGGTTTTCTTGACTGCCAACCCTTATTTTGTGTCTTATTTCACCGAGCCCCTCATTTCCCATTTTCTGATTCGCTATATATATATATATATATATATATATATATATATATATATATATATACGATATAGAAGTCATTCTAACGTGTCGACCGGGGATCGGGGATCGATCTTTTCAAAGACCGGTCGAAACGTTAGAATAAATGTTATGTTTTTCAGTTTGACTTCTCTATCGTACAGCTAACCTCCTACTCCTAGCCAGGAACCTTTTCTCCTAACTATATATATATATATATATATATATATATATATATATATATATATATATATATATATATATATATATATATATATATATATATATATATATATATATATATATATATATATATATATATACATATACATATATATATATATATATATATATATATATATATATATATATATATATCAGTGTGTCGAACGGAAATAAATACCGGTTCGGTTACGGTTCTGGTTCAAGCGAAATCATTTCGTTCCGGTTTTCCGATTCTCCGATTCGCGAACCGGTTCGATGAGTTGAATTATCATTGAAATAAGAAAAAAACATTTCGTAGTTTAAAACGACGGTCAAGTCAAAATACAAAAAAAAATTCCAAATGCTGCTGTTCCCCAAGGGCAGTGGCGCGATTGCAAAGCAAACATTAAACAATTACGAGGTATTAGAAAAACAAACAAGTGGCGACGATTTGCAACCTACTTTGTTGCCCAGACTTTATGTTGTCCTAGTGACTACTCATAAAGCCAACGCCAAGCGATATGGCGGTGGGATATACTTCCTGCCCTTTCCTTTTTTGTTGAAATCGCAATCGTCGCTATGGAATCGCCCATCACGCTAACCTTGAAGCCTTAAATTTAGGCCAGCGTACTGGCGCGTTCAAATACCAGCGCTTAATACCAATGGCGCACATTTTTGTATTTGAAACAAAACAGAAAAATCATACAACAGGCACATAAATACTACCAATGAAGTAGAATATTTGGTCACCCTGAATAATTTGTTAGCTGTCACCTTATCGACTGTGTTATTTTTGTTAAAAGTAAGCTTTAGTTAACGCTCAGTCACTGCATTATTGCTCTAACCACTGCACTTCCTTTTGCGATAGCTATACCGGATGTGTGCATTACAATGAGTATGTTATCGTACCGCCTGACCCCCGGCCATCGTTCCGTGTGCTACAGTGCGGAGTCTTATAACAGATTATGCTGTTACAAAATGAAAGGGAAATTTGACACGCGGGGCATGAGATGGGACTTTTTTGGGTAGACGCTCTTTAATTCGTCCACAGCAGTACTTCCCTCCGGAACGAGTAGCAGTAGAAGTAATGTAGCGAGTTGGGCAGTCAGTACAAGTGCATCTTCGAAAAAAAAGCAGATCTGAAAGAGAGAAAACTGCAGAACAAGCAGAAAAGATGATCGCTGGGCGAATGGGACAGTGTGAGGTACCAGCCTGCCTTTCTGCACGTGTGATCTACTTTATTACTGTTTCTGCTTCCAAGACAAGGCCGAGGGCTGCCGTTTCTTGCCAAGAGATTAAGTGCGCACCTTAACAGTTTTCCCTGATATATCTGTTGTTATTTGTGTCTGTAAAAAACGAAACTTGTTCACGGGACTGTCCTCAAAAACTGACCACGGAACTCACTTCCTTCGCATTGATGATACGTTTGGTTGTGAAAGGCCGGGCAAAGAAAAGTATAGAGCAATATCCCCGTTGTGGTGCTTTTTTTCACTTATTCAGTTTTACTTACTTTTTGCGTAATATTTTAAAACAACGTGATTCGCCTTTTCTTTTGTGTTGTTTTCCGTGTAAACACATAACTAAAAAAAACTGGCGCATTTGATGCCCCGTGCTATATGTCTGCTCCGAGGCGCAGCTCATGTTGCAGGCCGGCAGACTTATTTTAACCAGCTGGTGATATTAAACATGGATCAAAATCTCAATGCACGGACGTTCTCGATTTTCATCTACTTCAGAAAAACGGTCGTGGGGAAGGGAGATCGAGGCCACTTGTGGTCAGCAGCAAACGGCTTAGCCACTGAGCAGCTCCTGCGGTCACACTTGTCAATTATTAACAATTTGCAGGTGTCGGACCTTTTAAACAAATTATGAAATACAAAAAGTTCGCACACATCAGGTGAATGAATGAATTTATTGTCAAGAAAAAGGAAAGGAAAGACCACCAGCAGGCGTAAATTGCCACACCTAGGGGTGGACACCGGAACGCCTGCTGGTGTGGGGGTTGGGGCAGAGGATGACAGATTCAGAGAGAGGAGAGACAGATGATAGAGGTGACATGTTTACAGAACACAAGAGAGAGAGGGGCATATTTACAAGTTAACACTCACTCCCACACCCACACAAAGTCTGGAGCAAGAAAAAAAAAAAAAAGTTCGCACAGTCTCGTAAAAGTTCACACAGTCACTGTGCCAGAGAGTCAAGTGCCAGGCGGAGCCCTGAGGCATCCAGGTAGCCGCCCAGCGCCATCAGGTCTGGGCTTTCGCTTTTGCGCAGTGGAGCACTCCTGCAGCCTGATTGCTCCAATAAAGTCGCAGCTAGGGAAGGACAAAGTCGTTTTATATCCACTGCAAGCTGCCGAGAATGACATTTCGTTTGGTCAGCTTGCACTACGCTCGCACTCCCAGCAGCAACGGACCATCGCTACATTGGTGCTCATTCATTTCCCTTGTTGTTACATACAGCGTGATAGTGTTCAATTGTCTGGAGGTAAAAGTGCGCGAGCGGGTACGAAGTTTATGATACGCGAAAGAAAAAAAAAATGGGATCCGAACCCACCCGCAGGGCAGGACACAACCATATCCTGTGCAGTGGCGTTGCTTTGTAATGACGAGAAGGCCTTGTATTTCTCCTCTCAGCAATCCTACCCGAGCTAAAAAAAGAGGGGTTTCGCAATTCTAGATGTTGCGAATGTCTTAATTACCCGCAAGAGTACTCCCCTTGAACCGGATCTGTCTGCAAACCTCCCATATCGCGAGAGGTCTTCCTTCTACTGTGGAGATAAATAGGCTCATAATTTGTTTCACTCGGACTTCACGATTCCCACTTTCAGTGTTTTGTGCCATGGTGGGGAAAAAAAAAAGGGCATTCTGGTTACGCGAAACTCACGGGAGTGCACTGCGGCGGAGTAGGGTTCGCAGCGGTGAACGCTGATGAGTCATAAGTGAGTCGGCACTCTTTGCCCGTAGTTGGCCTCAGAGTCATAAACAAGTTGAACGCTATGAATGTTGTCACGGAAGGTAATGCGGCTCCTTGTAATGAACCTGAGCCATGAATTGAGGCGGTGTTCAGTCTGCATTGTACTAGGGACGTGCTTTTAGTCGTCCCCGCTAGTGTCACTCGATAAGATGCAGAGTACCGTCACTGCGGCACGCAAGTGAGCAACGGAGGCCATTTTGGTGTTTATCAGTGTTGCCAGATTGCCGCTTCTGCTGCATCACCGCTAACTTTGACGGTGTCATTTGTAAACAACACTGCCGAAGACGCAGCAACACGGCATCTTCGCACACACTTCTGCAGTTGAAATGCTGTGAAGCGCGTTTTCTTTGATTCACGTTTGGAACGACGCGCAGCCGCAGAGCAGGGAGGACGAGCTGACACTACCCCAGTTGACCGACAGAAAACGCATAAACAACAAAATGGCGGTGCCCATGAACCGTCACAGTGTAAACAGATGTCACGTGATGCGAACTGACCAATGATCACGGCGGTGGCACGGAACAATAGGAGAAAAGAGTGCCGATACTCTGTAGTGACACTAGTTCCCACAAGATCCGGCGCCAGTAAACCAAGCCCGATCGCATTACGGGTAGGAGCAGGCCATGGACAGGCCAACGCAAGGCTGACCGAACGGAGAGATAACGAGGGGCTCAAGCTATCTCTTCTGAGGCGTAAACAAACCGAGGTCCGTTGAATCCCCTCGCCCAAGCACAGCTATCGCTGTCTCGAGGACGGAAAGCTGAGGGGTTGAAGACTGGCGTTGTATTAACAGTTTGTGCAATGAATACACAAAGGCAATGGAGAGATGCACAATCCCAGTGCTGTGCACGTTTGTTTTTTCGCCTGACTTGACTTTGGGATGAGCCCACTCAAAAAAAAAAAAAAGAACTCTGCAGAAATTCAGAGAATTATCTTACTCCACTTGTCCTGAGCGTCAGTTTTTACAGACAGAGTTCTTGGTTCCTCTAAATCCTGTCAGTCCAATTATCTCAATTTGCGCTGTTATAATGGTTGGTAGTGGAACATTCGCGAAATGTGCATTATTGTGGAAATGCACGGAGTTATACGGAATCGGATTGCCATTTTCCCTAATTGGTTACTATTTTTCTTATTTTTCAGTTTTTCTACATTTTGTTCCACCAATTATCTCCATTTACGCTATTATACCGATTACGGGTGAACTTTCACGATATCTGCATTATTGTGGATATGCCATGCGTTATATGTTTTGACATTTTCCTTATTTTTTAAATATTTTTGTTATTTTGTAGTTTTCCAAAATTTAGTTCGACCAATTATCTCCATCTACGTTATTATAACGATTACCGGGGGAACTTGTGCGATATCTGCATTATTGAGGAAATGCTATGCGTTATATGTTCTGACATTTCCCGTAATTTTTAATATTTTTCTTTTTTTCTGGTTTTTCAAAGTTTTGATCGGCCAATTACCTCTATTTACGTTATTATAACGATTACATTTCGAACTTTCCCGAAATATGCATTATTGTGGGAATGCAGGGCGTTACACGGTTCACCAGTTTTCGTACTTATTTTACATTTTTCTTATTTTTTTGGTCTTTCAAAAATTCGTTCGACCAACGATTACAGGTAGAACTTTCACGGTATCTGCATTATTGTGGATGTGACATGCGTTATACGTTTCGTTATTTTCCGTAACTTTTTAGTATTTTTCTTATTTCTTAGTTTTTCAAAATTTCGTGCGACTTGAAAACTCTATTTACGCCTTTAATAGCGGTAACTGGTGAAACTTCAACGATATCTGAATTTTTGTGGAAATGCAGGGCGTTACACGGTCCTGGCTGTGGGGTTACTCGGCAAAGAATGCTACGCATTAAAAGACAAATGCACCCATTCCCTCCGTACAGATGGTTAGCCAGCGAAGTTGTAACCTACGGCCGGTGTTTGCCCATGGCCGACCCATTTCAAAGCAACGCGCGGCCGGTGCTTGCCTTTGTCACGTTGATGCTGTTCAACTCGCACCGCCGCCGCCCCTGCCTGCCATGCTTTGCTTCACGCTGTAGCTCGCTGCGCGTGCGCTTTGCTGCGAGTGAGATAACACAGCCAATCTCTCTCCCCTAACTCCTCTCCAATCTAGTTTTCTTGCACATGCGCATAGGGTTGCGCCGGAGGAGTCTTTTGCGTATACGTGAACATCGGAGTTTTCCATCACCTAGTCATGCGCAGCGTCGCTTAACTTCGCATTCAAGCATAAAATTGCCTTAGAACGGTATTTGTTTAAAACTCTACACAAATGGAGTAATAATCCGATATTGTTTAGATTTAAGCCTTGCTTTGTTGTGGTCGGAAGACAAAAAAAAAAAAGAGAGAGATAGTGGTAGAATTGACGGGATAATCTCGATCGGATGCATTTCTGCATTGAAAACTCGATGCTTGAACTGTCTTGCCCAACTTCGATTAAAGGGATACCTCTTCCGACACGTGCAGTCCGACATTACGGCGGCGGAGTCGCTGGCCCGCCGAAGTACATTCTAGCCGAAGCAACGAAACAATCGCAGTGAAGCTAGTGAGAGTTCGAGAGAGTACAAAGAAAGTTCAGAAATTTGCACCAACGGAGTAGAAAGAAACTGGTTGAAACGTCAGAGCGTTGAGTTTCAAAGTAGACAACAATCGGTGTCATGTAATCTCAACAAACGTGCTCCCAATACTTTTTAATGCGGAAACACTGTGCCCCATAAGGCGAAAAACCCGCCGCTGTGCGCAGCGGAGGGTACCAAAAAATTCGCGCGGCGTCATCTAACTAAAAAAGAAGGAGGGGTGAGGGAGAAACTCTGGAGGGGATGGAAATCAAACCCATTTTCTTCATTTCCCACTACCCGCAACAACAACAAAAAAATCCAGCACTTTAAGCCGACGACACACGAAACGCAGGTTTCGAGGTATATTTTCAATACAAACGAAAGGCTGCCAAGAGAAGAAATTAAACTCAAAACGAGTGTCCATCCTTCGTGACTCCATAGCGTGCCTAAGGAAGCCGTAATGATGATTTCACATTCAAAGCACGTAAGCAGACATAAGTGCCCCGAAGAATTGTCTTCCTTTGTTTTAGTGAGGGGGGAGGAAAGTGGGGAGCTTAAAGTGGCGTTCCTAGTAAATGGCACTGACCTGCTGCGGCTCCAAGGTGCACATGAGATTTCGGTGAGTGTGCCTAATAGTACGGGCATTTTATGGATCAATTTTCGTAACTGAATTACGCCGACGCGCTAAATGTAAATCAATTTTATTAGAAATAGAGTGAAGGAGCTCTCCTCCGGAACCCGTTCCCACGTCATCGCCCTCTTTCAACCCCCCCCCCCCCCCCTTCCCCATTCACCTTCGCTGAACTAATCCCCGTAGCGAAGGTCCCTGAAAAAACTAGATATACGCTCATGTTTGTCGAAAACATAACGGTCTCGTGACTGCATCTTTGCAATTTGGGCCCCGACCGCTCTTTATTTTTCTTTAATGTTTCCGTCTGAGAGCTTTAGCACGCAGTCAATTGAGACGGCATCCTTTCTGACAGTGAAAAGCCCCCCTTAACCGTTAGCGTAAGCACAAAATCACTGCACAAATCCGCGACCTCCTAAAGGAGTGTAGCCGTGAACGAAAGCGACAAAAAGAAAGCCTCACCCCGAACTTCTAATGGAACATCGAGTCGTGGGGGGAATCCTGGGAAAGGGGATCCGCACAGCAGGATCTGAAAGGTCTGGAAAAGCCGTGGGCTTCGCCTAAGAGGAGATTTGTGGCAACGGTGGCCCAACACCCCGAGTCCAAGAGAGAGAGATAGCCATGTTTTCGCCGCTACAACCCGCTAAGAAGCTGATGCCGAGGAAAGGCGACACTTATAGGGCACGCTCCGGGGAATCTGATCTTTTCGGCCTCCGACAGCGACTTATATACGCACTTGTTTTTTCTCCAAGAAGCCCATGCGGGCATATATGCCCGTTAGCACTTGCGGACTGAGCCTTTCCTTCGGCCCGATGTAAGCTGAATCAATCCGAATAAAAATTTTTAGTAAGTAGTCGGCACGACTCACAAGTCAGCAAAAGATGGAAATCTGTAATGAATATTTTTGCCTCAACAGGCCAAAAAATAATAGCAGTACTTTGAAAGAGTGTCTGGCGTATATTTCTTGTGGATTTGAGTGTCCGGTACGCCTAGTGTAAATTGTAGCACTCGCATCAAGTGCTACAATTGCTATGGAGCGTGCAGCGATCGATTTGGGCAGGCACATCCCATCATTACGCGCCACTGTACTCTCGCCCCGCACTGTAATTTTAGCGTGCCACCTGCAGTAGTCAAGAATGGTGAAGCAGTACTCCACCGTATTCGGTTGAATGTCGCCTAGACGCGATACTACCGTACTTGTGCTACAAAATCAACCAGTCCACCTCGCCACTGTGCCCACAGTGTGGTGTGCGTGAAGATCTGCAACACCTAACCTGTGCCTGTGCGCTATTTAGTTCGCTCTGCGCCGGCCGCTCTCTGTAGGACTAGAACTGAGGGACGTATTAAGTCCCTGGAATTCTTCCAAACGTGCCTGTCGTACTACAAAAGTTTTATTGGCCTATCTAAAAGCCACAAGTCTTGATCAAACTTTGTAAATAGTTGAAATCATATGAGTTGCTCTTCATCGGCATAATCATCATTGTCACCGCATTCATTTGGCGTAGAAAGCCAGGTGGCTCAGCTCGGCTCACGTCGCCAGACTTATTAAAGGTTGTTCTCAATCTCTCTCTAATTCAGTGAAATCAAAACCAAGATTACCAGAATTGGCTGGAAGCGATAATCCGCCTCTTTCACAACCCCACTGCGCATGCGCAATCCCCTAGCGGCCAAGTCCCTAAGCAGTCCAGAAGGGGCAGCAGACGACATTCCCCACAGCTCCCGCACAAGCGGGAAGGGGTCGTGGTTGTATTTACATCGTTTGATTTTTTGTGTGTGCTCGTTGTGCGCGGAACAATGCCCACAACTTCTGCTGCGTTCCGCTGTAACTCGGAGTGCCGAAAAGGGAACGGTGTCGGCTTGTATCGCTTCCCGTCGGCCGCACGCGATCGGCTACGGCGGCTTGCGTCGCTCGCGTCGGCTCGGGTGTTGGGAACATTAGGCTTAGCATCCTGGCGGATATTTGATCGCTGCTATCTGTGCAACTGCGAATAACAATCCGCAACACAACTTTTCACTACACTATCATCCCCTTTCTCGCATGTGGAACTCTATTTAAGTTATAACTGCCGTTTGAGCGATCGGTGACCAAGACATCTGCGTAGCCTGTTTCGATGCTCCCGCGCAGGTATCGCCATCTCTCGGCCGCTCGGCGCAACGCGCGCCGCGGCGACCGGTCAGCGTATATACGCTTGCATCGCGGCAGATATATCTGATCGCCGCTTTTAAAATAAGCCCTGACAACAATCCCTAGCACAATTTTTCGCCACACTAACGCCTACTTTCTCGCAAGTGGAACTTTTTAGCGATCAGATTGATTCAGAAGAGCAGCGACAAGCGCGGTTGCTACCGTGGTCTGCGCCGGTTCGAGCCGCTGAGTGCGCCGAGCTGGCAGGCGCGGCCGGCGTGTGCGCGGACTGTTTCCGAAGGCAGAAAACGCTTCACGATTGCTTGCTTTATCCATTTCTTGCGAACAAAAGCGCAGAATCTACAAATTCAGCTCAGCGATAATCGTAGTTGACCGTGGAGCAAAAACAGTGGGCGGAGCGACGCCGACGACGCATCTCATGCGCGCATCGGGCCGTCTCAAATTCACGCGTACGACTAGTCGTGGCGACAGTCGTAACGATCAGTCGCATGCGAATCGCGTGTACCAATCGTACATGTGTCCAGCGCTTAAAGGCATTTTGCGAACTGCGGGCCTTTGTTGAGCTGGCGATCGCACTTCATGCCAGGCGACTCCAAGTACTGCTCGCTCTGCTACTCGGACGGCACACAGGGCACACGGATCTGTCCGAGATTTCTTTGCCAGCCCTCATTCAGTGATAAGAAGCCGCCTGGTATTATGTGATGACCAGGGGCTGTCATCTTAAGGCGTTATAACACCAACACAGAAGAAAAACTTCGGCTGCTCCTCGCCGTAATGTGGGATTGCCGTGCATACAACGAGAACGCAGCCGGGGGAAACGCCGGCAAACCCTACGGCTTCAACTTCCGCTAGGCACGCTAGGTGGCAGCACACCGCAATGAAAGAGGCGGATTACTGATTTTGGAAGTGATAATTACTGATTTATGTTTATACGTATATGCCCATTCTAGGCACATCGAGAAGCTTTCTGCACGAACAATTATATCTCTCTTGGAGTTTCTTCGGAGCACAGAACTGGACAGAGTTTCGTGAATGAAATTTTTGGCGCATAAAATGACATCTTTTCATTCTTATAGTATTTTTTTTTACATGGAAGTGTTTTATGCCCGGGTACACCAAGATCTTATGAACGTCATATCCGTCACAGAAGTGACGTCGCCAGAAAAAGTGCTGTTGACGTGGCGGCGCCTAGATTCGAGCCCACGAACTCTCTCGCCACAACGGGAGGTACGAGACGCTCTGCAGACTGCGCTGTGAACTGAGATGTAGGCAGCTCTACGAACGCGCCTTATGTCCTTCGCTATGAGTCATTCAGATTGTGCTGCCGTCTAGCAGAGGCGAAGCGAAGTAGCGCATCATGACGCTAATGAGCGCCGACAGTTGGCTCCTCGATGCCAGTGCCTGGTGTACGGGGGACGCGCGTATATTGAGGCATCCTCCGCTGTCGCGTCATTCCCATGATCGTTATGTGTTTCAAGCTGCTGTTTCTGTGCATGTCGTTTTTGGTTTTGGTGTCCCGGAATAAACCGGTTATTTTTTGTTTCTTGCGGGCCTTCGTCACTTCGTCTGGCGGGGTCAGGCTCGCGAGCCCTTCGCCCATGAAGGGGGTTCCCTTAACATCCAAATGCTCCTGTGAAGGCAGGCACCTTTCACTTTCGTGTGTTACCGATTCCTATGAAATAGGGATCAACCACATTTTTTTTTCTTTTTTCTTTTGTTTTTGCTTTCTTTTTCTTCTATCATCTAACGTAGCAAGCCAGCGCAACGGCTCGGCTAACCTCGCCTGTCTTCATTAAAATTTCTCTCTCTCTCTCTAGATAAGTTAAAGTAATTTTAGACGTATTCGGTTCACGCGATATATCTTTCGTGACATGCTAGCTCTTTGGTTGACAGGCGGCGGAACATTTACGGGGGAAAATGACAGTGAAATAACAGCGCAAGTAAAATATAAATAGAAACCAAAGGCAGAAGCGCGCACATGCCGCCGCCGTCTTTCTGCTCCTGTCTTCACATTGCTTACAAAAATAATTTCAAGTAACTGCAGCCGATGGTCAGAGTTGTTTCACATTACGTGATCGTTTGAGAATTTCTCGGCTCTTCCTCGTCCTTTTGAGGTAGCGGGAAGCCTGTGAGTATCGAGTGATGGAATAATTCGTACAAAGGAGACATCCTTCGATGCGAAGTTATTCGAGAAAAAAAAAAAAACTGTTCGATTCCTTTGTCATCGGAATCGGTAAAGCACGAAAGTGAATGGGCAGCGAAACCTGCAGCTAAACGTAATTTGCGGGTCGGCGGCTGTCTTTTGGGTGTGCTTGACCAGCGACGTTCTTCTGGCGGGTTACTTCGGCGCAGGTGTACTGGCGTAATTTCCGTGACGGATATGACTTCAGTGAAATCTTCGTGTATCCCGGCATAAAACACTTTCATGCTAAAATATAAAACCCGAAAACGAACGACCCAAAGTGTAACGTACTCTTTAGTACTAATTAAAGGTTGCTTCCCCGCAAGATTACCTTTGCAGGGGTGCACCCTATACAGGCCGCTTAGTTTGTTGTACTGGCGTCATTTCCGTGACGGATATGACGTAAGTGAAACCTTCGTGAATCCCGGAATAAAACAATTTCGTGTTAAAAAAAAAAACTGGCACAGCTTGCAATAGTGGTGCAAGGCTGGAGAATCAGCAGAGCAGGCGGCCCCTCTCCATTCGTCGGAGACCCGGCTGTTGAACCTCACATGGATTTCCGAAATTGCGCTGAAAGCTCTCCATGACTGGCAAACCCGGATCGCTTCGTCCGCATCCTTTCACACCTCTCCCAAAGTGAACCGCTTCATCACGCAAGCGGCCAAGGGCAAAGCCAAAGCAGAACCCAAAGTAAATGCAGTGCACGCCGGTTTCAGTGCACGCCGGTTTCAAAGTAAATGCAACGCACGCCCGTAAATGCGCGCCGGCTTCACTAACGCGAGAGACCCAAGTTCGATTCCGACCGCGGGAAGCGTTTTTTTTTTCTTTCCAAATGGCTGTCCGTGTTACTGTTTCCCTCGCTGCTAACCTGTGGTCCAGTGGTTAGGTTGCCGGTTTCAGGGCGTTAAGGTCACGGTTTCGGTTCCCAGGACCTCCCTAACCACATTTTTTTCTTGAGGCGGACCCTCCCAACACCTGCTCGTGGGCCCCTTGCCTCCTCGCCCCTTTCCCTCACATTTCGAGGTTTTTTGGTGCGATGGGCGGATATTTCTCGGCCAAAACAGCTCCGCTGTTAGAAGTTACGGAGGCACCCGTGCTACCTGTTGTGATGTGGCGATGCGTGAACATCGCTGCTTGTTGAGTTGCTAAAGCACATGTGGAGATGAGCGTGTCGAAGTCGAAGTGTCGAGTTGGTCGTGAGCTTCTGATAGCAGCTGCCATCATCCCTGGCCAATCCACCTAAATGTGACACACAGACGTATCATTTCGGCCACCCCTACAAACTTCCTTGGTCAGTCCATTGCTGCTTTAAAAAATGACCGCACACTCACTGTAAACGGGGACACAACCACAACCCTCTGAATGCGCGCTCAAATGGCCGGTGTTGCCATTCTGCAGATTCCAACGGTGCTTAAGGAACCGTAGAGGCATCGTGAAGTCTGGCCGACGCATTGCTTTCCGCAAGAGACGAGAATGGCGGGCACCGCGCTGCCCACACAAGGCACGCACCTATACCTACGCTTGACCCGGTAGCGTTTCTTCCTCATGTTAGTGGAGTCATTTCCTTGCACAGTATCGACAATTTGGGGGGCGGGGGGGGGGGGGGTGACGGAAAATAGCCCTTTAACGTCGGCATTCCCCCTATTTGCTCAAGCCGGTAAGATACCCGGTGAATATAAGGGACAACGGCCTCCTTTACCGTCTTCTTCCATGTTGCGGTATTGCAGCGTGAGCTACACTGGCCGAGGTTGAGCAGTATCGCGTGGCTCCTAGGGAGCCGTGCTGCGCACGCGCGAGGAGCAGTGACGTCACACGGCGCACAGGACGTTGCCCGCGGCCCGGCGTCTCTCACACACACCACGCGCCCAGCGTCTTCGCCGACCTCCGTTCCGCACGTGGCGGCCCGGTCCACTTGATGATCATGCGAGGGATGGCCGGGTGTGCAACCGATGGCTCGTGCGTCGCAGCAACCTCGGCATGTGCCTGTGGAACCAGCTTAGCTCTGGGGCGATTTGTGACGCTGCGCCAGAGCCGCTTGCTAAATATACATGTGTCACATAATGCGTTTACCGTACATGGGTGTGTCATTGAAGCAGCAGTAAGCATGATAATCAAGCTAATCCTAGACAACCAGGAAAGTTAAGAATAACCAGCTGAACCTTAGCTCACGCTACGTATATCCTGGCATAGCCGAGCTCAGGCCACTGCTATTTTTTTTTTTTTTCGTTTTCGTCAGAACAAAAATTTACCATCTCAGCCTAAAGTAAGTTGAGAAAAGCGCGAAAGCTAAAAGTGCGTCCAACCTTCATTTGATAGTGCGTCCAATCGATTGTCAAACCTTCAAAGACCCAAATCGCAAACGAAGAACGAACCCATGCGACCATTTTTCGCGCACGAAGTAAACTCACCTAAGGAGGATCGTAAGGTATCGCGATATGTGGTTTGCGAGACAAAGGTGTACTACAGTACTCCTTCTTTATGATCGACGCGTCTTATAGAACCGTTCATTTCTCGCAATTTTCAAGTAACTGTTTTGGCACAATGGATGCCCGGCTCACGCACGCGCCGTGGGTCCATAGCTTTTTATCAAAGCTTTTCGGTCGACCAACCAGCCTATGGGTAATTGCATTAGTTTTTGTACAGAACGTCACCGGTCCAACTAAGAAAGCTTTCGCTATAAAATCGGTGCTTCATTTCCACAAACTTTGCGAGTTGCGATGAGTTCAGTGACCAATCCGTTCGGCGTATGCCTGTCTACTTTACATGAATTTACGGCATGACAGCCGCCATGTCATCTGCAGCCCATTCTGTTTATTTATTGAGAAGGCGCTAATGATAGCGCAGCTGACATATCGCCCCTTGGCAGGCTTTCCCGCTATCGCGGTCGGGTCCCCGGGGATGCGCTATCTTTAAACCGAACATTACGAAACGAAACTGGACGCCTCGGGTGAGAGAGACGTTTATCAGCCCGTTATTCTCTGTCGGCCACGCATGCGCATTCACATGTCCGCAAGCAATGCCTAGTTTTTGCTGGACGTTTCCCACCACGAGTTTGCAACCAAAGGAGTTCGAGTACTTTCGATCGTTGATACATGTTCTCACCGAAAGCGTGTTGCCCATACGTTATCCCCAATGCGTGATGTCGGCGTCGCAACAACTCTTAACCGTCCTTGTAGCTGTGCCTTTCCGTTCTTTCAAACACGCGAAATTTAAATGAGTGTACCGAAACAAAACAAAGGGTGTTACAAAACAAATCTCGGTGTTATGCGTCGCAAGCTGAAGCGGCGTACTGATTCGATGATGATGATGATTCACTGATTGTAGGGTTTAACGCGCCGACGCAACGCAGGCGATGAGGCGCGCCGTAGTGGAGGGCTCCGGATTAATTTTGACCTCCTGGGGATCTTTAACGTACTGATTCGACCGCGAATGATTGTTGTTGTTCACGCGTTTCGACGAAAGTAGGGCTAAGGGTCGACGAAAGAATACGGAAGTGGAATCGATGCTGTGATGAAGTGCTGAGGGTCTTCTCCAAATCAGGGGCGCAGCTTCTAGAAAGAGAGAGTGCCAGTAAAAATAAGAACGCGTGACACACGCCATAAGCTTCTACACCTCTTTTTCGGACTTACTGACACCAAGCCTAAACAATCCTCACTTCAAAATTTTGTGATAACGCCCTCGGAATCTAACCGCAACAGGAAGCGTGAACGCTGCGAGACGAATGCCATAAAGTTCGAGTTGCGCAGGCTGCTCTTTCCGTGGCCATCGGTGCGTCCTAGCGTCATCGTAGCATATTTAGTGACGCTAGTGCGTCCCGTCAGTGCAGACGGGCGGCAGAGAGCGATGACGACAGAGCACAAGACAAACTTCTTGTTTGGGGTGCACTCGGTGCGTCTAGCCACCCACCAATCAGTGACACTCGTTCCCCCTCCTGTGGAATCGCTCGACCACGGGCTTGGAGACGGGCGCCGGGGGGACAACACTGCGATATGCCTCTTCCCCGAACTCGCGTTCGCGCTGCCAGAGTACACCAGAAACACCACACAGTCGTAGTCAAAGCAAAGTAGTGGAATGACCTCGTCCGAGGGGTGGCGTGGATGTGTTTTGCGAGTGCGCTCGAAGTCGGGAATAATGAGCAAAATCAGGGGGGAGAGGGGGGACAGCCGGCGCATCACTGGCATCAGCGAGGCTCGCGACAGCGGCGTCAGGCGGAAGCGTCAGGTTACATGGCTTTCCGGCGCGGCTGCAGCAGCACCACGCGATGTGGCGAGGAGGAGGCGTTCTCGGCCGCAGCAACAGATGAGCTCAAGGGTCTCGCCGCCCTGACAGCGGCCCGCTGTTCTGTCTCCGACCCCGATCACCGCCCTTGCCAGCCAGTGCGGGGGCTTCCCTGGACCGGACCCCGCGCTCGCCTGGCCGGCTGCTTTCTCGAGTGGTGCCGACGGAGGCCGCGTCCGTGCGGGAGTGAAGTACGCCGTGCCTCCTCTGGAGTGCCTTCCTGGCCCGTAGTGCCCGGACCCGGGATTTCTTTTTTCGGGTGCCACAAGGGGGCCTTGGCTGAGGGGTGCCGCTCCTCTTTGCCGGCCCTGTTCCTCTCTGTCAGCTCGGGCCCGACGGCGGCGTACCAACGCTTCGACGAGACCCCGTCGCGCGCGAGGTAAGCGGTTTGCGGTTTATATCGCCAGGTGACAGGCGTTGGCCGGCAGCGCTAATGTTCGATTGTTTATGGTCGCTAGTCGAACCGCGCACTTAAGGACGCGCGAAGATTGTCCCGATGATACGAGCAACGACGGGATAACACCCGCTGCGATTGTGCATTGGTGTGCGCCTGCTACACACAAGGTCGAGGGTTCGGTTCCCGCCCGTGGAAGCCATACATCTGTTGGGGATAGAAAGCAAAGAAATTGTACAGAAATAGTTAATGATATTTCACTGCATAAGCACTCTTACGCTGATTCTCCGTTTCAAGAACGTTACGTTTCCCTGGTTGCATCTTAGTTAACTGAGGACGCTTGATTAGGTTGACCGTTGCGATTTGCTTACCTCAGTTTAAGACTTTTTTAACGCAGTGTTGGCTGTAAGTAGAGCAATGTGGCGACTTTTCGTTTCACTTGTTTATAAGTTTGTTTTGTTTTGTTTCTGATTGTTTTGCCTCTGCTCTGTTGTAACAGTTGACCGTCTTAATTCCCGAGTTATACATTTTTGGCTAAATTCAAGGCGTTACGCGGTTGGTGCATTTTACAATTTTTTTCGTCTTTCTGTTAGTTATTCCGGTTTCATTTTTATTTTTGTCTTCATAACGTGAGGGTTGCGGATTACGTAGACATTTGTGATTTGGTTTGTTAATTTTCAGTTTTTTTAGTTTTGTATTTTTGTCTTCCTTCCACGGCTATGCACTTACAGTGCAATAATGATCAACTGTCCAAACTTCGCTAATTGCCCATTCTTGTGCGCATACAAGCCATTACGCTTCTTAGCTCAGAGTACACGGCAAACAAAGCTTGCACATGAAAATCCGAACTCCCCGTGTAGGATAATTCGGTGCACGCGGGTGGTCTAAATCATTCGACTCATTCAACCCATCCATCCATGCGTGAATTAAGGGGCATGCTAGAAGGGGTCATGCAGACAAAATACAAGTTTGTTTTATTGGAAAGATTTCGTGCTTTATAGTGCCCACAGCACTTGCCCGACAGCAAACGATGCCGTATTCACTGAGAAATGAATCAATTTAGGTTGAAAATTTTGATTCTCCCGCCACATCGTGTGTTTTCGTCACAGGAGCTTGACGTGGGCGAGTTGGTTAAACATACTTACAAAACAATAGACGAAGGAACTCAGCAAACAAACGGGCGCTAACACGAAGGAACACTGCAAACAAAGCGCCCGTTTGTTTGCAGTGTTCCTTCATCCCGTCCTTTGCGCGATTGTTTCTTAAGTATGTTTCGGCTGTTAATCGACCTCAGCTGCGAGCACGGCTTCAAAAAGCGGCCAATGTGACGAGGGCATACCTCCGAAAGCAAGGACTCAGTATTTCTAGTGAAAAGTGCGCGGTCGTTGCGTTTACCCGCAAAACCATGTCCCGATATCCCATAACCATCAATGGAAAGTCGATACCTTACTCCAGAAATCACAAATTTCTTGGCGTGATCATCGACAGGGACCTGTCATGGAGCGCACATGTGTCTTTCTTAAAGAAGAAACTCGCCGCCATCGCCCACATTTTCAAATTTCTCGCTGGAAAGACGTGGGGCACATCGGTCAGAGGAATGCTGCAACTGTACCAGGCACTCTTCTTGGGAGGTTTGCGCTACAGCTTGCCAGCAATATCCGGTACATGCTCCTCTAACCTTCGGGTGATCCAGAGCATCCAAGCGCAGGCTCTCCGCACGTGTCTTGGTTTGCCGCGATGTGCTTCAACAGTGGGCACATTATACATTGCCCAAGACTATCCTACAGCAACTTATGTGACCACTGAGACGCTACGCCTACACATCAGGCTCCTCACGAGGCTACCATGTCACCACCTTGCGCAGCTTCCTCAGAGTCGACCACGCTCTTCCTTTGCAGCCATTGTCGCAGCGCACAGGGCTGACGTACCGTCAGACTACACGCCTGCGGTCACACCGTCCTCCCCGTTGTGGTGCCTGGAAGCACCGGACATTCGTCTGCATGTTCCGAGCATTGGAAAAAAGGGCGACTTACCACCACTGGCTCTCAGATAGTTTTCTATGCAGTTACTGTACGAACAACACAATGACCGGAAGCATGTATACACAGACGGTTCTGTGACGTCCTCGAGCTCGGCAGGTGCGGTGGTTATACCATCAGAATCAACCAAGATTCGATTCCGTGTCGCCCATGTGACGAGCTCGACGGCTACTGAACTTGCAGCCATCTGTGAAGCTCTTCAATACATCATGGAAGCTTCTCCCCAAAAATGGTCCATTTTTACCGACTCCAAAGGTGCCCTGTAAAGCTTCCGAGCAGCCCTGCGCTACGGTCCTTTGCACCAACTAGTGACAGAAATTCGGGAATTATTTCACCAGGCCGTCATAAAGGGCCATAATATTGTATTTCAGTGGCTGCCAAGTCAAGAGAGGAGTAGGAAAATTTTATTGATAGCCAAAAATAGATCTTCATATTCCGAAGGAAGAGGAGCGAGCCTCCTCTCCAGGGCTGATGTAACTTTGGCCGTCTCCTAGGCCCTCTCGACCAGTCTGCGCTGGTCTTCCAGGGCCGAGATGGACGACAACGACTTCCCACTGATCGGCCGCTGAATCGGCCTTCGTGGATTGGTCAGAGAGAGAGAGAGAGAGAGAGAGAGATACTTTTACTGAGCATTTAAAACAGGCCAAGGCGCCCATGGATGTGGTTCTTTCCTCACTGCAGCCCAGTGCTTGTTATCCCAGCCTAGCGTCTACCCACCGCCACTGTCTCACAAGCAGCGCGACGGGGGTCCCGTTCTTCAGTGCGCTCCACACCAGACTTGAGGCAGCGGGACAGTTATCTTCCTACTGTCCTCTGGAGGTCACGGTGACCGCTCGTCGTGGCCCACGTGCGTACCTAGCAATCTTATCGCGGAATACCACGAACGCCTGGCTGCACACCATATCTGTCCGTTCCTAGGTCGCGTAGGTCTCCGTATACATTGCGACATGTTCATGGCCGTACCCATGGCGTGCGCATTGATGACGTGGAGAGCATGGAGACGACTTTCACCACTGCTAACCACTTCGCTCCTTGCGTCGCTCTCCGCGCTGATGACTGAGGGATCAAGAGCCCTCACCGTATCGATTTCCATTGGAGGTCGTGATCTCTGCTGCAAGTGGCGGGTGACGCGGAAGAGTGAGGAGCTCTCTACCATGGGATGACTTCGAGATTAGCATGAGGTCGGGCTGCTGACTTCCTCTCTGCGATTCCTGGTTTTTCTTGGTTTAGCAAGAATGTAGTTTTGTTAAAGGCGGTTGTGCATTCGAGTTAGCAAATACATTCAACACGAAATCAAGTGTTGGACGGAAGCCCATCTGGTTGGGGAAACAAACGCATGACACAAATTAAAAACTGACACCGACCACGAGTGTTTATTAAAAAAAAAAAAAAGACGTTTCGGCTCCCGGGAGCCGTAACGTCTTTTCTCGTTTTATAAACACTCGTGGTCGGTGTCAGTTTACATTCAACACAGCACACAATTCGTAATAGCAACGATGGGAACCCATAGTAAGACGCATTCGTCGGCATTCCCTTAAAATTTTACCTTCCTTTATTGTGTTCGCTTTTAAGGTACGTGTAGCGTAAGCGTCGATTTCGGAAACAGTTGCGGCACTGTCGTTCTTTTTTTATTTTTTGTAGAGCCAGATTTTTACGCATACTCAACGCTTCGAATCAGCAGACCGAAAAGTTCGCCAACGGACCAGTTGGCGTGGCTCAAAATGTACAGAAAGGCTACTCAAGTGGGAACAGAACAGGGAACACTTAAGTGAAGTACAAAAAATAAGCGATGCAACCACGTAAGTGGAAAGCGAAGAGCAAAAATAAATGCAATAACTATTTTATCGCCTGCATAAATATGCAGAACGACAGAATGCCTGGAAAGTGCTAAAAATGCAAGAGTAACTCGAGCAAATAGAAGTAAGTGTGTGCACCTGAACTAAGACTTACCTCCAAGACATTACCTTTCGCATGCTTATTATATCAAAAAACAAATTGGCAGAGAGCGCATTAGAGATGTAAGGAATACAACGATTGGCAGATTAGGAGTCACTTGTTCGTGAACCGGCAGTCGGTCACAACCGGCAAAATCACAAATACTAATATGCGAAGTCCGAGGGACTAATTTGAACAATTAACAGTTAAGGGCTATCGCTGATGTGGTGGAAGACGAATAATTAAGTACTTGAGCAAAAAATGTGATTAAGGACGAAACTAAGGTTCTACGCGCCGACGCTACACCTAGGCATGCAGGGGCGTAGCCAGGGGGTGTTTCGGTGTCGGCACACCCCCGACATTTTCTAAAAGGTGGATTCCCCCATCTGCCCCGTCCGGATTTCTGTCTTTTTTTTTAAAGCGAAGCTTTGTACCTTTTTTTTTGCGCTACAAGGACGGGACGACAGAAGAGGACACACCACACAGCGCAGACTAACAAACTGTGTCGATTCCACGCGCATACATACTAATATCAAGTAGACACGTGGAACCAAGAAAAGTTTAAAATACACAAATAAAATCACGCACAAAAATTAAAAATAAAATATTTAAAACGCACACTTTCACCATGACACATGCTGTCTCAACCAGATTAAACACCATCAAGAAACGCGATTTCCTCGCCCAAATCGCGTTTCTTGATGGTGTCTAATCTGGTTGAGACAGCATGTGTCACGGTGAAAGTGTGCGTTATAAATATTTTATTTTTAATTTTTTTGTGTGATTTTAGTTGTCTATTTTAAACTTTTCTTGTTTCCACATATGCGCGTGAAATCAGCACAGTTTGTTGGCCTGCTCTGTGTGGTGTGTCCTCGTGTGTCATCCCGTCCTTGTAGCGCAAGTTTTATGTCAATTAAGTCAGACCAACTAGCCCGTCAGAATACTTTATTGCTTTTTTTGTACATTTACGAGAGAAGGGTTCTGTCGCGGCTGTTGGCGGCAAACAAAAACTCCAACAAATAAAAGAATTTGCTGGCACCGCCAAGAATCGAACCTGAACCGAGTAGAGAAACAGGGCGAGAGCCCGTTGTCTTACCAATTGAGCTATGAGTGGACTCGGAGGAAGGTGAGACAGGCGGTGTACTCACCGAGCACAGGTGCGGGTTCACCCCCTGCAGTGTTCTCATTGAATGCCACGTGATAGCGTCATGGGACCTCTCGCGCCTCTGTGCGCTCCGCCCACTGCACGTGTTGCGGCCGTGAAGCGCGTCAGTGGTTCGTCCATTTCGTCATCGAAAAGTTTGGACTCGTGTGCAACACAATAGACTACCGTCCGTGTAACGTGTTCTGATTTAAGTTCACGAGGAATGTAACTGCGGTGAAAACGCAAAGTCTGAATATCGCACCGATCATAAGGCCGTTCTGAACGTCGTGCTGAAGTGAAATAATTAAAAAAACGTGTTACACGTACAGTGTAGCGTGTGATTAACGCAGGCTTGCGTTAATACACCCCCTTTATACACCACCTACAACGGGTGACTATTATAGTCACCCGTTGTAGGTGGTACAAAACATCGCTTCCCAACCACCTCCACAGGGTGGATTGGCCCGCACTTTTTTCGTCCACGCTGTTCACACTTCGCATCGGTATATTGATACGTAAAAACAAAACAAAATTAGACAATAAAATGAAAATGAAGCCATGTTTTCGCGGAGGCTGTCTTTCCTTTTGGGCATTTTTTTTTTTCCGGTGGCGAGTAAGACCCCCCGAACAATATTTTTGGCTACGCCACTGCCTGGAGAGCTGCCTGTTAAGTTAGACCACTTTCTCTACGCACGGGCGTTTTCGTTTTTCGCTTCTATCCAAGAAAAAAAAAAAAGAAAAAACTCCGTCGCAGCCGAAATAGATCCTGCGTCCTTGGGGTCGGCAGTACAACGCCTCAGCTACTCACCCACCACGCCGTGTATTAGGACGAAATAACTGGCTTCATAAAAACAAAGGGGGATGAAGCCAAGCAATCAAACCAACGGAAAGGGAAGAGGAAACCGAGAAGCTGGCGGAGTAAGGAAATGATAGGCTCTCGACCAGCGGGAAAAAGGCGTCGAGAGAACGCAGCGAGGCAAGGAAAACAGTTATAAGGGCAAGATGAAATGAAGAAAAAGTGGGACAGCTACCGGGAGAAAAATGTAAATGCAGAAAATGATGCAATCGAAAATTAAAAAAAAAAAAAAGAAGCGACCAATGGATAACAGAAGTACGTAAGAGAACAGAAGCGCATCCAGCAAGATTTGGAACCTTGTAAAATCAGTGGTCTCCAAGAACGACTCCCATAGAAATTCTTGGTGCATGATTGAAGTAAAAATTTAAGTGAACAAGCATTGCTCAATATTCAACCAGGGATTATTTAATAGTTAATAAAGAAATGTAGGATGTGATGGCCATCGCGCCATCACATTCTGTGGCGCGATGGCCATGTCTGCCCATCGCGCCACAGAATCCTGCGGAAACAAATAAATTTGAGAAGCCTAGAGTGGGAATGAACAGATACGGTCCCCCCCCCCCCCCGCTCCCCCCTCCCCAAACAACTGTTGGTCTGGACAGAATACTAACTAGCTGATAAACCTGTTTGGGCCGAAATGTAAATGTAAGGCGTCATTGAACAGGGTATAAACTTTGATACAAACCAAACAGGTACCGAACCATTTGCTCTAGAACAGAGTTTAATATATAAAGGTAACAGAGGCAGTATTTGCAATGCATATAAATTCGCATTACAGGCAAGAAAATTAAGTTCAATCATGGATAGAAGTAAAATGAATTCATCGGGAAACCACAGAAGGACTTTAAACAGGGCAGGCGCTTTGATTAACCACGGCACTAACACGATGCATTGAAATTACGATGGCGTAGGGATAAACCATTATAAGCAGCACGAATGTTTAGAGGGGGCGTATGACAACGTAAACAGGGAATTTATGTTGAGTATTCTGACACTGCAGGGCTTAGATGGCAAGGTTATACAGTGCATTCAGGTAATTTAATTAGACCACAAGGTGCACTTGATATGGGATAGGCGTAAATGCACGCAGCCAGTCAACACTCGTAGTAATTTGATGCAAGGGTGCTCTTTGAGCCAAATACTGTTCAGCTGCTCTCAAATTTGTAGGGCCCGTCAAGTTGCATGATTGCAACTTTTTCCCTATTTGTCCTGGCCATACACTTGCTTGTGAAATAAACATTCATTCATTCATTCATTCATTCATTCATTCATTCATTCATTCATTCATTCATTCATTCATTCATTCATTCATTCATTCAAATATTTGTGGTCACAAGCCACAAAGTTCGGTTAACGTTTAGCACTGTAATAAAGTCGAGAATAATGCTTTTTAACCGCAGTAGACTTGGCGTGGTGCCTATCCAGCATAACGAAATACCCAGAGTCGCGGGATAAAATACTTGAGAGTCTCGGTGAATAAAAAAATGCTTAGTAACTAACTAGCAACGACTTAAATTTAACGGAAGGCGTAACGCGGCTGTAATGAAACAGGGCGCTGCAGAAGTACTATAACAAATACGAAGCAGTGCGAGGAGTTTCGAAATGCTTAATAGTTCTGGGCCTTACATTTTCGACTGCAGTACTCTGCTCAAAACCTTGAAGTAAACCAAAGAACGGTAGGCCGTTTGGCTTTAGAAGGTGCAACTAATCAAGAAAATACGCGCTGCGCGTCGTTTGTAGTTGAATTAAATTGAATTGAATTGATAGAATTGATTTATTCTCGCACGCAAAAAAAAAAAAAAACACGTTCGCGCCAAGGGGGCCGGGAAAAAAAGCCGTAAAATAGATTGACTATTCCCAGCCCCCCGGTGCGACAGGTGGCAAGCGGCACTGGCCAACATTAACAAAAATCAACACAAACGAAAACGCAACATATATAAAATATGTGCAGTGACTATAAACAGTACTCAAAATACATACTAAACAGGGTTTGGAAAAATAGAAACTTACAAATACAGTAGCGAGAAAAGGAAAATATTTATCCTTATAACAACATCATGAGTTAAGTATAAAGATGCTGCGCATATTGTTAATAGGAATGGTAGAAATTTCTTGAACATTATTTAGTAAAGACGGCAATCTGTATCGCAACATTTGTTCTCCATAATTGGTTCGGCATTTTTTTTTTTTACTTTCCAGGTTTCAGGATTGCGAGTAGAACATATGGAAAAGAGCTTTTCTAGACCAGCTAGATTAATTAGTGAGCCGTTATTTACTACTGCTTGTTTGTAACATCAGCTAAGTTTATAACTGTAAATATAATCCATGCGAATAACATTGTACTTTTGAAATAGTTCTCGTGTAGGAGAAAGATGCGAAACCTTGCTGACTGGACGAATAGCTCGTTTTTGTAAAACTGTTATTTTTCCTATATTTTCCCGAGTTGTGTTAGCCCACATTAATACGCCGTAGGTAAGCACAGAGCTCAAAATAGTTGTAAAGTACAAAGTTAACTGAAAGAAGTTTTGAGAAGCTCGTGAAGTTTAGAGCTGTGTTTCGAGGATAGGTTACGAACTCTTGATCCACGCAACTGGATTGCTAAAATCTTTTAGTATACGTGTGCACGCAGTTCCGAGAAAACTAGAAGATATGGGAATACAGTAAAGAGCAAGGAGTTGACAAGGAAGCCAAGACAACGAAAAAAGAGGCAAAGCCGACAGGAACGAGAAAGTGGAGAGAAAACATAAAATAGAAAACATCGTTAAAGATGTACAGGGCAAATAAATTTGTGATCCGAAATAAAATTTCTATGATAAATGCAAGGTCAGCGCTCTGCTTTTTCAAGCTAGGGTAGGTTGATTTAGAACGAAAAGCTTTGTGAAGAAGCATGCCGAAAATGAGGGGGATGTGTGGCCTGCGGAAAGAAAACAAACAACCCGACCCATCTTGCTGGAATATGATTATCCTGCCAATTCATGCGAGGAAAAAAAATCCGCCTTCCGTAGCCTTCGGCTTCAAAGGTAGCACACAGACAGTAAACCACAAGTCTGCAGAGGTGACCAAAAAGGTGATGAAGGAAGAGTAGATATATAATATAGCCTATAGGCTATATATAAGATTTATAATATAGTCTATATGTATAGATAATATAGCCTACAGGTGTAGAAGATATATAATATAGCCTATGGCAAATGACCTACAGGTCATCTGTCATGAGCAAAATTTAATTCGAGTCTGCCGCTAATAGTAGCGCAAAAATTTAGAGGAGTACAACATAAGATACACTAGCATCTTTTGTGAAATGACACATGCCGTCACACTTGGATACAAAGGGGATATAATAAAGGGTCAATCAATCAATAAAACCTTTGAGTCATAAAGGGTCAATCAATAAAACCGTTGAGTACCCGCCTGACATGCAGCGGCCAAGCATTATCCGTAAGTTATAACGTATACGTTATGGGTGACGGATTACGGTATACCAAGAGATTTATGCTTCATACAACATCGGCTTGTGTTTGCACAAGACACCCTCGATCATCGGTAGAGCAACGTTTCATCGCAATGACAAAGCGGAAGAGCAACCGGTTCCTAGAACATTTAAGCACTCAAGACAACGGTTACGTGCAGACGCTGAAGAGCTGTTTCGACGAGAAACGGCACGGGAATATGCCGCGTCTCAATCGGTGATGTAACGCAGAAATTGTGCAAGCAACGTGCCTGCATGGTCACGTACCTCACCGGCAATATTGACATTGTGAGTGACAATAAAAGACCTCGTGACTCGAATAGCCGTCAGTTTTCCCACTCTGCAACAGCGGCGAAGAAGCAACCATTTTTTTTTTTTTTTTTGTCGGAGTTTACGGGGGCGCAACCTGGCGCAACGGGGGTTTACCAGGACCCAACCTGCATTCCAACTTCTCTGCAAGTGTGAGCGTGTACGCGCGCGCAATGCATCCATGCACACGCCACATTGGCTTTGTCACCTACGTGACATTTCCAGGGCCGCATGATAATAGTCGTATAAGGACTGGTTACTACTCGTTGGGGAGAGTTCGTTTCGATGTCCGGTAACACTTCTGCGATGGCATTTCTTTCCCCCTTTGACATCTCAAGGCTGCCTTATAGAGGAAAGGGGGAAAGGAACTTCAGGACTCGTGTTTTCATTGATGGGTGCACGCGTGACTGCATAATGGACACACCTGTTAACTTTTCGAAGGCCGCAGGCAAGGCATAAAGTGTCCTCTCATGCTGAATCCAAGGTCGGGGCTCGGTGGCCCGTGTAGGAGTGTTGCGGGAACGATTGCATAAAACGTCATCGCGCGTGCCAGAAGACGACGGCTCCGATTGCGAGGTTACTTCCCGTAAATCGATTTTAATGTCAAAATGATGCACTGGTTTAGGGCGTGAAACACCGTCGGCGGTACTCAATCCATGTCCCATTTTTTATTGTGTGCGTGCATGCGCGCGTGGAAGCAACTGCCGTCGAACTTACTTGCTTTAGCCAGTTTGCGAATTATGCTGATTTAACCGTTTATCAGTTGCTTCCGAGGCAGGAACTATGACCCTAATTAGAGATACTTTTCTGATGAGGCGTAGCTGGATACTTTCGGTTTTTTAGGTCTATAAGGTGGAATGAAAATTCATTAGACGTGTATATTCCTGCGCCAATACATTAATCCCGATTTGAATGTGACGTCAAGGCACCCCCCTCCCTCCCCCCCCTTACACACACACGCACAATTTAACGTACCTACACAAGGGGATTTGCCAATGGCGATGACGGCTGCCGGCCGTGGCCCACGGCCGAGTCGCCAATCTCCCACTTGGCTGAAACGTCAACATATGCTTTCACACATAACACACGTAATATGTCCTAAGTGTCTCTAAATTCTTTAATGCCCTCGAGGACTTTCTCGAGGATAGCCCGCCGCAGTGGTTACTCGAGTAGCTACTGAGCCAAACGACGCGGCTTCGATCCCGGCCACGGTGGCTGCTTCTCGGGAGGCGAAAAGCGAAAATACCCCCGAGTCTAGATTTGGGCGCACGTTGAAGACCTCAAGGCGGTGAAAATTAATCCGTAGCACTCCACTTCGGCGCGTTAAACCCCACAATCAAGCAACTTATATAGGATAAGTAATCTACCTTTTTTTTCTAATTTTAAACACCAACTTCAAGCGAGGCAACAAAATGTTCGTGAACTTAAGTTGACGTAGCGACGCTTGTATTGGTCATATAAACAGGCCCGTTGCAATGAGTTGCCGAGTCTACGTTATTCAGCGTGGCTGTTGTTGTGAGCCGACGAGAAAGGCGACTGTTGCCTGAACAATTTTGTCCGTTTCCCCGTACTCGAAAATCGTACGGTGGAGCCGCCACACGTGTTAGCGCTTACCAACGGAGCGATTGCGCGCATCGCCTGGGGGACAAATACTCGCCACAGAAGAGATAATTGGCGGCGTGCGAAAGGGCAAAGGCGCGAGTTAATTGGGTGTAACGCGCCCGCTGACTGGACGTAAATTTTCCTCGTCATAATAAGCGAAGCCCGATATCGATCTTCGAACGGTCGACTGACGGGACTCAAACGGGGCTTGAGGGAGGAATACTGCACGCCTTCTTACGGGGCTTTGCCGCGAACGGCCTTGCGAGATGAACTGGGTGAACTGTTTGTTTTGACGCAAGGAGCCACACCTACAGGCGCGGGCGAAGATTGGCTGTTTTCAAAGTTACAAGGTCCCCTTGCAATAACTTCAGCGCGCACTCACCGCGGTGGCGTGCAATTATATAGCTCTGACGCGTGTCCGAGGTCACGGGTTCCGATCCGGAGGCCGTACGGGCAAAGAACAGAATTCCCCGTGCGTTCGAGATGTCTGTGTGAGTTAAGGATCCGTAGTTCTCCCCTTCGGCGCGCCTTTTAGTTGCGGTGTATCTTCGAAACGTTCAGTGCCAGTTTATACACACTTCGTGCTCTAACGCACGCAGACGCTGTTTATTTCTTAAACGTTTCAATGTAGGTGGCATTTTTGTCCTATGTTACGGCTGGCTTGACGTCACTGGGATGTAGTCAAAGGGGAACCATTACTAATGCAGTTTGGCTTTCACAGCTTCACGCTTAAGAAGTCACCTTTCAAAGCTACCTTTAGATCCTTCGTTATCTAGCACGTGCTAACATACTCGAAGCACTACTACACTTCTAGTTAACATTAATCTGTTCAGAGTTCCTATCTCTCTATGGGGAACGACGATGTTATCAATTCTTGTTTTTATCGTAGCAATTGTTTTGTAACTAGTTTTTCACGGTAACGACAGCCCGTTCGTTTTCGTATGTCTACTATTATTTGTGTTTAGGAGTCAGTACGCATGCGCATTGTGTTTTCTTTTTGCTTTGTATTGTAATGTTGCGTAGAAAATGTACCAGATCCCTCAGTAATGCGCAGGGCTACAAGGGTAGCTAAACAAAACAAACACATTTATGGAATTATAGGTGTTGATTGCGGGGCACCCGCTGGCAGGAGGGCCCTATTACGGGTTGGCTTGGCATCGGCTGGCTGCCCGTACGTTCCCTGTTCACCAGGTCTTGCTTGGTCACAGGGTCCGTGCTAGTCAGGTGAGCCATCCCAATGCTCGTAATAAGGGGAGGGTCCGGGGTGATTGGGCAGTCCCGTATTAAGTACTGTGCCAGCGGAAGGTTAGAATTTACATGTGGTGGGGCAAAGGCGGGTGGGCGTGGTGTAGGATGCTCAACATTCATTGCAGGCGGCTTCGTCTCTTGCTAGTCTTGGGTATGGGGTGGGGAAGGACTCTCGTTCTTGCCGGTAATGGGCCAGAATGTAGGTGCACTTGAGCAGTCGTTCCGTCTCGGGTGCATCAGGCAGTGTTTGTCCCGCGTGGTTAATGTCCCGTGATGTGTGCGCCGCATGCACCGCTTCATTACCAGCGAGGCGCTCGTGTCCGGATATCTAGATTAGCCCCACGTCGTGGTTGTCTTGAGTGTCTTTAGCGCTGTCAAGGGAGACGCATCCACGGAGGTGGTTGCGGCAAGCTGCTTTGTGAGTCCGTTAGTACCATAATGGTGTATCCGTCCGCCGCCAAAGCTATTTCCATTTTCTATGCACTTTCCTTGGATGGGGTTGGTATCGTCACAGGGATGACTTGCCCTCGGGTTGTTGTCACACGGGAGGCCCGAGCCGGTTTTCGCGGGTACGGGGATGCGTCGCCATGACTGGTGCTAAGGGTATGCCCGTGTTTTGCTGTGCGTGGCTCGCGGCCTGGCTGCAGCACGGCGGGCCTTGTTGTGGACCAGATGCACATTCGTTGGCATTGGATCAAGGCGGATGGCTCGCCTGAGCGGAGTAGTGTGCATTTGTGGTTTTGCCGTGGCGCTGTGGCGTAGCCTATAGTTTCCGAAGTTTGGCTGTGCCCGTCGAGGCTAACTTAAGGTTCTCTAGTTGGCCCAACTTGGCTTGTTTCATTTTTTTTCCCACGTGTTGCGCGTGCGAAATTGCAGCGAATTCTTCGTGGAGGTCTGAGGAGGTAAGCCAATGATATTTTTGTGTGCTTGTCGCAGTGCTACGCTAATTTCGTCATTTTCCCTCGACTTGAGGGCCTCACATGGCGTACCATTTGCGACTCGGTTGTTAAGGAGGACGCGAACGATGGGGGGTATGTCTTGCATGCCATACCTGCGGTGCGATACGTGTTGGGTGAAATGCGTGATTTTATTCGGTGTCCGCTGTAGCGTGGGGTGGTGTATAGGCCCGAGCCGTTTTAGACCAGTAAGCCACAGGATGCGAAGGATAGGGACGTTAGACCGCAATAGTCAGTGCTGGATTCAGGATGCTTTTCCTGCGACGTTTGACTGAACAGAGTGTAAGTAGGGTATATTCCGGGACACACTCGAGACCCCTGGCGCATATATGTGACGTGGCGCCTCGTCGATGACGCTTTGCACAATATCTTGTTTCCCATAGAACCGGTGGGGGTCCAGATTCTAAGGTCATCGGCATGTAGTTCGGTCCTAAGATTGCGCATGCTCTGCAACAGGGGCGACAGTCTACACCACCACTTGAGAAGTCTTCAACATGTGCCGTAATCTCTCACAGAGAGAAATGGTTTGCTTCTCCATAGCAAAAAGTGTCACGGCTTCGTTGGTATAGCAATGCGCGCTGTTATTCCGAAGGGCATAGTTAGAACGGCAAGGTAAAAATTGGCCCTGAAACTTTCTCGGCTTACAGCGTCACAACAGGCAAAACAAAATCACTGCAGACGAACGGATGTCCCACAGGTCGAGGCACGCGCACTTGAGGTTGATAAGCCGACTGGCGTAAGGGGTCAGTCGAAAGTGAAGAAAAGGAGAGTAAAGAGGTCTTACGGGTTATAACCTCAGCAGTTTAAAATAGCTCGGCCGATTGAGCAAGGCATCAAGAAAGCGAGATACCGAGTAAAGAGGCTGGTTGTGAAAAGCCGACGTGGGAATTCCCAGCGCCTGTTCGGGGTCGTTCCTCAGTATGTTATCTATATATATATATACTCAGTAGGTGCAACTTACAAGCTACCCAGAATCTAGAAAGATGCACGGTCCACACGTGGGGAACCACGTGCAAAAATAAAAAGCGTGGAGTGCGGCAACTCAGCGTTTCTTTTCACCATGCGGTGCTTCCAAAGACAACCTGCAGCGCACACGCCTCATTTGCACATGCAGGGCGTATCGACGGCTTCACCGAATAAACTGCAGTGAAAGTGGTGGCTGCATCGATAAGTACCGCGAGTGCGCAGGGAGAAGGGCAAATGACAAGCACATCGGGGGGCAGGAGCGTGCTGACGTCCAGTTGCCACATACCCGGCAAACTGTAGGGCGACCGGTAGGAAAAGCGGACACGCCTGAGAAAACGTGTGCATCGTCTCCGAAGCGGTCGTTAGCCGTCGCACTGGGCGATATCAACGTCCACGCGTGCCTCGTTAGATGACCTGCGGGGATTGCTACAAGGAAAGCATTGCCGTCGAATCAGGCGTGCCGTAACATCGAAACAAAACAAACTTTGACGTCGGTGTAGGCATTACGAGGGGAAATAAAGAGAAGATTGACGGATCTCACGCATCCGTTGGAATCGATGTAACGCGAAGCTTTCATCCTGCAGCATACCTTGGTTGAAATGAACTCGCGGGCAGCATTCTTATGAGACCGTTATTATGCTTAGCGTACGTAGTTGCGGATTTTTCAGAACGATAAGCTGTAGGAATCCGTCGAGGAATGCCAGGCGCAACGAGAAACTTTCAATGTATGAATCTTCCCGATGAAGACGATACCAGCTGTAAGCGCAGAGGCGTGATAGACGCATGAAGTGGGGCTCGATCACTTTTACTCAACTTTAGTTAGGGTTGTGTTTCCTGCATTTCATTGCTTGTCCTTTTGTTTATTTTTTTTTCTCTCTCACTGTTGTCTCCCCCAATCTCTAACATCCCCCTCATTGCATTGTAATCATCCCCATCTGGCGTAGCAAGCCAAGCTGATCGATAGCAAAGCTGATCGGTCCAGTCCACATGAAATAGCTCTCTCTCTCTCTCTCTCTCTCTCTCTCTCTCCTCTCTCTCTCTCTCTCTCTCTCTCTCTCTCTCTCTCTCTCTCTCTCCTCTCTCTCTCTCTCTCTCTCTCTCTCTCTCTCTCTCTCTCTCTCTCTCTCTCTCTCTCTCCATCACCCGGGTGGTTTGCCGCCAGTCGCTTCCCAGCCGTATGTAGTACAACTTCCCTGTACCTCCCTCCACCCCACCCCCCTTTCCACAGCGTGAGTCGCTTTACTGGTACTGCGGGAGCGATACGTGGTGACCAACGTCACCTGGTGTAAGATAAAACCCAGTGGCGCATTCGGCAAGGCTGCAACGCGCAAACTGGAAGGTTGTTCGGCGGCGGCGAATACGGGACGGCGTGCGTTATCTCGGCCCAGCGGCGCATCCAGTCAGAAAGCAGCAAGAGCAGCCCCCCCCCCCCCCCCCCCCCCCCCCCCCCCCCCCCCCCCGCGCCCGTGAAACCGAGGGGAGAGCCACGAGGCGGCTCCGTTTTAAAATATACGGCATGAAGCTCGCAAAACTATCAAGCATGACAAATAAGCAAAGCTACGGGCATTGTAACAAAATGTATGCCAAGGTGCTTCTTTGCGCCTCCAACTACTCCTCCCGCAACCGGCATGCTCTGCGTCATCCCTTTCCTTTATTACAATGAAACATCGGGGATTTCCGACAGAGGCAGAAAACAGTTTTAGGCGTCAGCTACGTGGAGATGTTCCCTAAGTTCTTTCTTACCTTTTTTTTTTTTTTTTCGCGGTTCAAAATGTTCGACCACATTCATGACGTTTGCAGTTTCCTGCTTCTGCCTAAACTGTGTGGCCGGGTCCTCACGAGAGCTGCCGATTGTCTGCACCAACAACTCTTTTCTCTTCTACCTGCCCCTTCCCCCGTTAATAAACCGCAACACGAAATATCGACACGTCCTATTTGGCGTGTACGGTACCATTCCCCCGCTGCCTCCCTGCAAGTGTTTCGAACAACGCCACTCGACAGCGGGCCCAAGCCACCGCGAGGATACTGCCCTACAAACGAACCGACTGGCTATCGCTCGCGAGTTTAACAAGGAGCGCCAACCGGAAAACCGCTCAACCGGACGCAGAAAGTTTCTTGTTTGAAACGCAGTATAAATACCCCCGTAATGGGGAAAAGAAACTAAAGAATAAGAAAAGAAGGGCGAGAACAACAATCCGGTATTATGGCAAAGCATTGCAAGTAAGTGCTATGCATTACCATTGAGGCAAATTGCACCCAGTACGGCAATCCCATACGCTTCAACGATTTCACGTGCGGTTCGGTTTCCAATCCGGTATATTTTTCCACGTGAAAGCGTTGAGGCGCGTGAGATTGCAAGACTGGATGCAAGGTTTCCATTGCAATGTAGCATTTCATTGCAACGTTTTGGGCCACCACGGGATTGTTTCTTACTACTTCATTGTTTCTTTATTTTTTCTCTCTCCATAACGTGGGTATTTATACCGCGTATGGAACAATAAACTTTCAGTTCTGAGTCAGCGCCGTGTTTGTTTCTACCATTCTCTCGCCGAGTTTGTGTCCGCCTTTCTCTCGTGCCTACAATTCTCTCGTGCAGTAACGTGCTGTTTGCCGGTTATGCCGTGGGATACCAACTCACCCAAACTTTCCGCCTTACAAGCTTTAGTAATATAAGTCGCACGCAGAAAGCGTGAACAATTAAGGAACAAACATTTGTCAGCATTGTGCCTACAGTCGGCGACAAATTAAGCGATTACACGAGAATATGCAGCGAAACGCGCAAATTGCTGGATTCATTTACGTGCAAATCAAATTATCGCATGGCTCAATTCCAAACGAACTCCGAACGCACCTAAGAACTTTTTATGAGTCGTTAATGCAAAAGCATTAATCATGATAAACAGCACAGAGAACGAGACGAGGAGCAGAAAGACACGGGAGGAGCAGAAAGACACGTGACCAGCGCTCGTCCCGTGTCTTTCTGCTCTTCATCCCGTGTCTTTCTGCTCATCGTCCCGTGTCTTTCTGCTCCTCGTCCCGTGTCTTTGCGCTCTTCGTCCCGTTCCCTGTGCTGTTTATCATGATTCAAACCAACTGGCCCAAATTTCCCTTTTACTGCAGAAAGCATTAAAATGAACGCCGCTGAGTGCTCATTGCAGTTTGGCGCTGGTACTGTGGCGCCGCTGTGTGAAGTCAGTGGAGCTCGTATATTGCCGAACACCGGCGAACACCTCAACTGCACCAACAACTGCAACTCTCGGATCCGCTTTCAACGTGACTCCTCTGCGCATCTCTGATAGCGCCGTGTTATACTTGTATTTATTATTGCGGACGAATCGCTGTTGCTATAGAACTCTTCGCGGTCGCGTGTCAGCTGTTTCTCGGCTTCCGACGCCAACGCCAGCCTTTTCGCCCAATAGACCATTAATTACATTCGCACAAAAATACGATAGTAGGATACGATACGATAATACGATAGGTACGATAATAGCGTTTTGTAAACGCACCGCAATTGACTGTAGGGTTTAACGCGCCGACGCAACGCAGGCGATCAGGCGCGCCGTAGTGGAGGGCTTCGGATTAATTTTGACCACCTGGGGATCTTCAACGTGCGCCGAAATTTCGTACACACGGGCGTTTTTGCTTTTCGCCTCAATCAGAAAAGCGGCCGCCGCAGCCGGGAATCGAACCCGCGTCCTCGTGCTCAGCAGCACAACGCCTTAGCCACTGAGAAATGCACCGCAATCACAGCATTATTCGAGCTCCGCGGTTCATAGTACAGAAGTTCGCGTTTTCCGGATCACGTTCTCACTCGTGCGCGCCGCACAGTTCTTCTTGTGGTTTGAACACGCAACATTAAACGCCACGTGCGTTCGCGTCTAAGCGGAGCTCGGTCAATGAATCGCCCACACCTGCAACATTATTCCTCGAAGCTACTTGACATGTCTGCAGGTAGCGTTGATAATCCCTTCAAAACGTGAGGCGCCATACTTGCGCCCCTCAACACGAGTAGCTTGGGAGCGGCTCTGCAGACTGCTGTGATTTTTGCCATATTTATTTTGGCAGCGCGTGAACGACCAGGGCGAGTTTCTGGGAAAGTTCCTTCCTCCTCTCCTTTCCTTGCGTTGGCCACCGTACGCCGGGGAGAGGGGCGCGCCTTAATAACGACGCCGTCGATGTTACCCTGGCAAGACGCCCGGCTTGCTGTTCGCAAGATGCTGGTGAAGATAACGACGAATGACGGGTGACGCACGCACGCGCATGGGCCTCTTTAAAGTACCTCGTTCGATTCTCCGCTGCTCAGGTACACGTGAGAAGTGCGTTCATCTCGCGCCACGCCGGTGCACGCGACATGTCCGAGGGCCCAGAACGCGGGTGGTGTCAGTCGTTACGTTTGCTGTGTCGCGAATACGCGCGGAAGATGGGGTGCTGGAAGCCTTCGCGGGCTTTACAAGGTCCTCAGAACGGTGAGTTTATCTGCTGAATTCTGAGTGGAAAGGGTTTATATATACAGTAGACGCGTGATAATTAAAACTCGTCGGTCGCATAATTCAGACGTTCAGACGCTTAATTCGAACAAATTTCAAAATTTGGTAGGACAGCTATGCTTTCAATGTATTTTAACGCCACTTAATTAAAACTGCTCCATTGTCCAAATTCGTACTTTTTGCTTTTCGTTGACGGGAAATATCTGTTGAGTTAGCTGCCCATTTGCATCCTTATATCACTAACAGTCACGGATTAAGCCATTTGTTTACCTGCGTACAGATCTTGACCAGGGCAGAAAATGCTCGTAATGAGCTGGCTGCCCTTCCAGGCGTCGAAAACTTTGTTTTGAACGCTTATGCAATCACAGAGCAGTCATCCATTCGTGTTTTCTTTTAATTGTGTGCGAGCGTTGTATTATTAAATATATGGGAATGTTTCGTTACAACACAAGCTGGTATGCTGCCCCTACTAATATTTATGAGAACTGGTAATCCAAACAAAATCATGTGGTCCCGTCGGTTTTCAATTGTCGCTGACGCTTTGGAGATAGCCGACGCCTTGGTAGCCGGTTGCAGAGGGATTTATTACCGTTCGGGTCGTCAACACGGAAGGGCCGAGAACAGGGTTAGAGGGCTCTGCTCACGCTCCAAGCGTCCTTCTGGGTCTTCTGACACCGATGCACTGCATGCCCGCATGGGCGAATGGCGCTGCGGTATGTCTACTTGTTCCGCGTGGCGGCCGCCCATACCCTTGACTACAATATATATAAAATCAGGGTGTCCAACCGGAACCGAACCAGTATTTCTGCCGGACAAAACGGTTCGACCATCCGTTGTTGATAACGGGTGGTCAGTGTCTTTCGGGGCTTTTTTCTTTCACGCACCATCAACTTTGCCTTCAGATGAAGCGCTATGATCGCTCGCGTCTACAACGTGGTGAAAGGGCTCCGCATGAATACTGAAATGGCATTTTGCAGCTTGTTGAGTAAGCAGGCTGCAAGGCTAGGCAAGAGAGATGTCAGCCTCCGCAGCATGCAGAGGATATGAACCACCGACTTTGCCGTTCCCTCGCTGAAACTGTGCAGGGGGCAATCAGGACGCGAGATTGCTGCACGTGCATAGGTTCGAACCATACGTGTGCCTACTTGTAGCACCTCAAATGTATTGAAATATTGTCTGGTCGGCTGGTACACAGTGGTAACAATGAGAACAGCGCGACGGTCGGGACACAGGAAGAAAGAAACGCCTACTTGCGCTGACAATAGAAACCACATGGTTTTATTGCATAGGGGCATTAGCTTTATGCAAGCGAAGCGAACGCCATGCAACAAGAAAGGGGGAAAAAGAAGGCGAAGCGGGGCCGAAAAAATAAGTTTCTAAAATACATTACAGAGGGAAAACTACATGTGCCAATGCAAGGTTTCGCGTGTAAATTCGAAATTGGAGAATATATATATATAAAGGACGACACATGTGTGTCGTCCTTCTGCGCAATTTTCATGGCTTTCCAAGTATCAAACCACCCTAGGTCGTCAACAAATCTTGCTGATCTTTCTTGACCTTGCCAGATATACTCCGCTTCTAGCGAACTGAGTTCAATTGAGTGTCCAGAGTTTAAAAAAAAAAGGCCGCGTATCTGCTCCTTTCGTTGCAAATTTCGACGAGAGACGATAGTTGACTGGCGCCCCTCCCATGTAAACGGCTCCCTTCTCTTTCCCGCTCACCTCTCCTGCTGTTCCTCTCCCGTCTCGTTCCTCCCAAGATAACATGCTAGAGGTTTGCTCAAGTCAATTCAAATTTACCGCGTTCTACTGCCCCAGGCCGGGTGTTTCGATGCCAGCGCTGCCGTACGGCGTAGACGCGCGTGATTCGAGGCACCCTACTACAGTACTTATAAAAACACGTTGCCATGGTCCAAGTGCATTCTAAGCGGAACGTGGAACCTATCTAATGAAACCTTTTGTTGCTGTTGCCGTTTGATTTCTTAAAATTCCGCCAGCAGCTTTAGGGGCGCGAGCAACAGCAGGCGACGATTTTCTGCAGTTCATGTAGTATTTCGTTTGATATCGCAAAAACCAAGCATCCATGAATTTTTTAATAAAGTAACACTGCAAATATCACTCATGTATTGATTTTGTGCCTCACATTTGCGTAATGTTCTAAGTTTTATTCAACAATGTTGACAAGTATGAACATTGACAACGGACTTAGACGTTTATGTTTGGTTGTGCGGGATATGACTATTGCACAGATTCAGTTTCACTTTGGCCGGGTGGCTGAATCGAGTCACAGACAGACAGACAGACCAACATTTCTGCGTTTAAGTACGTAGCCCAAGAAAGACTATCGTCTTTAAAAAAGTCCCAGGCAATGTCTAAGGGAACTATTCCAGGCACTCAACGGCCTTCCGATGAAATGATGACGATGGCGAAGAAAATATTTGGGAGACGGGTGGGCAAAACCTTGTATCGTGGGTGATAAAAGTGGCATCATTACAGTGGCATGAGTTAGGCCCGAAAACTGTTAGTCGAGCCTTACCCTCGGTTCACTTAACCGGATTCTGGCATGACTGTCCGTTTCCCGTTGAATTACTTTTCCCTTGTCTTTAATGATGGAAAAGCTGCGGGATGGTGTTCTCGACGATTTTTCCGCCTCCGTGTTGAACCATGCATGTTCTGCATTCTAGTCAGCGTAAACTCTCCCAGTAGGTGTTCGGTCATGTTTAGCGAAAACTATTTCCGAACCTGGGTTTTTCTTTAAATTTTTTGGGAGGAAAGAGAATTGTGGAACGAAGTTGCTGTGAAACGCCGGAAAACACCGCCGTGTTGGCGACGCGGCGATCGCATTCCCACCGTTGCTCCAAGCGTCGTTCCTATAGGCCTACCAACGTGCGGTCCACTGCGAGAGCGTTCTGTCCCTTGTGGCTCGCCAAACGTCACAAACACGTGACCCGGGCGCGTTTCGCCGAGAGAGACCCCATGTTTGCCTTCATTTTGTTGCTTGGCATCGATCCCTCGCACTTGGTTTCTATCACGCACAAGCATTCCGTGCCTCGGAGGGTTTTCTGCTCACTTACACGCTGACTGTTTGTCAAATTCATAGACAGCCTCGCTGTAAAAAAAGGGAGACCCAGCATCTTGCAGTTAGGACCCCCATACACATAATAATTAAGACACACGGTGTTCTTGAAAGCGTGCCAAATTTTACCACACAAAATCGTTCCTGTCTTTTGCCCTCGCCAGAAAAACGTCCTCCACGGTCTGCACGCGCACCTGCGACATCGCGGCTTTGTTTGTTCCCATGCAGACAAAAGGGCCAATGGATAGGTAATATTGATTGTTAATTGGCCGATTGATTGATTGATTGATTGATTGATTGATTGATTGATTGATTGATTGATTGATTGATTGATTGATTGATTGATTGATTGTGAGGTTAACGCGCCGACGTCTCAGTGGCTAAGGCGTTGGGCTGCTGAGCCCAAGGACGCGGGTTCGGTTCACAGACGCCGTGACCGGGAATCGAACCCCCATTTTTATAGGTAACACTAACGTTTATGACACACGTTGTTCTTTTTGTTCCAGTAAATATTTGGCGCGCTCGGTTGATATTGGTAGTATTGCATATTCCGTGTTCTTTGGTCCTTCTACGTAAGTCCCCCTGAATTACCGCTGAAGCTCTAAAACTCGTGGAGTTTCGAGCTCCTGAAGTTTTGCGTAACAAGAGCCTAAGTGTAGAATTCCAGTTCACTTTATCAGCAATCTCTTGCGTTCGTCTGCGAAGGTAATACATTTCGCTCCGGGTTGTTCTACGAAGTGGATGACGGAATGGTCTTTCCGTACTTTCGTCTTTTCGAAATTCAGGCGAGTTCCAATTATGTTCACTTTTAAACCTCTTTTTTAACGTTCCCCTTATTCGGTAAATAATTCACGTTGCGCGCGCGGATGCGTGCAAAAGAGAGAGAGAGAGATAGAGAGAGAGAGAAACGGCCTTTCTGAGATGGTGTTCTCGCGGCGGATAAGATATTCATCGGCGCTCACAAGAACAAGTCACGTTTCGTACTCTCTGTGCGCCGAGGCACAGCGTTCCGTCATTAAACTGCTAGCCCACGTATGTTCGTTTCCTGTGGTTCATATTTAAATTGGAACATTTTTATGACCCGCACCATAGTTGGCCCACAAATTAACTTTAGCTGCCTGGAGACTTTTGTATACGTGCGTCAAAACCCCGACCCGTGGTATTCAAGGACAAATTGCTTTTTTTTTTTTTGCGCTCAGAAACTAGGACTGCATAGGTTATGACCACTGATCTCCACTAGAGTTGCTGGATGGCGCTTCGAGCTCTCCGGCGCGCGGCCGCCGGAAGTTCGAGCGCTCGTCCCGGAAGACGGGCAAATGGCCGCCGTTCCAGCATTGCGCATGCTACGTATGGGCTGGTTTCGCGCGCATTACGCCAAAAATACCTGCTTGTTGCGTCGTCAACTGCACAAGCAGACCAGAGAGGTCGTCTGGGAAGACGTTCCACTTGGAAGTATTACAATATTCTGTACGACGTGCGTGATACGCAGCGAAACGTAAATGTCATATCAGTGTCGTTTTTAAGCTGTGGCTCTTGTTACGTAGATTCCCTCGCTCTTACACCGGCGTTGGGTGGTTATACCCTAGTTACACGGCGAAAGTAACCGCAGTTAAGTTTAACCGTGGTTACTAAACTTTAACCGCGGTTATCGCAAGCTGCGGTTTTGGCTGTTACACGCGAAATTGCAAGTTTGGTGACCAAGGTCACTTGATTGTGAGCGTAACAAAAATAAATTACCACACTTTTAACTCCACGATAAAAAACAAAAGAGAAGCAGTGTAGGCAAAAAAACAATATCGTTAAAGCAGTCCATTCTGACCCAAACGCAACGCACTCGCGCGCAGGGAGGAGAGCGGCTTCCCCAACAGCTCGCAACCGGCTTGGTTTGCTTAGGTCTGTTCGGTGTTGGGAACTTTCGGCTTAGCATCGCGGCAGATATTTGACCGCCGCTATCTCTACAGCTGCGAATTACAATCCATAGCACAATTTTTCACCGCACTAACATCCACTTTCTCGCATGTGGAAGTTTTTTCCGCGATCAGATTGATATCAAAGAGCGGCGACAAGCTGTTGCTGCCGTGGTGTGGGCCGGTTCGAACCGCTTGCAGTGCCGTGCGGGCAGGCGGGCGGCGTATTTGCAGGCACGGCCGACGCGCGCGTCGATCGTTTCCGAGTGCTGAAAACGCTTCAGGATTGCCTGCTATATCCATTTTTGGCGGACGACGCGCGGAATTTACAAATTTAGCACGGCTTTTGTCGTAGTTGATCGGGCGGATAGGGAAACGAGCCGCTGCTGACGGGCAGTCGCGCTGATTGAGAGAGCGATGCAAAGAACGCAAGCGCGTCTTGGAGACAGCTTTGGGGCGCCCGCTATTTGAGAACCTTCGTCTCTTCCGAACGCCAGGTTATTTTTTTTTCACCTCCGCTGATGCGCCGCCTCTTGCGTCCGAACTGACTTGTGCGAGTTTGAGCACTGCGGCTGCGGAAACTGCGGTTAGCGTGACCGAACTGAGGTGGACAAGCTGTTTGCGTTAACCATGGTTAGCGACGTAACCGCAGTTTCGTCTGTCGTGTAACGCAGCAAACTGCGGTTTTGTCTAACCGCGGTTCGCTTAACCATGGTTAACTGTGCTCGTGTAACTAGGGCATTAAGAAGGGACAAATGGGCTCCATCCCCAGGCAGCAGGCTCTGCAGTGACCACTTTACTGACAACTGTTTTGACCGAAAACGGACGCACGAACTCGGCTACAGCCTAAAGTCGTGCCCACGTTGTTTTCTTTCTAGCATAAATCCCTAGAATAAATTTCTAGCATAAATCCCGTTGGAGCTGCGTCGTATCCTCTCAAACCAAGACCCACGTGACATTTTCGTTCTCCTTCGCAGTTAAATTCTGCTTCATATTAACGTCGCATGTTTCGGTATAGCAAAAGTTGCGATCTGAACGCGATGTGTATAGCCAAAATGCAATAAAGTGAGAACAAAATGCCAAAATGCGCCAAAGGGGACGCTTATCAGCGGTTGAGAAGCGTAGCAGACGCCCGACTTCCGGGACGAGCCGCTGAACTTCCGGTGGCCGTGCGCGCGCCCGGCCGCGACAGCGGCGAAGCGCCATCCAGCTACTAAGTGGAGATCAGTGGTTATGACCTATGAGACGCGCCATGGTTCAATAGGAGTGTAGACTCAACACCAGAAAAAAATTAGTCATTCTACTAAACGTGAAAGCTGTCGGAAGTGCAAAGCAGTGATTCACCATAACGGGCTGTAGCATTGCGCTCACTGCTACCACCCAATGCAATTCAGATTTCCCGTCTCCGCAGTGCTCGCGCGCCCCCTGCCTGAAACTGCGCCCGCGGGAGTTCTGTTCTTTTTGTGCTTGCTTTTCCTGCCGCATGTGCCGGCGTTACACTGCCACTTTTTTTCGCTTACTATTGTTAAAAAAAAACTGTACAAACGTTCCTAACTAAATGAGCGCGGGCGCTGGCGGTTAATTACGCATATATCGCCTCAAGTGTACCTACATTTTTCTTCGCGCTAAACAACGAGACGTACTACAAACGCCAGCGGTTCACGAGTTTCGAACGCCTATGATTGTATAAACCGCTTGGCTTTCGAAGCCTATGTGTTACGCCACGACGACAGAACGCCGTGTGGTCCTACTTGGGTCCAGCGAGCGAGCTACGACGACAAGGCGAGCCCCTAAAGTGCTCTGCACTTAAAAAAATTGGCCTCGCACCTGCTTGCTTTGCGGCAAATGTCGTCGAAAGGCTGTGCCTCTCTTCTTTAATCGTCCATCTGCCACGCTCTCCCACGATAATGACGGTGGAGATTTGCTCCAGTCAATTCAATTTTACCGCGTTCCAATGCTGGCGCTCCATCTACTGGAACCTTTCGTTACTGTTGGACTTCTCGCAATGCCGCCTGGAGGGCTAGAGTCGCGCGCGGGCGCTTTTTGTATTCTACTGCGAAGCAGTATAGTTGTACCATCCAAGAAAATTTTCGTGGCGATGTCAGCGGAAAAATATCATGAAGGCTGGCACATACCTACCCAGGGAGACTGGCCGTACCGGTAAAGGTTACTGTTGTGTAAGCTACTCCGAGTGCAAAAGTACTCAACAGCATAGAAATCACGTAGCGACGTCACCGCGCTTTCATATATAAAGAGGGAGAGCGGTATAGCACCTTCTTCAGTTCATTCCAGGCTAGCTTGGGTGGGCCACGGAAACTAAGGACGCCATAAGAACAGCCAGAAGAAGAAGAAGAAGAACCTAAAGCAGTCGCGAATGTCGTTGTGCAGTAAAAGAAAGTGTGGTTAAGTACATTTCACTTGTTTCTGGTTTTACTCTTTGTAGAGCCAAGTGTGAGAATTCAAGTGACGTCGCATGGGTAATCGTTGTGGCTGTCGTTTACAGCTTCGCAGTCCAACCGCGCCATCACAGCGTGTATTGAAGCCACATTTTTTGGTTCGAGACAGTTTCTTGAACGCGTATTTTTTATTTGAGAAACTCAAGCAGCCATGTATTTTCAAATAAATAACACTGCAAATATCACTTATGCATTGGTTTCGCCTCGAATATGGCTGTTTTCCTTTGGCTCAGCAATATTGACAAGTATGAACATTGCCAACAGATTTAGAAGTTTGGAGAAGGTTTGCATATGTAAACGTCTCGGTCAAGGTTTCTTTTAACTTTTTGCCGGGCGGCTGAATCGATGGACAGACTGACGGACGAACTGGCGGACGGACTGACAGAAGGACGGACGGGCAGAACAGACAGGCTGTTGTTGTTGGTGGTGGTGGTGTTGATGATGATGATGATGACGACGACGACGCTGATGACATAGGCGAATTTGTCCAAAGACCGATCTCCGTCATGTCGTGGTAGCGTGGGGACGAGCGGCATGCAGGGGTGTCACCTCCGTTCCGACGACGCAGAGCCCAGAACTTGTTTAATGCATGGGTAGTATAGAGAACAGCGGTTATACAGGAAGCAGCAAACTGGCGTGCTTGAAACATGAGAACTCGAACGGGAAGAGAAACGTTCTCCGCAAGAGCCGAGACGTACTGCCCTTCCGTCAGAAAAGAGCCTATTTATAGTCTACAGTGCAAGGTTAGAACAAGCGACCGGCGTGTTGCGCGTGACACCAAAAGTACAAGCACACGAAACACCCTCCACAGTTCCCGTGATACAAGCTAGTGCACGCTAATCTGGAGAGAGGGCGGAAAAGGAGTTCGAACACGCAGCGCTGCTGCCCGTGACTCAACGGGCCCGAGGAGGGCGCGGCAACCAGTCGCCGTCTTGTCGAAACGTGTTAACATGTTCAATCAGTTGGCTTCACCGCCACACACGAAACCACCCCGCAATACACAAAACTTGGCCGGCGTATCACACGTGCACAAAGCAACTGCGAAGCACTGTGCGCTGAATCGTAACAATACCCAACGAGGCAACCCACCTTAACGCTTTGTGTTACACTTGCGCCGCATACAAAAAGGCTATTAATAAAGGGCAACTTTATTTCTTTTTTCCATCGCTGAACCGCAGCGATGGCTCAAAGGTACAGCACTCGCCTCGTATGCGGGAGGTCCAGGGTTCGAATCCTGGTACCGCCGGACACCCACCGGTTTCTTTAATGGGTACAGGCGTCCCTGGTCGAGTGCGGACCCTTGAAAGGGGATTTCACGTCTGGAAAGCTGCCTTTACCCCTATCGAGGGGCCCCTGACCCTTGTCCATCTGGCGGGGCCCCCGGCCATCATGCCGCGTTGCGCCATTGCCGGGGGGTGGAAAGAGTCTGGCGGGCTTGTCCTGCCACAGGGCGGTTGCGAGTTGAGCGTCCATCGTGGCTGTGGAAGGCACCATGCGAATTCGTGCTCCTTGGTGGCGCCGGGCACCTACCGGTAAAATAGGTACAAGCGACTCCCCGGCCTGGGCGCTCGGCCCTTGTGTGGGACTACAACGCTTGGGAAGTTCACCCCGGCTTGCACGGGAAATCGCCCCTATGGAATGGGGCGGCTGCAAAATCGCAGGAACGTTTTGCCACCGCAGCGATGGCTCAAAGGTTACAGCACTCGCCTCGTATGCGGGAGGTCCGGGGTTCGAATCCTGGTACCGCCGGACACCCACCGGTTTCTTTAATGGGTACAGTGCGTCCCTGGGTCGAGTGCGGACCCTTGAAAGGGGGATTTCACGTCTGGAAAGCTGCCTTTAACCCTATCGAGGGGCCCCTGACCCTTGTCCATCTGGCGGGGCCCCCCGGCCATCATGCCGCGTTGCGCCATTGCCGGGGGTGAAAGAGTCTGGCGGCTTGTCCTGCCCACAGGCGGTTGCGAGTTGAGCGTCCATCGTGGCTGTGGAAGGCACCATGTGAATTCGTGTTCCTTGGTGGCGCCGGGCACCTACCGGTAAAATAGGTACAAGCGACTCCCCGGCCTGGCGCTCGGGCCCTTGTGTGGGACTACAACGCTTGGGAAGTTCACCCGGCTTGCACGGGAAAATCGCCCCTATGGAATGGGGCGGCTGCAAAATCGCAGGAACTTTTTTTTTTTTTCCTAATAAAATGCCTTCACAGCAGTATATGTTGAGTAAATAGTCAAGCCTACTTTAAATGGGCTCTTTGTATAACGCTTCATGTAAAGATACATGTGGTCTTATGGAGCTACTTAACACCCCTAGTATTTCGTATCAGATTTCTCATTTCCCCCTCTAAACCATGACTTTTTAGCAATGCATTTGTCTACTAGAACATAGCCGACTACAACTAATTCAGTGTATAGCAGTAAGGTTTGCGCATTTATTCAACAATTCTCTCTCGGGAGTTCCCGCAGTTTTTTATTCCATGTTTTTGTGAATTCTGGGAGCACCATTATTTACGGGGCGTAGTGTCTTTCGCCTTGTTTTTGATTCCCGTCTTCTCAATTTACTTCTCGCGTCATCCTTGCAGAATGGGGACCGCTGCGGGAAGCCAAGAACAATGACGGCCTGCACGAACAAGGCGCTCTCTGAGGAAAGGATCGTGAACGGGCGCTGCAGCAAGCCCAGCGATGTTTGGCAGAAAGGGCGGGTAAGTTGTCGGAAACCAAGGCTGAAGACAAAGGCCCTCTGCATTCAACAAGTGGTTGAGAGAATCGGTCCCTCTGGCTCTGTGAATCACCTGCTTCTTCGGGAGCTAAATTGAAGGAGGGGGAGGGAACACATAATTTGGAAGTGTCATTTCTGGAAACATCAGGAGTACAGATAATGCCAAACCCCCCCACCCTCTTATCCACCACTTATTAGGACCGAATATGGTAGCGGTGCGGCTAAGCCATCATTGAAGACAAATTTACGCCCCCACAATTATAGTCCTCCATCTCCTCAACTCCCCTCCCCCTCCTAAAAATCCACTTCTTGTTCCCCTCTCTAAGTCTGGACGCGTAGGGTTTAGCCTCATATGTGGGTAAATCCACGTTCATCGTCTTCAGCAATCATTTGTCACTTTTACTGCTA
>NW_027526335.1:78938911-78992919 GCF_048455015.1 Haemaphysalis longicornis | reverse complement strand
ATCGTCGTCGTCTTCTTGTAGCATTATGTTTATGTTTATGTGTGTTTATGTCTATGTGTATATCTCAGCTAGCAATGGAACGGAAGATGTTAGGTGTAACATTAAGGGACAAGAAGAGAGCGGAATTGGTCAGGGAACAAACGCGTCTTAAGGAAATATTAGTAGAAATTAAGAAGAAATGGGTGTGGGCAGGGCATGAACTTCGACGGCAAGATAACCGTTGGTCATTAAGGGTAATAGAGTGGATCCCTAGAGAAGGCAAGCGTGGCAGGGGGCGGCAGAAAGTTAGATGGGCAGATTAGATCAAGAAGTTTGCGGGGATAAATTGGTCGCAGTTAGCACAGGACCAAGATAATTGGAGATCTATGGGAGAGGCCTTTGCCCTGCAGTGAGCGTAGACAGGATGATGATGATGATATCTATACCTATGTCTCCGTGTTCATATCTGTCTATGTATCTGTCTCTACCTATATCTATATCTCTGTCTATATCTCTGCCCATATCTATATCTATCTCTATCTATATATCTATAACTATATATATATATCTCTGTGTGTCTATTCTTATTATAACTGGTTAACACGAAGCGAAGTAACGTACAGAATAGTAATGAACATGCTAAACGTTTTTGTTCCCTGGATGGATACAATATCGGCCTGCGGGTTTCGTTCCTTTATTGTGCAGCACGATCATACGATGCAGCACTCCTACCACGAGAGCGCGCGCACACACGCAAATGTCGCACCAGCGCTGAACAGAATGGCTACAAAATGCTAGCACGAGCGGCACGGAAATATATGTCTATTGCGTTCAAAACTTCTAACCACCTCCATATCGCGAAGTGTGCGGTCAGCCTTTTCTTCTTCTTGAGAAGTTGCGCAAGCACAAACCGATGACCTTGAACCCACGGTGACCTTAAACACTGCACGCGCTCTTCGCTTGTGGTCGCACGCAGGCCACCCAGCATCTCCTGAGCAGCCAGAACATGGTGATTCGCTCCCTGGGTCGTATGGTTCTGTCGGGCCTGAGCCAGGACCTGTACCTGACGCGCAGCGTTCGCCAGCTGGGCTTCGAGGGCTACCCCGACGTGCTCATGATGCTGGCCGCCGTGGCGCAGAAGAACGGCGCAGGCTCGTCTCCGGCCGGAGGCGGCGTCGACATCGCCAGCGTGTTCCGCTCGGGCTACCGCACGCTGGTCGACATGCTCAAGAACCAGCACGAGGGGGAGGTCGGACGCTTCTCCTACATGGCCGGGGTACGACTCACTCTGCTGTATTCTGTAGAGAGCTTTTTAGAGAGCGCTGAAATTAGTTTAGCATAAAACAGTGCTATCGTTTTCGTATCATTGAACTGGTTGTTACTGCCCTGTTAGCTTAGTGAGGCATGTAGTGCTAAGCTTAAGACGAGGACGGATAAGCGAGAAAACGACATTACGGGACATTGGAGCCGACTACGGCAGAGTTAGGGGGCCCGAGCCCCCTCCAGTGTTTCCCATGGGGGGGATCTGCCCCCTCCCCTCTGGAGATGTTTACCCCAACCCCTCCCGCCCCCAATACTCCCCAAAGTGTCATTACCCGTTCTTTTGAGTTGCCTCTACTTTTGCACTTAAAATTTTATTGCGGCTAAAAGCTTACTGCATCATTGTTAGCGCAGACGTGCACGGCTTACTTTCATAGTTTACATTTATTCCTTCATATCCTTACCGTAGGAGGACAAGCGCACAAGAAGAAACAGTGGCGGTTGCGTCGTCCTTAGTGCCTATTTAATTTTTTTTTTACTTTTGACTGTGAACTCTATGTACACATAAAATACATCTAAATATACACACAGGAAATGATTATATTGAAAATGAAAGCTTTCCGCCTATGTTACGCGAGTTAACTTTCAGCAAAGTTTTAAGAAGGAGGAGGAGAAAAAAACGTTAATTTATTGGGCATAATAAAAGCTCGCGGCTCTCAGTTGAGAGATCTGCGAGCCAGCGCAAGAAAAAAAAAAAAAAACATTTATGCCACTTCCTTGTACTTCGCATTCCCGCACTCCTCTCTAGAAACAAAACTGTTTTTCGGTACGGGCACATGCTATAGTGATGCGACTTCACTCCAGACCCTACTATACATTCGGCTTCTATAATTTAGCGGGAAAAAACCTTTCCCAGCTATTTCCAAGTTTGACTCATTTGTCAAAAAGCGGTTCGCACCCGACATCAATTTACTCATCGCTCATTCCAAGGTGATGAAATGCTCGCAACTTGTGTGCAGCTATATCGCCCTCAAGGTCAGTCCGGGTTGTATGTTGTTGGGGGAAACAATGTTGGCATGGCCTTCAGTACACCAAGGTGCCGTTTTTTCTCCGTCTTTTGATCTTTGTTGTTATAAGTCCCTGAAGATATTTTTACACTTCAGAAGCGACAGGTAAACGAAGCCTAACAGGGAGTGAAGCGCACCACGTTCAATAAAACCTCTCTTGCTCTGAATATTTAGTCAAGCGTGATGGCCGCCCTCAATAAGCGTGAACTGAAGAGAACGTTAAAGAAAGTGTTGCCTGTTTTCTTTTTTTTTTTAATATACAACCACACGTTTTCCGGTTCCGCTTCACCCGCTTACGGTGCAGTGTTCATTTGTATTTCTTTGTGTTAACGTGTACGTTAACGTGTTTGTCGCAGCTGTATCTACTAGTGCGTGACAATACGTGAAAACATTTGATTTTCTCTCCTCGGTTTTTTTTTTTTTTTTTGCAGCGCAACGACACATTTCACGAGCTCCTAACCATGTTCACAGGAGAGGGAAATATTTCCCAGATAAACTATTTGGACTCCATGGACGGAAAGAAGTAAGTTCTCATTCAGTCTCGGGAAGTCATTTCACGCATTTGCCCGTCTTGGCCAGCGCACAGTGGTAGCTTACAAGATTGCTTGGAAGACCAGTGAATGCTGCCGAAAAGAAATCCGGGAAGTAGTGTGACCGAGAAAAGATAGGATAAGAAAGGGAGAGAGAAGAGAGGGGAAGAAGGAGGGGGACTTGCCGATTATCAATTTTAGATGCGACTGCATCTCATTCACTCGCGTTGTCCCTGCATCCGGCGTCGTCGGCGTTGTCGTCGGCGTCCGCCCCTCCCCCATTCTCCTCGCCGCGCCAGCTGCGCTCTCCGCCGCTCACCCCCTCTCCTCTCCGATAGCGAACACTCTCTCGTGAGGGGCATTGGATTGGATTCGATTGGATTGGCTTGGATTGGATTGGCTTGGCCTGGCTTGTATTGGATTTGGATTTGATTGGATTAAAGTGGATTGTGTTGGATTGTGTTGCGTCATAGCCGCGGTAGACGCACTGGCGCCGGCGCGTCCCCTCACCGTTATGCGCGCTATAAAACGCGGTGCCTGCGCCGCTCCGCTCCATCGTTCCAGCGCCGTTCCTCCGCTGTCCAACGCTGCAACGTGAACCCCCTATGTGTTGCATCTACACAGGGGTTCCCGCGAGGGGAGGTGGGAGTTTCGTTTGCCAAATGCATACTTGCGAGGAAAAAAAGAGAAGAAACACATTTATTTGGCAGCAGAGTTAGTTGACGATGGTGGCCGTCGTATTGGCGGAGAGAGAAACGAATGGCCTCGCCATTTATATTCTGAACAAGATTTTGCAACATCTATTTTTTTTCTGGACGCCGCACTTCAATCTTTGGCACATCGTATCTAGCACACTGCATTTTTGAGGTTGAAGCGGCCAGCTCGATAAATTTGCGAGTCTAGGGGAAAAGAAAAACATGCCAGCTACTGACATACTCCATGGTCACTGACTGCGCTGATGTTTTTGGAGCAGTTATATCTTGTTCGTGCAGAAATAGGTTCATATCGAATTCATTAACCCCAGAAAGTGATAAAAACTGATTGCTGCATGATTTGGTCATATTTGCCTTCTTTTAAGCCGGGACAACGAAGTGTGCCTAATTATAACTTCACCCACAGGAAGCTCAACATTTGGAGTGGTGACCTCTGCGACGAGCTGCGTGGTTCGTGTAAGTTCCTTTAGCCATTTATTTATTTTTACTCTGAGGGCTTACAACAAGCGTTGTTGAGGGAAAGGGCTACATTCACAGTAGAATACAAGCCACGTGAAAATAGAACACGAAGAAATAAACCAACAATAAGAAAGCAGTAACAAGTATAATATGACCTGAACATAAGCAACAATTGACGTAAACATTACTATGCAAGAATTCAAAATTTATTTTAGTGCGCTCTCTTTCACGTCAGCATCCTGAAAGAACAAAAGATAACTTCGGGGCATAAGGCTGAGGGGTGTATGCATTAGATAATGTTTGTAAGTGTAACACGAGAAAGAGAAGTGTGTGATTTGTCAAAGGTTGGGGGAGGGGTTGAAGTGGGCGGAGTAAGCTGGAGGTGCTGAAAAAACGAAATACCGAATAAACAGGAAAGAAAAAATATTCGTTGCAGCTGCAGCCTGCAAGTGCTTGTAATTATTACCCGGGACAGGAATTCGATCCCGGCCACAGCGGCTGTTTTTCTGATGCAGACGGACAACGAAAGCGGCAGTGCGTAAGACTTAGGCGCGCGTTAACGATCCCCAAGTGGTCAAAATTAATAGCTAGTATACTACTGCGCAGCTCAGAACACAGGTGTAGCTTAGGCGCGTAAAAACCCAGTTATAATTTTGAGGGGCCGGGGCAAAGTCTACCACGCAGCTTATTGGTAATAAAGAAAAAAAGATAAAAGCCTCCCGTCAATCCTTTCTTCATGCCGCCTTGGTGAAACGGGGGATATTTGGAGATTGGTGGCGTGGTGACACATATCCATTCGGAGATTTCCGCGTAACATTAAAAATCATCCCTTTTTTCTGAGCTTAGAAGAGTTTGCTCTTCGCATCAGCAGCATATACTACTGTGTACGCAAGGCGCGTAACGATGCCTGCATGTTTTATTTTCAGTTGGTAACGTTCGCCCTCCACTCTCCCCGCCTTCCTACCCCGAAACTGTTTTCATTCCGGACTTGAAGCGGTAAGCACAGCAGGATTTCTGTTTACTTCGCAGCGTTCAATGCGCCAAGAAAATGCATATGGAGAAACGTAGCCAGAGCTGTCAGAGCCATGGTCTTTAACAGCCTTCCCGCGTTCCCACTAAAATCGCCCGAATACACAGTGAAACTTCCTTGAAAATAACCGCTCAGAACAGCAAACTGCCTTCTTTATAAGCGATACTTTGAGTTACGCAATAATTTTTTTTTTATTAACTTCAGCCTGGACCCCGAAGGACTATGAATAAAGCGATATATAAACGAGAGTACTTTTGATATGTCGAGTGTGCCGGACAATACAATCACTCTTTTTGTTATCAGCTCGTTAGCAGCGAAATGCTCGGACAGTTTTGGACAAAAACAAAAAACGTGAACAGGAAAATATGAACGAGAACACACAAATAGCTCGATTTCTTTCTGTTCAAGTGAAATAGATTAAAAATGCGTATTTCCAGATATACCACTTGCGAGCCATTGTTTTATCTCCACTATCCACATTCTTTGATTTTGCGCGTTCTCACCCGCCGCGGTGGCTCAGTGGCTAAGGCGTTGCGCTGCTGAACACAAGGACGCGGGTGCGATTCCCGGCCGCGGCTGCCGCTTTTTCGAAGGGGGCGAAAATCAAAAACGCCCGTGTGTACTATATTTCGGCGCGCGTTAAAGATCCCTGGGTGGTCAAAATTAATCCGGAGCCCTCCATTACGGCGCGCCTCATCGACTGCGTTACGTCGGCGCGTTAAACCCCACAATCAATCAATCAATCAATCAATCAATCAATCAATCAATCAATCAATCAATCAATCAATCAATTTTGCGTGTTCTGGTTCACATTTTCGAGTTCTCATTTCATTTGTCTATGACTGCCCGTGGTAGGGTGTGAATACTCTTTACGGTTGTGGCAGACATTGGTCCGCGAACAGGCCTGCCCCAGCTTCTTACAGCTTGTATTCACCGGCGAGGCACGCATGGAGGCAACCATGTGAGTGCGTCGTCACTGGTTACGTCGGGCTCCGCGGGATGGCGGCACTTGTCCACGCTAAGCACATTGTGTGTGTTGGACGTTCCAAACTCTGCCTCACCGAACGCAAAGTAATGCCCCGAGACCAGTGTGTGTAAAATAAGAGAGACCGATAGCCGCGACGTCCTGACGATACGATGGTGCTTCTATTTAGAAATATGGCGACTGATGAAGACGAAGCAGCTCGATCGAGAGCTGCTCACGCGACTATGGGCACCGATGATGCTGATCACATCGGTGCAGCAATGAAGACACCTATAAAGTTTCTACATCTTCCCCGCCCACAACGAACCGTGGTCAGTCCGCTTCCATAAACTAACACAAGTTCGTTCCGATCCGATCCGGTAGGCAGTCATAAGGGGAAACTGCTGCAGGTGCCGTCTTTTGAATGAATCCTCGCTGGGAATATCGGCGCAGTCGACGCAGCCAGGTAGAAATTCGCAAGCCGTCTTCAACGCTTTTGTACTCAGATGTTAGTTCTTCAAATGCACATTTCGAGATCCGAAAAAAGTTTCCTTGGGACTTCTGCTTCTTTCTGGGGCTCTGTACACTGACAATTCTGTTGCAGTTATCAGATGTTTCCTTTTTCTTTAAATCATGCTTTCCGCGAACTTTCTTTCTTACGCCGGGTTGTCTGGTAAGTTCGGCAGCACTCTTCTTGGGATATTTCTCGAAAATGGCAGCATCCCGCTCCTCAGTGTCGTGCATCGCTTTTCCTTTTCGTGTGTTGTCTTGCCCTTGATGTGCTGCAGGTAGTACATTCGTTGTCTCCAGCTCGATACGTCCGTCATACGTAGCCTGTGCTGGTGGTAGGGAATTTAATGAGCAAACTGTCTCGCTCGAAGTAGTGTCGACGAATTCTTGAAAAACAGACGAGAGTAAGGCATCTTCAGTTTGAAAATCAAGCGCAGCCAATGAGGGAGTCGCATTCTCCTGTTCTGCTTGCGGTACGAAATCTGATAGCAGCGATGTTCCTGTCAAGACAGTTTCTTCATCCGAAGTTTCGAGATCACGTGGGTCGTAGCATTCCTCTGTAGCCGTAAAAAACTCTCCGAAACTTTTAGATGAATTCAATTTCTCGAGGATCTTGCAATGCCCTGTGGTGTCGTAGTTTTGGGTTTTCAATCGATAGTATATGCGGATCATAACGTGAGTAACATCGTCATCGTACTCTGCGTTGGTTGCGAATTCCTCATCCAAGTGGTCGATGTCAATAAGCGGTTCAATGTCCTCATTCAACCGTCTAAGTTCAACTTCAATTTTCCGAAGCTGGCGCAGAAAGCTCGTCAACAGCTCGCAAACATCGCTCGTCATTAGAGTCAGCCCTAATGCGGCTTCTGCGTTTCTGCGTAGTTCAAGAGCAATTGACCGCGTCCTTTCTCTGGTCATCTTCAGTTCGTGCAGGCACATCTTAGATTGAGGAACACCCTGTTCGTGCATCAGAGGTACTAGTCTGTTTTTCATTTGCGCGATGAGCTGCAGCTCTCCCCTCACCTTTTGCGGAATCGCTTTCTAGACCCACCGAAGAAAATCCTCGGAGGGGAGGATGCCTCGTCGTCTTGCCTGCCCATCGCGTCGGTCAGCCATGGGTAGCACCATCGTCGATATCCATCAAACGGTCCGTCGTGGGCATCGAGGGGTCCTCCTTCTCGTAGGCCAAAGTTCGGATGACTCCGAATCGCGCTGGGCCTTCTTCCCGGGTTTATCGGCACCAAAAATGTAAAATAAGAGAGACCGATAGCCGCGACGTCCTGACGATACGATGGTGCTTCTATTTAGAAATATGGCGACTGATGAAGACGAAGCAGCTCGATCGAGAGCTGCTCACTCGACTATGGGCACCGATGATGCTGATCACATCGGTGCAGCAATGAAGACACCTATAAAGTTTCTACAGTGTGAGTGCGATTAATAACACTTCTGTTGACACTACCATTGAGAATCGGGTTGAAAAGGAGCAGAAGACGCACGCCAGTGTTTTTCTTTTCATCGGCGTGCGGGCGCAGTGTAGGCACTATAGCGCCATGTCTGTGGAGCAGCGGCCATGTCCGTGGCCGTTTCCAGTGTTGCCAAGCGAAGAAATAGAGTTAAACTTTTCAATGAATACTACCTATAGATGAAGATAAAACGAGAAAAACGAAAGAAAATCAGTGTGGCGCGGTTATATATTTGTCAAAGCGGTTTTTAGGTTGCTGTTGCATTTGATCTTCATCCCCAATTTGTGCAGATGGCGTAAATATATTAAAAACATTTCACGCATTTCTACCGAATCGCGTGCGTGGATGTGTGGGGAAGGGGACGTACTCAGTATGTAATTAGCTGATCGAATGCCCAGCTGTCTGTCCTCGTCAATACCCCAGCAAATATACCTCAGTGCCACTTCCTGAGTTATCGCTGTTCATGAATTGTTGGCAAGTACAAGCGCTTAAACACTTACCCCAAGCAACATTACTGCCCTTCGCCATAGGCAATTCGACACCTCTGAGCGTCGACTAAACGATGCCGCTGGCCCGTTCATAATTGAGTCGGGAAGTCTAAAGGAGAGCTAACAAGAAATCAAAACAAATCAGTGAATTCTTGAGACTACTCTGCTATACAAGTAAGCGATACAAATACCGCTTCTTTCCCTTGCTCCTGCATCCTCGTATTGTTACTTTCGCACCAGATATAGTTACGTAGTCCGGGAAATCTAATCTCGGTATGGCAATTTTTATTTGCGTGCATGTGTTTGTATTACACCTACTTACGTATACGTTCGGATGTACTAAAAATAGTCACCCGCCGCGGTGGCTCAGTGGCTAAGGCGTTGCGCTGCTGAGCACGAGGTCGCGGGTTCGATTCCCGGCCGCAGCGGCCGCTTTTCGATGGAGGCGAAAAGCAAAAACGCCCGTGTGTACGAGATTTCGGTGCACGTTAAAGATCCCCGGGTGGTCAAAATTAATCCGGAGCCCTCCACTACGGCGCGCCTCATCGCCTGCGTTGCGTCGGCGCGTTAAACCCTACAATACACTACACTACACTAAAAATAGTCGCTTCGAGACGCTTGCCTCTCTTGCTACCGAATCTTGCGACATTCCTTGTTATATATGATTCTATTCCATTCATAGTTACTGAATGCCACCTCCGTTCCCTTTCCCATGCCCAACTTTGGCGGTGGTCGAGCCAGTTTATTTATTGTGCGTCATATACAGCCATCCACCGGCTTTCTTCTCGATTCCCCTCGGTCGCGAAGTGTAAAGCTACGTGCACTCACTAGCATCGAAGTCACCGTGCCGCCCTGCCGACGGCAAGTTCGACGCTAGTGTGCACGTACTTTAACATGGATATATCAAGCTAGAAGGATATCGGAAACTCGTTCGATATAGTCGTTGCACAATGACTGCAACAACATTTTCAAAGGGTTGTTCAAACTGTTCGGTGTAAGCGATAAATATCTGAGTTCTACGCATTCAGTTTCGTCCATATTCGCATCAGCTTGCTCACGTCCGTTCGTTCCCTCGCGCAGCGCCTTCACCCTGCACCACGTGGCCGACACCAAGGTGAGCAGCCTGAGCACGCGGCGGTTCGCTCTCACCTCGGACGCCTTCGACGCGGCGTCGCCCGAGAACGCCTGCTACAACGCGGCCCGCAGCTACTTGCCTTCGGGTGTCGCGGACCTCGGACCCCTCCAGGAAGGTGAGCCGTGCTCTGTGGTGTGAACCATTACGTCAGTGTCGGTTAAAGCCCGCGTTGGCCATGCTCTGTCACGTCTGCCAGCCCTCCCAGCTCAAGGAGCTTGGAGATGTCCTCTTACTGTGGCACGGAGAATTTGTACAACTCGAAGAGTTGGCGGCGTATCCGTTAAAGCTATTTCAAATGACGTGGAAAGACGATAGCGTACTGTCGTTCCCGTGACGTAACTGTCTTGCTTATCCCCTCCTAGCTCTCACTGCCTCCATTCCGCACCTCTTACCCTCTCCGACCTCTCATTATATACTTCTGTTTCCCCAAACTTCCCCCTTCTATCCTGCTTCCTCTCTCCCTCTTATCTCCCCCTCAAGTCACTCCATCTTGCCCTCCCTCTTATGTTCTTCCACGCCCCTTACCCTCCATGCACCTTCCCTCGCTCCAAATGTGCCCTTCCCTTTTCCCATTGCCCTCACGCTCTCCCGCATGGTCTCCCCCCATTATCCTCTCCTTCCCCATCCACCTTGTGCATCCCGCCTCTCTTTTTTCTCCCTTTCCCCAATCTCGCCTCATCATTCCCCGCCCACTCCGCCCCTTGTACACATGCTCTCCCCTCCCGCTACGCTATATTTCCCGTCCTCCTGTCCCACTATCCCTCTCTCCTCCCTTTCTTCCCCCTCTTCACTCACCTACATTCTCCCTCCCCTCGTCCCATCTTGCTGCCTCCCTCGGTTAACGTTATCCACCGCTTTGGGTCCCAAGTACTTTTATGCCTTCCCCGAAAGAAAAGCACGGTGAGCATGACAGGAGTGAAAGTGAAAAAAGGAAAATGAAATCAAAACCTGGAGGACATTTATCAAATTTTAAAAGGGTTTTCGGAGGAGGTGAGCATACCATAAATAACTTTCCCACTATTTTGTTCGCTTTTTTTTTTTCCCGAGGTATCGCAAAATGGCTGATCGTCGTGTTGATTGCAGATATCGAAGTCACGTAAGCGTGGTGCATAGATTGCGACGAAAAATAATTATCGCGGCTCGTTTCTGGATGACGCGGGCAGGCACCGGCTTCGTCCGTACACTTTCCCTCTCTGGCTTCCCCCCAAAAATTTCGGGAAAGGCCTTTGCCTCCTTCTTATGCTGTGTACCCGCCAGTGGCTAGAGCTTTCTAGCAGCCTTCGCAGTAGTTTCCAACAGCCGTTGTTTTAGAGCGAAAGCTTTGAAACTCCAGGTACAGAACGAAAAACCCCTTGTTCCGTCAATCTGACCTTAAAGCTTAGCCAAGGTCAAGCCGACGCCTTGTGCTGTTCTGGAGAGAAAGCACCAAATCGCTGGATCGTTCCTGGGAAGAGTTGGGGATGCGGAGAGATGAGGAGGCGCAGGCTGCATATCCGAGTTCACTGCGCGACAGGCGACTGCGCCGAGCACCGTCTGCGTTTTGTCTTACAGTGCAATAATGCGCGCGCTCACTACGCGTGCTCTCGGAGCGAAAAACGTTATTTCTCAACCACAATCAATTTTCTTGACGGTTTGGCACCGTTTCTGAGCGTAGCATATATATAGGCACTTAGACTGCGCCGTTGTGCTTAAGTTGGATAATTTAGTGAGTCCACCCTCGTGTAAAAGAATCGCACTTTCCTCTTTTTTTTATTATATTCGGTTACGGAAGTGCCACGGTTCGCAAAACTGTGCCTGTCCCAGGATGTTCGTATCATGACAACTTCCAGGGTAAGAGTATCTGGCGCACGCTTTCCCGACAAACTTTTGAAATTGACCGATACAAGCATTGGAAGACAAGTTTTCCTGACGCCTAGATAAAGTAGAAAGGGCAAGACATAGTTCGAGTTGTAAGGAAAAGTATAGTGTAAAGAATAAGGTCTCACCACCTGCCGCGGTGGCTCAGTGGCTACATGCGTTGTGCTGCTGAGCCCAAGGACGTGGGTTCGATTTCCGGCAGCGGCGGCCGCTTTTCTGATGGAGGCGCGAAGCAAAACGCCCGTGTGTTCGAGATTTCGGCGCACGTTAAAAACCCCAGCTGGTCAAAATTAATCCAGAGACCAGCAGTACGGCGCGCCTCCTCGCCTGTGTAGCGTCGGCGTTTTAAACCGCATAATCAGTTAAGTAACGCATTACCATCAAGCACTCATGGATGATTGTGGTAATAGCTGTAATTGAATTATCAGAGTAATGGAAACTGCAATTAGTTAATTTGTTCAAGCAGTGTGTGTAAAACTGACGGAGACTTGTTGGTTACACGCCGCTTCCCGCAGGTGCGCCGATCATCTTGTCGCTCCCGCACTTCTTGTACGGCAGTTCCTCTCTGTTCACCGGGGTGGACGGCTTGTATCCGGACAAGGACCGGCACCTTTTTTACATCGACAGCGAGCCGGTAACCCACGGCCTTCCTGTCAGCTTAGAAAATCCGGGTCTATTGTGTCCCTGTGGAGGTAGCTAAAGAATGATCCGTCTTAATAAGTTGCATGAATCCTGGCTCTGTATTGCACGAGATTCAATTTCTTTTACGTTGCAAATCTGTTTATTCTCCTTCGCGCAAAAGATGACATCGATTACCTGTAATGTTAACGACATTTCAGGCTCTTTTGAAGCATGCCAAAGCATGCATTTTTCGGGAATGAAAGGGGTGCAGGCTCTGATACGATTGGCATTCGCGAGCACTTGAAATGCATGTCAGACGATCGTTTTCGGATCGTCGTGGTAACGGCCGTTGGTGCCGACAATATGCCCTGTAGCGAAAGCTTTCCCCATTCAGCTTTTCCTCTGGCTCGATGTTTTTTAACCGAATTTCAGACAACTGGGGCGGCAGTTTCCGCCAGGGCCCGACTTCAGTTGAACGTGCTCCTGAAACAAGTTCCGGATTTCTGGTAAGACTTCATTTTAGAGCTGCTCAGTAGAATTTTACTAATTACTGGGAAACAGCCGGTCCGCGGGAAATAGTGAACCAGTGTTAAGTAGAATTGTAAACTACGTGCCCAGGTTTTGTTAGCCCAGTTCTTAGTATAGCAACGTGTAGGGCGCTGTGCGTAAGGGGGTGAAATGTTCGTGTACACAACTTGACCAAATCTGGCCTTCGGCGCGAGGATCCGAGCTACGCATGCTAAGCAGACGCCGAATTGGCGGGGAAAGGGGGGGGGGGCTTTATTGCAATCGAATGGTATTACCCGGTCTTGAGTATGGTCAGAAGCTATGATAAATGGTGTAAGCTTTGATCTACCTGTTTTACTTTTCGCGGGCTGAGCATGACAGACACCTCCACCGACACAATAAGTGATGCGTAACTAAGCTTGCCTACTGGTCATAAAGTAGTGCATTTGGCGCTGGGTTCAGGCACAACGCTGTTAAACGTCGAGGGGATGTTTATGGTACAATAGCAGGTTATTTGCGTAGATTAGTGTTGTTTTTTAATCTTCGATGCGTTCGAAGTTTCTCCGCAGAAAAGCAACAGAAGTTACTGGTATTGGGGGATATTTTTCACGGCACCGGGGCATCTGGAAGCGAGAACTCGAGGCCGGAAGTTTTGTCTGATCAGTTGGTTGATGATTTTTGGTGTGCTTCCAGTACCCAACGCATCCTGTTTGCCAGCTGGGAGCAGGTGATAAATCTTATAGCGAGTGACGAAAAAGACTTTTGGTTGCAATTTTTCGTTTGCGACTGTCTTCTTATGTTAAAAACAGCTTCTCCCAGGTTGGATTCATCTTTAGTCAAAGCATATCAATGTCAATGTTGCCTTCGATGTGAGCATACTCTCACCGATGATTGTTCGGGAAACCGGCTGCTACCACTTTGACAATGTTGTACTCAGTGATATGGAATTAATGTTGTACTCAGTGACATGGAATTAACAAGCTTATGACGATGCTCTTATAACACCGCCACGGTCTTTCAACAAGCTTTCAACAAACAAGGTATACATAGCCGAGGCCTCTTCAAAGAGCACTGACTTTGATAGCCCAGCTGTAAAGAAGTTACACGTGCTTTTACACACACAGTATGGTAAGTATCAACAAGACTCAGCGAGTAGAGTTGCAGCCCCGTATTAGCAGGATTTAACATTAGCGGCACAATGACAGTATTATTCGTGTACGTAAACGCTAATTACAAGGACCGCCTTCAACAGAGCCTTAATTGGTGAAAGAACGCAGCTGTGGGCTAGTACTAGAAATAAGGCCCCCTCGTTCGTTTCTGGCAGCTACGGATGTGGCGTCATGGGAAGATAGCTAGCAAGAGTCTGCTGCTAACGGTACCTTTCAAACATGCGGGAAGAGGTTTTGCATATCCACTGCAATGCGTTTGTTGCGTCCAGCGTTCCTTTCTAGCGGCAGCTGCAGCCAATAACGCTGGGCCTGCATTTTGTTCAGGCGCGTTATGTCTGTGGAACGTGAGAGGAAAATTTTAGAAAGGTGCTATACAACGTAAACCTTTTTTGTTCTCATTTTATACAGGTCATCCTCTGAGCTTGGTTACACAATCCTGCCGCTTTTCTGGCAAGAAGTGGTAAGTGTTCAGGGCTACTCCTACTCTACTTTGGAAGCTCCCTCAACTACTGTTTTTTAACTATTAGGATTGGCTTGTAGTGGTGAGATCTTTGTTCGGTTTCTTTTCTTTTCTTTTTGACTAATTGACCAACGCATGCTGCGTATGAACTTTACGCTTTTCGATGCCCGGCAAAAGAAAAGGCTGCTATGTCTAGTGAAGGCTCGATGTGAACTCAAGCTACAGTTGTGAACTCAGCAGCGGCAACGTTTAAAAATGCCATTTTGTCACAACACTGGTAATAATAAAAATTATATATATATATATATATATATATATCTTGAGAGGACAAGGTTCACCGGAGAGGCCGATGTTCGGGGCGACCGTTTATTCGGAGGCGCGAGCAGGGAACGCCCGATTACACACCATGATGATGAGTATTCACAGAGATGAGGACGAAGTGCTAGAGCACGTTCGCTAATGATGATGATAATGTACAGATGAAGACGAAGCACTGATGGCAGTCCGATGCAGAGTTACTGGATATAGTCTATAGTCTATATTGAGTAACTCTGGTCCGATGATCCTCCACCAAGACCGACTGTGCCAACCCGTGCCGGTAGATTGCCCAAGGATGCTCACAATATATATATATATATATATATATATATATATAGGGAGCAATAAAACTTGGAAGATGGTAGAGCACAAAAGGAAAGAAAACTTTGAACAAGGTGGAAACCACGATTGTTGCCAAAGTTTCAGCAAAGAGACTTGCCTTCATCAGGGCAAACCCTCGCCTACCTTGCTCGAAGTTTTCTTATATATATATATATATATATATTTAGTTAGTTAGGAAATGAGGAGCTCGTTGAGGAAATACAGAAAGATAGGTCGGCAGTCTACAACGCCAAAGGAGGCATAGTCGTGTTGTTAGGCTCTTTTTTTTACTACGGTTAGTGAAGTTAATATTTTTTTATTATTCGTAAGAAAGAAAGAAAAACACGCTCCTAACACCCCTATGCCTCCTTTGGCGTTGTTGACTGCCAACCTATCGTTCTGAATATGTATGAATATATATATATATATATATATATATATATATATATATATATATATATATATATATATATATATATACACATATATAGATATATGTGTGTGTGTGTGTGTGCGTGCGTGTAAACACACACACATGGTCGAACCCACTTGTAACAATCCCAGGTATAACGCTGTATCGGTTATAACGACCATATTTCGGTGCACTTACGACTTTTCTATGCTACCCAATGAAACGCGTTTAGATATACCGAGCGTTTTCCAAAGCGTCCCACTTTTACTACCAACACTTCCGACACGGTCACGGTAAAAATACGACGCATACGAAGTGAAAAAAAGAAATCAACAGTCCTTAAAGCATGAGAGAGGCGGCGTGCTGGTGCGTTCACCGCTTCAGTTTAATCGCGACGAAGATATCTTAGGCCGGTGACCACCACCTGGAGATTATCGGACATCGCGACTGAGGTCACTCACTGTACGGGCATTTCTCCAGAGACAGTGTGGCAGTGAGGAAGAAAAAATGGAGGGAGCGTGAAGCCTGGCGATCAACCAGCGAAAGCATAGCCTTTAACATCCGCACATGAACTTCAGATATCGGCGTACATTTTACCTGATTTGTTTATTGTAAAAGATAAACTTATTTTGTCCTACAGTCATTGTTTTTTCTTTAGATGTCGTTAAATTTGTTGTTATTGTTGTAATTAGCAGCCTTAATTGCGTGCCACAGTAAAGGTAATTAAGTCTGAACAATTTCGAAGCTTAAGCACTTGCAAGATGCTATGAATGAACATTGTAAGCCACTCCGTATCATCTGCCGCTCAAGCGCTGCTATCGCCGGTGTCGATCTTCATGCTGCCCGAGTCGACGCGAACGCGTCACCGCGCGCTGCAAAAAGCGCTGGTGGTTACTTAGCCGCCATCTCTAGAGATCGCAGTTCGCCGACACTGTGTTCGCGCAGTTGCTGATAACGAATCGTGATGAAATTCAAACTTTCGAACTCCGCTCTTCTCCGGCCTAAGCGACGCAGCACCCGGTACGCTGAGCCTGGCGCAATTGATATCTATCGAAGGCATTACGGCGAGTCGATATTTTCAAGACGTTCGAAGGAATTTCTTCGCGGGCATTGTGCCGGTAGCGGTAGGTTCGACGCAAACACAGGTTCATTTGTAAGCGAGCCGAAGGCTTAACTTGTCACCGAAGTGGTTGTTCGACATGTTAGCTAATTTGCGCGCGTTTAAAGGGCGAATCCATATACAACGAACTGCTGATATAACGACCACTTTTCGCTGCACTTTCGAGTACGTTATAAGTGTGCGTGTGCGCGAATGTGCGTGTGCGTGTGTTATATATGGGCATACTGTTCTGCCCAAATGCTGACTTTAATGGAAATTCGACTCGGCGAAAAAACAAGCAGAAATCTGATAAAATAACCGACTCCAAGAGAGCACTATTGAGTCTTGCCACAGGAAGAATACCAAAAGGCCCCAAAAACCTTCTTCCATCTGAACTGAAGAAAAAATATATCACATGGTGTCCCGGACACGAAAGACTGGTTTCATAAATAAGGGGTGGGGTAGAGGGGAATGGGGTGAATGCCAGGATGGAGAGCGGGGCAGGCAAATTCAGGGCAGTTGAAGGTGAATTGAAGCCTGCCCCATGTAGCGGTGGGCCCCACATTCCAGATTCTGGCTTACTGAACTCCTGGTGGTGTCTTCTATACTTCAAATGGTTCCCGGACCGACGCTTTTGCTGGTGTCTTCCTGTCCAGTCTCGTGCACATTACTTCCCACTGGCTGGAAGCAAACAAACAAACAAACAAACAAAAAACTCCCAAAGAGCGCGAGAAAATAAAGAAAGAAAAGGCAAGTAAAGACAGAGACACACGAGAAAAACATTAATAAAATTAAAGCCGTTCCACCGTAAAAGCTGTCGGCAGTGCAGAGAAGTGATTCGCCATAATGAGCGGTGGCGCCGTTATGCGCTCACTGCTATACCATTCATCACGCTCTTCGCCGCCCTGTCTCACCCCCTCTCTTGATGAATAGGCAATTCAGATTCCCTCCTTCACAGTGCTCGCACACCCTACCTGAAGCGGCGCCAGCGGGAGTTCTGTTCTTTTTTTGCTTGCTTTAATTTCGTATACTGGAGCTGTTTTGCGTCATTTCGAACGCGCCATTTTTTTCTTGCGCGGCCGCTGTTATTCACTCTTAAAAAAAAGGTCGGCGCACTTACTAACAGAACACTAACCAGTTACTTGTCCCAGGTATTGACTAGGTACTTAGTTGCTTTTACTAACTGGTCATGCATGACCTAGTAAAAAGCTACGCGTAACGATGTGGATCTGCTGAGTGCGCAGCGCGACTTGGACACATTCACCACGCACATATCACACGTGGACAATCAACAACTGAATTGAGCAAGAAAACCAATGGGATACCAAGGAATTTTAGGGGCGAAGCTCCTAAAGCCGTGGGTCTGTCCATCCCTTGTGTCTCATGGTACGTGACCGCCTAGTTCGATGACTCACTCGCAGGTGGCGCTGGTGTGAGTGACGTCATGATGACGTCACTCGCACGTGACTGACACTATAAAAGGCAATCGCTGTTGACGCGCTTCCTCTTTCGCAACGAGTCACCGGATGGAGGAGGTGGTTGTTGACAAGGCTGCGGAGCGGAGGGCGCGCAGGGCGGCGGCAGCGCGCGCTCGCCGACAGGATCCCGCCGTGCGCGAAAGAGAGGCCGAAGCATCTCGTCTAGAAAGTCGCGCTTGAACCGCGCTTCGGGCTGAGCTCGCTTGTTTTGCAGCCGCCTCGCGAGCTCTCACTGCATCGGGGTTTGCCTGCCGAGAGAGAGAGAGAGAAAGCACTTTATTGAGCTTGCGCGGTTAGAAGGCGGTTGTGGCTGCCGGTTTGTGCCGGGCAGCGACGTCGGCGGCTCTAGTGACCAGGGAGAGTTGGACCTCCTGGTCTGAGCTCGCCAGCGCCTCCTCCCACTGCTCATTGGAGAAAATGGGGGGGAAAGGGTCTTTGATGCATCCCCATATGATGTGGGGAAGGGTGGCGAGGGCTCCGCATGCTTTACAGTTTGGTGAAAGGTAAAGGGAAGGGTGGATGAGGTGGAGCTTGGCTGGGTTCGGAAAGGTGTTCGTTTGGAGGAGTCTCCACGTGTGCTCTTGTGCAGGTGTCAGCAGCACGTTGGCTGAGGGGAGTTTTCTGCGGGAGAGGCGGTAGTGCATGGTTGTTTCTTTATATGAGACCATTCTGTCTCTGGCGGATCTGGCACCATGGTAGGGGAACGTGCTCGCCCCGGCTCGGATAGTAAGCCCTCGAGCCATACTGTGGGCGGCCTCGTTACCCTCCAGGCCAGCGTGCGCCGGAGCCCATACGAGTTCTACTGGGGATTGTGGTGGGTGATGTTGGATAATTTTGGTTGCCTGCGGCGATAATAGGCCTGCGGCAAAATTTTGGATGGCCGTCTTAGAATCGGAGATTATGGTTGTAGGGGTTGGCCTTTGTACGAGCGCTAGGGCTATAGCCGCCTCTTCCGCAGTTGCAGGGTTGGAAGTGAGAAGAGTTAGGGAGTTAAGGGGAGGTTTTTGGGGGTCGTTGGTTACTGCTATTGCGAATGCGGCACGATGCCTATATTCTGCCGCGTCCACATAGATTGTTTCCACTTTGGTGGGAAATCGTTGCTGTAGAGCCTTCGCCCTCTGCTCTCTACGTTTGGCGTGGTATATAGGATGCATATTTCTGGGGATCGGTTTGACAGTCAGATTTTTGTGAATTTCAGGGGGTAGGGGGAACCTGTCTTCCGTATTATTGATCTGGTTGATTTTAAGTTGTTTGAGAATGTGGTTTCCAGTTGGGGTTTTAGACAAGCGAGCTATTTGGTTCGATATGTGAGCTTCTATAAGCTCTTCGGCAGTATTGTGTACCCCTAAGCTCTCGAATCTGGCAGTGGAAGTGCTTAGAGGGAGCTGAAGCGCCGATTTGTATGCCTTCCTAATTAGTGTATTGACTTTTTGCAATTCGGTTTTAGAGGGTTGCAAGTACGGTAGGGAGTATGTGATTCTGCTAATGACGAATGATTGAATTAGCCGGATTCTTTCGCATTCACGTAGGCCTTTCCGGCGGTTGGAGATTCTACTGATAAGGCCTATCGTTTGGGCGACATGCCATTTGCTCTGTTGTTTTGGATGAGCATTCCTAGAATTTTGAGCGTGGAGACTTCTGGTATTGGATCATCCCCTATGTGGACTTTGATGTTGGGGGATACTTTGCAACGTGTCTTGGGGGTCAGAAGAAGCAATTCGGATTTGCTAGGAGAACATGTTAATCCTGCCTTCTCGGCTCCTGTTACCACCTCTTGCACTCCTTCCTGCAAGGTTTGTTCTATTTCTGCGTCACTTCCGCCTTTGACCCACAAGGTGATGTCGTCGGCGTATAAACTGTATCTAAGGTTCGGAATTTGGTCAAGTCGTTGGGGGATTTCTAGTACGGCCAGATTGAATAGCAAGGGCGACAAAACTGCTCCTTGGGGTGTCCCTCTAGCCTGGAGTTCTACCGTGTCTGATGTAACTCCTCCAATTTGCAAAATTGCCGTTCTATCGGTTAGGAAGCTCCGTATGTAATTGTATGTGCGATGGCCTGGGTTTACTGAACTAAGTCCTCGCATAATGGCTGAGTGGGATACGTTGTCGAATGCTTTTATTAGATCGAGTGCTAGGATGGCTGCTGTGTCGAGGTTGTTGCTAGGGGTTATGATTTCGTGCGAGATTTGGAGAAGAATGTCCTGCGTGGAAAGCCCCGCCCTAAATCCAATCATAGTATGTGGTATAGAGCTCGTCGTTTGCAAGTGAGTGACTAGCCTTGCGTGTATCACGTGTTCAAGCAGTTTTCCCAAACACGACGTGAGGGATATAGGTCGCAGGTGTTCAAGAGAGAGGGGTTTACCGGGCTTGGGTATAAATGTTATTTTGGCGTGTCTCCATGAATGCGGTAGTGTGCCCCGTGTCCAGTATTTGTTAAAGTAGCTGGTGATCTCGACTATCGAGTCGTCGTCTAAATTTCTTAACATCTTATTGGTGATTTGATCAGGCCCCGGGGCTGAGCCAAGTCGTAGTTTGAGTATGGCTGCCCTAACCTCTGCTTCGGTAATGTCCCTGTCCATGCTCGGGTTGTCTGTGCCCGTGTATGGGGGGATGAGGTCGTTGGTGGTCTTGGGAAGGTACGTATCTTTGATGCGATTAATAAGGTCTGTGTCCGAGCCAGTGAAGTTTTGTATGATGTGGGTGAGTCGGTGGGCCTGGTCTGTTTTCGAATTGCTGGGGTCCAACAGGTGTTTGAGCAGTTGCCAGGTACGTTTCATTCCCAGGTTCCCTTGCATTCGGTCGCAAATTTCGTCCCATTGGTTCTGTGAGAGTTGAAGAGCGTGTTTTTGGATGGCGGATTCTAAATCAGCAAGTTTTCGGCGTAGTTTTCGATTGTGTTTATTTTTCCTCCACCTTTTTTGAACGCTTTTGAATGCTTCCCATAGGCGTTGAAGGTGTGTGTCCACTGTTTTCGCGGGAATTTCTGGGTCCGTCGCTTGAGTGACTGATTTCACATCCTTAACCAGTTGTTTGACCCAGTTGTGGAGGTCTGGGGGGTTTTGTGTGTTTTGCTCATCCCGCCGGGATCCCCTGACATTTCTGAACTCGTGCCAATCGGTGAGGTGTTGTTCTTGATGAGTTTTCTTGATGGCGTGAGTGAGCTCAAGGTCTATCTGTATTATAAAATGGTCGCTTCCAAGTGATTCATCCGTGGTTTTCCACCTGACCTGTTTGGCGTGTAGAGTGAAAGTAAGGTCTGGGGTGGAGTCTTTCTGTACGCTGTTACCTATCCTGGTTGGGGTATTTGGTTCTGTTTCTATTGTGAAGTGATGAATTTGCGCCTGATTCCAGAGGTCGTTGCCTTTTTTCGTGCATTTGGAGTATCCCCATGCTGTATGTGGGGCATTGAAGTCTCCTAGTACCACCAAAGTGTTGGGACCCGCCTCTCGTCTGGCTAACGAGAAGAGAAGGTTAAATAGATGGTGTTGCGCTTTGGGATTACTGTACACGTTTAGAATGAAGAGCTTTGCGGCTCCTCTTTTAGTGGGCAGAATCGTTATGAAATCGTGAGATATTTCTACACTGTCGAATTGAGTCCTGCTGGCCGGGATATTACGTTGAATAAGTACTGCTGTTTTGTGATCTCTATCGCTTTGGAAGGCTTTATAACCGGGCAGTTTGACTGCTTTGCCCGTCTCTTGTAGGGCTATGACATCTGGCGGAATTTTGACTGATTGAATGAGTAACTGGAGATTGCACCTTTTCTTTGCGAAACCTCTACAGTTCCACTGCCAGATTCTAACTGAGCAGGTTTTGTTATTGGGTTGCGGATCCATGTTGAAGTCCCGTTTGAAGTCCTGTTTGAGGTACGAGCCCTGTGGAGGTGCTTATGTTTTGCACGACGTTACTCATGAACATGTGCAACTCATTTCGGAGAGCTTCTATGCTAGCCTGCATGGCGGTCATGTTGGACTGTAATTCGTTCTTTTGTTCATGAAAGGTCTTTCTTACTGAGGTTAAGCTCTTTTCTAGGATGGTAATTCTTTTATCTACGTCGTCATCCTCCATAGGTTCCTCTACCCCATTTTCTGGGGAGTCATCTACAGCTCTACGCTTAGAGGCAGGGGGGTTAGTATCTAAGTCTCCCTGGGGGCGGTTTTCAAGCTGCGATTTCAGCACCTTATTTTCTTGTCGCAGAGTGTAGTTTTCTTGTCTAAGAAGCGCTAACTCCGCTTTTATGTTAGCCAGCTCCTTGACTAGCTCTGGAGGGAGGGGGGCGGATGTTTGAGAGCTTTGGCGTAAGCAGTGAGAGGAGGCACTGGGGCTGCTCACCTTGTCGCTACCCGGCTGCTTGTTCGGGGGTCGTTCATTCGGTGCTTTCTTCTGTTGTTGCGAGCTGTCTTGTTTCTGGTTACTCGTGTTTCCGGTTTCTTTTGTTTGGTTGTACTCAGATCTCTTGGGGCGTTCTTGGTGGGTGGTGTTGGCGTCGTGCTGGTCGTGGCCTGCAATGGCCGCCTGGGCGTAGGTCTGGGGTTGCCGGCGGGGTTGAAATCGTCGCGGGCAGTCCGCTGATCCAGTGACGTGCGGGCCATCACACACAATGCACTTCGGGATGCACGTATGGTCTGCAGCGGCGTTGGGTGTCCCGCAGGTGTTGCACCTTGGCGCTGGCCTTGCATTGGGGCAGACGTCTTGTCGATGACCGGGTTGCCAACAAGCTGTGCAGGCCTCCGTCTTGCGTTTAAGGGGCTTGCACCGGTAAGTGGCTGCTCTGTACCTGATCCAGAAAGGGACTCGGGTGCCATTGAATAGAACCTGTGCCATGCTGGAGGTTCCGAGGCGTTTTGCAGACAGGATTTGCAGGTCGGGGTTGTAGTTGGTGACGCTGCGGAAAATGTCTTCAGGAGAGTCGTCTTCGGGGATATTGAATATGACTCCAGAGACGGTGTTGGCTGGGGCTGAGACGTGTGCGGCCATCTCGTATCGTCGATCTTTGATGCTTAGGGATTGAATGGAGGCGTATTTTTGAGCCCTCTCCTCAGCGGGGGTGCTGATGAGCAACTAGTTCGGCGTTCGGTGAACCCGTATCTGATCGACCATGTTTTGGGCAATACATGCTTCTTGAAAGATAGCATCGGCCAGTGTGGCCTGGGGCACTGATCCGAGGTCGAGTCCTCCTCTTGGGCGTAGGACGATTTTAATGTCATCCTCGGGGAGCGGCGATGCCGGCGGGCCACGGCGGGCAGGTCGGTTTCGGGCCCCGTTGCGGCCGGGTGCATTGTTTGTTGGGGGAATTCGAGAAGACTCACTTTTGGCGTGTTGATAGGCGCGTTGCCGTTGTCGTATTACTTCCCAGCCGACTTGGTTGAGTTCGGAAGGGTCGATATCCTCTCCCTGCACTACGACCTCCATGGCCGCGGCTGCAGGCGTGGGTCAAGTGGCTGGTTGCGGGTAGGCCTGGTCGTTAGGCCTAACCCCGGCGTGGTCCCCAAAAAAGTGGAAATTGCGTCCAGGAAAACGCAGGAAAGTCCGAAAAACTGATGTCCAGCCGTTCCTTACATCTTCCGACGCACACGGGCACTGGTTTTAAGGGCTCTGGGAGGGAGTTTCAGCTCAACACTTGAAAAGTTGGCGGAGCTTGGCGAAGCACGTCCGATCGAGGCAAGCGACGCAAGCGCCCCCTGCCTGCCGATACGAGCGCTTGCTTGCAGCCTCACGAACCCTACAACAACAACAACAAACGAACAAGAATAAAATAAAAGTTTATTTGTACAATGTACGCACAGTCTTACGTCTTTCATAATGATGTAATGGGCGAACTTTCACGGGAGAGTTACGGTTACCGATGATCTCCCCCTCTCGAGCTTCGCCCCACTTATCATCATTCATTCCATGGATATGGCGTGATTTTTTTATTTTTCTCCTGTAACAAAAGCAGGTACAAAACACTCGTGGTTACGCTTTTCCACGTTCACATACACATAAAGAGAATTTATTAAACACAGGTTACAGCTAGGACCCGCTGTAGTTAGCTACTACACGGGTCGACAGAGCACAGGATTTACGTAATGTGCCACAGAGGAAAAGGAAGTGAAGATCACGGAAGTTCACAAAACAACTAGTACACCGCACCGAAGGTCCTTTACAATAATGTCCGAGGCACGAGACTCAGACACCATAGTTCACGCGTGGGAGTGAACATAAAAACCACAGCAGTTCACACACATCCGTTCTATGTCCGTACAGAGATGCATGCGCAGCCAGGCTGCCTAAACTGCGCCTTGGCCTCAAACATACAACTCCTTTCAGCACGCAAGTTTCACCTTATTAATAAGGCACGACACACCATTGCACGGTGTTATTGGCAACCTTGATGAAGCGAGTAGACCAACGCATGAGAAAAGATTCTTCACCCAGCGCCACCAGCTCATGCTGCAGATGCTCTATGGCCATTTTTCGAACACGCCACAACAGGGGATACATGGCACGCTGTGGTCGTGCCTGCAAGGCGGCTACACCTCGCTGGCGCCACACAACAAAGGCACCCACACACAGCAGAAAGCTGACAAATGGGTCTTTCGATTTCGTGTGGGCTCCCAGCCTAAGCTCAAACATTCTGCTGAGTAAAACCCAGAATGTGGCGGCCACACGACACTCAAAAAGAGCATGCTCTAGCGTCTCAGTGCGTCCGCATTGCGGGCACCGGGAAGAGCGAACCACACCAAATGCTGCAAGGCGGTCACACGTCGGCAGGGCCCTCCAGCCCCGCAGCCACCCGAAATCACGAACGTCTGCAGGAAGCACCGCTGACGTTAACTGTTGCCAGCGCGCCCCGCGAGACTTCTCCTTTTGCCGATCATTCAGTTGCCCAATAGCCAATTTCTCGCATATATCAGTCGCAGATGAAGCTCTAATATCCAAATCTGGGTTGGCCGACTGAAAGCCTCTAAGTGTTTTAGCAACGTACCTGTAGAAAGCTGGCGGCTGCACGGCTGTAGGTCCGGTAATGGGCTCATCATAAAACAACAAGCGAGCAGTACCCAAGAAGTAGCGAAGCAGAGCCTGCCCCGGGTACTCATCATCATCTACTAGTTCCCACACACCGCGTAACGCTAGAACACTTGACATCGTGTTCAGGCATGGCAAGCTAAAACCCCCCATGCTGCGGGGCAGACGCAGCAAAGCGCGCGCAACTGACGCGGTCTTGCTAGCCCAGAAAAATGACCCGAATTTTGTGGCCAGCCGACGAGTTATATCACGAGGTGGTCGAGCTACCCTCGCCACGTAAAAGAACGCCGCTGACACGCACGACTTAATGATATAGCTCCTCTCAGAGAGAGACAGCTTGAAAGTCGACGCTATGTTTATACGTTTGTCAGCCGTGTCTAACAAACCCTTCCACGTCTCACGAGCAACTTCTCCAGAGCCATGGAAGACTACACCTAGCACCCGGACTTTCCTCACCCACTGTACGTCTCCAGCAAGGTCACTGGCAAGCGACCCAAATCGTAGCGCTTTGCTTTTGCCCTTATTCAGCCGGGATCCAGACAGCTCACCATACTCCAAAAAAAGCCGTGTAAACGCTCGGTAGCTGTCCTCATCCCGGAGAAAAAGGGACACATCGTCCGCATATGCAGAGACCTTAATCTGACCTTGACCGGGCAGCGGGAAGCCGCGGATGGAAGGACACGCTGCCACGCGACGCAGAAGGGGGTCCAGGCATAGGGCAAAGAGCGAGGGGGACCAGGGACAACCCTGCCTGATCCCGCGCGTAACTGTGAAGCGCTCACTGAGGCGGCCATTGACAAGCAGCCGGGCGGTTACGTTCGAGTAAGCTAGCCGAAGGCAAGATATATACTCCGACGGGAAACCGTAGAGACCTAAGACACCGAGCATGTACCGGTGCTCCACTCTGTCGAAAGCTTTCACCTGATCGACCGATATGAAACAACCGGAAATGCCGGTTCTCGATGCGAAGTCAAATAGGTCGCGGGTCAGGGCTAAGGATGAAAAAATTGACCGGCCCGGCACGCTGCACGTTTGCGCGCAGCTTAGTATGCACGGGAGTACATGGCTCATTCGGCGGGCTAAAATGGACGCAACAATCTTATAATCAGTGTTGAGGAGCGTGATAGGCCTGTAGGCACCTGGGTCCGAAGGGCTCCCTCCTGGCTTCGCTATCAGTACGACACGACCCTCACGAAAGGATTCCGGCCGCTCTCCATGAAGAAGAAAGCCGTTCACCATGGCGAGAAGCGCGCCCCCAACAACGGAAAAAAAGGTCTTGTAGAACCTTGCAGGGATGCCGTCAGGGCCCGCCGCTGATGCGCCGTTTAGGCGTCTGACGCAATCGTGCAGCTCCTCTTGCGAAACCGGCGCACAAAGCCTGCTCGCCATGTCATGGGGTACCTGTGGCAGCGCTCCACAAAAAGACGCTAGGCGTTCCTCAAAGAATGCATCCCGCAACGTATTCTCTGAGGTGAGGAGGCGAGAAAAATGTGCCGTGAACACCTCACAAATGTCGTCGCTATTAGCACTTTTTGAGCCGTCCGGCAACATAACCTCTGGCACTTGAGCCAATCCTGGTCCGTCAAGGGAGCCTGATTTGACGTACCGTAACACGGATGGGTCTGAAACTGGCCGGCCTAGAAACTGGGCACGACTAGCAGCGCGAGAGGACTGCCGTAACAGATGTTCATATCGCGCTCTCAATACATTGACGTAGTCACGCATGGTGAAGGTTAAAGCGCCACCCCTTTTGACGATCCGAAGCCTCCACAGTGTATCGTTGAGGGCGGCCGTGATGCGGCCTTTACGCGCTCTCCCCTCCCGGACCAACACCTCGCGCCAGCCGGACTTTAACTCATCCCACGGTAGTGGGTTCGTCGAGTCGCGGCGCGGTGGACGAAGCGCATCCCTTAACGCGGCTACACTGACCTCATCTGTCAGCAAACTCTCGTCCATCCGCCACAACTGCTGACGTGGCATACAGTCGCCAAGGTTTAGAGTTGCTAGGACTGGCTTGTGATCGGAGATACGCGGAGTGCCCGCAGGAAAAGAAAGAACGTCACAGCGCTCAAGATAATGGCTGAGCTCCGCCATTCAGCGCGTGGAGAGCGAGTATTACTTAGTTACCTTAGAAATGCATTTAGCTAGCAGCGGAAAGTCCCCTGAGAGAGTCGGTGGGCTTGTCGTAAAATGAAATATTTTAGCGATAATTTTAGAATTATGCATTTTAATGTGAGAATATACAAGACAGCATGTGGATTTGCAAAAAGTTTTTAATAGTGATTTGGTGTTAAAAAAGTGCTGTAGTTATTATGTTCAATTATTAATAGAATTTGTTACTTCAGGGAATGTTAGTATCAAACCAGCAGCAGTTACTAAGTGCACGGTCTCGGTTCCACACTTAGTGCTGTAGTTATTATGTTCAATAATTAATAGAATTTGTTACTTCAGTGAATGTTAGTATCAAACCAGCAGCAGTTACTAAGTGCACGGTCTCGGTTCCACACTTAGTGGTAGGACCTACGTACTGTTCTGGGGGGTAGTAAACTCCGTAAGGAATTAGTATATACAGCCGTTACTACCCTTTTACGAGCTTTTTTGTTAAGAGTGTTGCTTACTATCGTAAAAACCGACCCAACAAGCGTTCGTAACGAAATTAAAGCGGGGGCGGCCGGTTTTCCTGTGGCTTTAACTTTAACAATGATTTCTGCTCGTTTTGCAGGTGGCGGAAGCAAAGGACCACATCGTGACCAAGGTCCGCATAGCAGTCCTGGCACCGATGCTCATCCGATGCGCCGCCATCTTCCTCGTTGTGTCGTCCACTATTCTCGTGCTCGTGTCACTGGTGGCCCTGCTCAGGCAAGCTTCTTCAACGTGTTCAATCGGACAGCTAGCTATTGCTATGCTGCACGCTATGGGTGCATGTAGGCACAGCGAAGCATTATGGCCGAATTCGTGGACCCTGTCCGTGTTCCTCAAAGGTGATGAGACCCCCAAAGCGAAGCGTGGTTTGATGTTCTCCCAAGAGGATCCAACGCAATCGCCGGTGCACTGTGTGTAAAACGAGTTCACCTTGCCACCCTGAAGACCCCGTGAGTGTCCCGAAGTGTTTCGAAGCAGGGTTGTCACAAGTGCTTGTCCTTCGCCAGATCGAGCATAATCACCGACGACAGGAATTAGTTTCCTCATACATGTTTACATTGTACCCTACCAGTCCACCAAAGTAATTTTGGTGACAAGGATAATAACGAGTAGTCTTGGCGACAGTTTGCTTGCACGGCGCTTTTATTCTGAAGGGAACACGCACTGGGCACGTGTGCTCTGTATAGTTGTCAGTATTCGTGCAGACTTCTGCATATTCGAAGTTTACGAAGCTACGCTAGTTAGTTTCGTTCAAATGCTAACTCAGCTGAAATAGCTTTGATTCACGCTTGCAATTGATAGCGTCGTCGACGACGTCATATTTGCCGATGATGTGCGTTCGTTCATCATAACGCGGTTGAAATAAAATGTGGTGCCGTTCGCAGGTCCCGCAGGAGCCGGCAGCGGACGGTTTCGGAGCCCAGCAAGGCGTCCAAAGAGAAGGTGTGCCTCTACCTCAACGGTGCCAGCTTCGTGGGCACGCGAGACAACAACAACGGTCACACCAAGAACGGCACCCTCCCAAGGGCTGCACACGCCGACGGCGATGACGTGCCCGAGTCCGACGCCCTACTCGCCGTTCAATCCACTGTCGTCTAGGGCGCGCACCACTGTCCTGTGTACATACTACAGTCATCGTGCGCGGGGCACGGGACTGCTTCATTGCTCAGTGTTGCCGGTTGTGGCGAGTCTTCAGCGGCGACATTTTTCGGCAGTTCGGGAGCAGAACGTGGAACGTCTAGTCGTCGCATGTCTCAAGTCCTGTCCAGCGAAAATTGCATTCTGGACAGGTTCTTTCCTAGAAGCGGAAAACGGGGAACAGCCAATGCTGTGGTTGTTCCGCCCCGTTGACCCAACGGCTCACAGCGAATCATCCATTGTGCCACATTATGTTAAACAGGGTTGCCTGGAAGGACGGTATTCCGGCTATTTTCAGCGTCATGCCTTTCGAAGGTCACTGGTTTGACCTCTTTGTGCGAATGAAACGTGCGTGTGTGCGTGTGCGTGTGCGTGATGTAGCGTGCAATGTGGCCATTCAAGGCGTCCGCAGAGCTGGCACACGGTTCAGGATTCTCAATTAATATAGAAAATACATGACTTGTCCAGAGTTCACAGGGAGCTCCCATAGTCAGAGCGTACATGTCCACTGTTTGTAAGCGTACCATTCAAGTGTGGAAGGTGACCGATTTTCTGTACTTACGAATTGCAAGGGAATATTTAATGCTTTTTTTAACCCTTATCATGTTGCTCCAGCATTTATTGTTTCAAGTTGCTTTAACCTACGTGTCAATCGTTATTGCTTGAAGTTTGAATTATCTAGACATAACTGTTGTGGGTGTGTAGTTGTTACTCTGCGAAACAATCTGGAATGTATGAATGAGCAAAAAATGTAACGTTGGTGTTGTCTAAAACAAGGGCGAGCTTTAATTGATAATCTTATGCCACACGCCATTTTATTTTTGGAGCTCTTCAAATGTTGTCCCTGTGGAAGACTGTTTTCAAATCACTCGTGCCTTAACAATGTTGTGGGCGTTTTGTGGTATGACTGCCTTCAAGTGCCTCAAGGAGCTTATATTGAGCCGCGGGCTATATTGCACTGTCACAATATGGAGCTCTCGAACAGTAAGCTAATTTAATGGAGCAAATCCAATACCAGCCAAAAAAATATATATTCAGGTGCCTTGAATATATTTGACAACGGGAACATTATTTGTGTGTGTGTTCGGACTCATTTGTAATATATAACCAATCCATATGTTCTCATGTAGGTTTAGAATCTCATGTTTCAGTATGCTACAAAGTGCTTCACATGTTTTTGTAACGAGGAATAAAAGCACTGCCTTTTTGGCGTGTTCTGGAAGAAGCGGTAACGACTGCAGTTACAAGAAAAAGGTCTCACGCATATTTTTCTCGGAAGTGGTCAGCGACTGAGTGCATGACATGCAGGGAGGAAGTGATTAGCGCTTGCCAACTACACAGCCCGCAGCGGTGCAAGGAGAACAGACAAAATGAGTTAAATATTCCAAAACACAGCTGCTACCAAAAAGGAATGCCCCTATTTTGTAAGTTAACCTGCTTTCGCACTTACCTTAAAAAAAAAAACATACTGCAAACTTGATATAATTGGATGAATGTGAACAGTCTTACACTTGAGAGAAAACTTTTAAGTGGTATTTAGTGGTTCCCTTTTGTGCAGCGCGAACTTCAGTCTTTCCGGTGACGGTGCATAGCTGCTGCGTCTCGGGAAGTAATCGCGTCTCTGCGCAACAACGCTCTGCTAAACTGCGACCACTGAAACAACGCTTGGAAGCAGTTTCGCCGCAAATATACGTTTAGGAGCAAGTTGGAGCAGGGAAAAAAAAAAATTTAAGCCGTTCCACTCAATGTGAAAGCTGTCGGAAGTGCAGAGCAGTGATTCGCCATAATGGGCTGTACCGCCGTTATCCGCTTACTGCTACCAGCCCATGCAATTCAAATTTCCCGCCTTCGCAGTGCTCGCGCGCCCCCTGCCTGAAACTGCGCCAGCGGGAGTTCTGTCCTCTTTGTGCTTTTTCTCCACGCACGCGCCGGCGTTGCGCTACCGCATTTTGCGTTTAGTATCATAAAAACCAACCCAACGGGCCTCCTTAATTAAAGGAACGTGGCGCTGCCGGTTAATTACGTATATTTTTCCTCAAATGTACCTACAGTTTTCTTTGCGCTAACCAACGGGAAGATGTACGACAAGCGCCAGCGTTTCACGAGTTTCGACCGCTTATGACTATATAAACCGCTTGGCTTTCGAAGCCTCTGGGGTACGCCGCGAACAGCGTTACCCTGGGACGCCGCCTTGTTGCTCTATATACTTGGGTCGAGCTTACGAGCTAGGACGACAAGGCAAGCGCCTAAAGTTCTCTGCACTTAAAAGCGGTTAGGGCGCAGCACCTCCACGCCACATATCGCCGTGGCAGTAGGTACGCAGTGAACGGCAAGGAGCGCGTACAGTTGAGCTTGCCTTTGTGAGCAGGTGCGCCGTGATGACTTCGGAAGGGTTGAGGAGAGTCACCGGAGGAAACGTCCAAAGAAGTATCATACCGTCCTCAACTTCGGGCCCTAACCGAGCCTCAGACATGCTGCACAAAACAAAACAAAATACATTGATAGGAAACGTGAATCGACGTTTCAGAAATTAATAAGGCAATCTTAAAACGACAATGCCCCCACAAATTCATCTTACGAGCAAGAAGACGCGTTCACTTTTATTAAAACTTCGCGCACCTGCAATAGCTGGGATATATTTGCACATTAGTTTCCACTCCAAGACAACTGACATGTCTCATTAACTTCACGTTGCATGCGCGAAGTATTGTGAAAACAATAGTGCCGTCGGTCGGATTCTTTTTCATTCACTATAACTTGTGCAAAGCTAATTTGCTTACCTGTTGCTTTTGGGGAAGATGAAAAACTTTGCCTAACTGTTTCGCCCTGTGTTGCTGCACCACAGAGTGCGTAGAACTGGTGACGGTCCTTCCTCCGCGGCCCCACGTTTACAATGCATTCGAATATATTTTATAATGAAGTGAAACTTTCAGCCCGTGGAGGCGTTTAGGCAACCCGCGCAACCCTTCGCACGCCGGCTCGCTCACGCACACACCGAACTGGCCCGCCGTACGCGCCGAGAAAAATAAAAAAGAAAATATTGGCGCCGGTGAGCTGTTGCGCATGCGTGAGGAGGCACGGAAGCGTTGACGGTGTGGAAAGAAAGAAACGCTGAGGAAAAGGGATTGGGCCACGCCAGAGCAGCCGCAGCATCCTGCCGTTAGTATCGCGCCAATTTTCGAAACCGAAACTAGCCAAAGTCGCCGACCAGTGGCACGACCGCGCGCTCTACCCCAGCGTTATGTCGCAGCGCGTCGCCACCTCTCAGCTTGTCTGGCACCAGTAGTATTAACCTTATGTCTGGCACGGCCTCGGTAGGCGTACATCCCCCTCCCCTTCCCCACGTCACCGTCACAATTTCGCCATACTTTACTTCTCCGTTTTCCTGCTCGCTCTATCTCTTCTAAAGAAAGAAGGAAACGACGCCTAATGTGCCCTACCTGCACAAGCAGAAAAATAGTTTACTCACCATGCAGCGTATATGATGGCATGCTTTGAACCGCTTGTAGCATTAATTAACATCCCCATATTTAACTAGGGGCTTTCGTTCGATTGTCTCGTTAGATTTTTTCACGGGAACAAGGAGAGCGGTGACTTCGTTTTCCTGTGGCAACCACTGGAGCCACGTGATCAGGCTTCATCCTGATCTAGACCAGCTGCAGAAGGGAGAGGTGAAGCAGAATATTCGATTTTTTTTCTTTACCTTCGCGGTGTCAGCATGCCGACAAATTAACGTCACAAAGATGGGTAAGTTGATAAAGTCATCGTCAAAGAGAGCCCTGGCAGTTCAATAACGGCATATGGTGTATGATTATTGACGGCAATTGCAACACACAATTCCCGCTGTTCGCTTACATTGCAAAGCTAACAGTGAAGCATTTTTTTGTTATATTGCATGATGAAATACGTATCTTGGGTTGATCAAATCAAATACATATGACCCATCAAATACATATGAGGAGCTTCTTGCCGAAATGAGTCAAATTCATCTGAACAGAATTGCAGTGACAAGCAAAAGTTTGTGACAGGACCTAAATGCAAAGCTGTCAAAGCTGTTATATCCCATGTTCTACATGTCAGCTTGGGGAAGTTGCAACTTTAACAGCGTTGCATTTAGCCACGCTAACAAAATTTTCGCCTGTTACAGAAATATTGATGACGTGGATTTGACTCATTCCGAAAATAAGCTCCACATAAGTTGGGGTTCGGCTCGATTGGTAAAATATTTTCTTCGTTTCTATGCGGAAGCTCCACGCCAGTTCAACCCACAGTTCAGCCCCCTCCCCCATGCAACGTCAACGTGGAAACACCGATATTCTTCTTTTGTCGGGGTGAGGGAGGGGCTCCCGCCGAAGCTACACTTGACCTCTGGGCTATGAGGCAGGTCGTAGTGTATGGCTCCGGATTAATTTCCACCACCTTGGGATTTTTAACGTTCCCTGAAATCTCGACTCACGGGTGTTTTCACTTTTCGCTTCCATCTGAAGAGCACCCACCGCGGACAGGACGAACCCGCGCCCTCGGGCTTGTAAACGCTTTAGCCACTGTGCCACCGCGGCGGGTGCACCAATACTCTGCAGAGAGAGAGAGAGAGAGCGTTGAACCTAGGGGTAACTTCTGTATCCCCGTGCAAAAACCTTGTTGTACAGTGTTGGGTACACGTCCGGGCCTTGCTGGCGCCTAGACCCTGCACAAAGTAGAAAACTGAACTTTAAAGGCATAAACAAGCTCATTAAATTGGGATTACATGGTGGTTTGCCTGTCAGGACGAGACAGCCCCTCTTCTCTCCAGTCATTACAGTAGAAAGTCCGCAGGGTTCGCCCGCTGCGGCGGGGGCTCCAGATCGTCTTCACGGGGGAAGATAAGCCACGAAGGCGCCCTCAAAGGGGTCTGGTAGGTTTTGAGAGGGGCGCAAGGCCGCCACTTCCATTCTTCCTGCCGAGCACGCCCCTTTCGTAGCTGCGATTCCGGAAGCGACGGCAGCCCGCAGTCGGGACGAAAGAGACCAGGGACACACCTGCAGGGGTCGTCGCCCCCGACATCCAGCAGCGTGGCTGCCTCAGGTCGTAAACGTCTTTACCGTAAGCGTCTTCCCTCTTAAAAAATCTGCAGAAATCCAGACTCTTCTAATGCGTAGCATTCTTATTCCGCTTGTTTAGAATGTGGGCTCTTTACAACCATATTTAACTCTGAGTAGACAAAGCATTACCCTTATTTTATTGCTTTTAGGTTTTCTTTTTCTTTTCGCCACGGGTGTAAATTTTGCCATTGTAGCGGTTAGGTGCCTTTACTTTTCTCCTGGCCCATTGCAATTTAGTCTCCACGTTTTCTGCGCCACCCTCTATCAACGTGGCCGACTTGGCTAACCTCAAAGCAGCTCACGGACCGGTTGGCGTTGGTGAACCTGGCCCGGGACATTCTCGACGCTTAATGCTGCGTTTAAATAAAGTTTTTTTCCCTCCTCCTTCTTCTTGCCAGTTATTTATTTCCCCGCGAATGCAAAATGTAGAGCAGGGTTGGATCATTCTCGCTATTTTTTTTAGTCGTAGTTCGAACGTTTAATGTGGCTTTTTTTGTTTAAGCGCACATTGCGGCTATCGTCAATTCATTTTTGTAAAAATTTTATTATTTCTGTTTTTGTTGTTTTTAGAATTACGTTCGACCAATTATCTCCGTTTGCTCTAATTTTTCAACTAAGTGTGTCACTTCCGCCAGTGACGAATTCTTGCGGAAATGTGGGGCGTTACACGGTTTCCTTGTTTTCGCTATTGTTTATTCGCATTTCCAACTCTCTTTTTCGGGTTGTTATCGTTTAGTCTTCGGTTTTTGGAGGAAATGTACACGTTTTTGATTTCGTCAGATCACTTTTGTAGAAGTATTTTCCTGTTTTATCACTTTTGATTTTTCAAAATTCTTTTCGACCACTTATCTCCATTTACGCTATTATAACCATTCAATGTGTTACTTCCGCTAATTATGTGTATTTGGGAAAATTCAGGGCGTAACACGGTCCTGGCTGGGGAAGGCGGGGGAGGAGGGGGGGGGGGGGGTACTCACTACTTACTTTGCAAAGAATGCTACGCATTACAACAAATGCGGAGAAGAAAGCTGTCTCTCACTTTTTTGTTTATATTTATTTTTAATGACCAGTGGTCCATGATTACGTGCAAATTAAGAAAGATAACAAACCAACTATTTAAAAGCGAGTTTCCATCTCAAGATAAACGTTCTACATCAATATGAATTTTCTTTTATGAAAACTCACCTGCATTAAAGCGCCACCATGTTCCTCCTATCGTGTTCTTTCAGGACACGGTGGAGACGTCACCAACTGGCAATTAGTGGGCGACTGTTTGGCCACCAGTATAGTAACCAATCAGCGACCCAAAAGCGGGTTACCGGCTAGTAGAAACGGGCGATTGGTTGCATACCGTAATCAGGGGAGCCACTGGTGACTATAGGACTTGGAAATTGTAAGTGGTTCAGTGACCTTCCAGAGGACGGCGAGAGAGAGAGAGAGAGAGAGAGAGAGAGAGAGAGAGAGAGAGAGAGAGAGAGAGAGAGAGAGAGAGAGAGAGAGAGAGAGAGATACGTTATTAGGAGAAAAAAGAAAGAAAAAGGAGGTGTCGCGATTGTCCTAGGGGTGGTGCCCCTAGAAAGGGCCCTGGAAGGAGCCCCAGACTTTTCTGCTCTTTTCCGGGCTCCAAGAGTCAAGTCCTTCTGAATCCCAACTTCGGTGCTGGCCAGAGCTGGCTCCCATAGCGCGACCGTGTTTGTGGTGGCGTTTCCTGAAGGCCAGATGATAGGGCAGGCCCATGTTGCATGAAATAAGTTGGAAGTGTTTCCGCATTTTTTGCATGCGTCTGTGTGTGTTTGAGGGAACGTTTTGGATAGCCGGGATTTGCTACGGTAAGGGAGACGGTGGGGAGGTGACTGAGGTAAGTACCGAAAGGCGCGATTCCGACGTTTTCGTAAACAACACTAGTGTCGATTGATGGACGATATGGTTTAGCACGCCGAAGCTACACCTGGTCTAGAGGCGCGCCGTGGTGGAGGGCTCCGGATTAATTTTGACCACCTGCAGTGAATTTTCAACGTGCGCGGAAATCTACGGGGGTCTTCGCTTTTCGCTTCCATATAAAAAGCAGCCTCCACGGGCGGGATCGAACCGGCGCCCTTGGGCTTAGCAAATGGGTAACCACATGGAGCGTATTTCCCGCGCTTTGACGCGTCGACGTGAACTCGCGTTTACGCGCGTCAGAGTGCGTCACCAAAATTCATGGAGACGCGCGCGATTGCCCGCGATGCACCGATGTTTATTCGCGCCAGGCGTCGACGCAACGTCAGGAAACATCGGAAAGTGGGCGGCGGAGACCGGGTTTCCTGTCCATTGGAAGCATTTCGTTCAGCAGAAAACAACCAATTTCTTTCTCACTTGCGGCAGTCGGCTGCCTTGACACAAATTTCAAGCCGGTTCTGTTCGAAAGCACGCATTCGATCAATTCGCGGTTAGCTTGGTTTCCATTGGGGAGATCGGGGATTTGTTATAGCTTCTTGGGAGTTAAATAAGAAAGCTCGAGTTATATCGCTTGTAGCATTAGCATGATGGGGCTTGTCTGAAAATCGGTGTGTGACGAACGAGCGTTATAAACGCCAGAATTCTAGCGGGCCATAGTATTCCATTCGTGGCTACCATCGCTTTGTAGGGGAGATCGGGGATCTGCGATATCTTTAGTTGAGTCAAATAAGGGAGCTTTGGCTAGATTGCTTGTAGCACTACCATAAACGGCCTCGTCTGCAATATCGGTACGTAAGAAACAAGCCTTATCGCTACCAAAATTTCTCAAAAACAGCCAAAACTACATACCCGACAATTAATTAATCAATCAATCCCGACACATGACCTATAGCTTAGTATAGCAAGTTCTTGTGACTTGAAGCGTCTCCTTCAATGGCCGATTGGTGAAATAAAGAAACAAAATTCAATGGCCGATAGGTAGGGCATTAGGCTTGTGTATTAAAGGTCCAAGGTTCGAATCTTGGGAAAATTTTTTTGCGGTTAGGGTTTGATCAGCTCTTCTTTTTACCAGGATAGCTGCCTGTTCCTTGCCTTTCAATCTACAAGTGCACATGACTTCGGCTACATCAGTAGCAAGGCAACGCTGAACTTTGCTTCAAGCTTTGAATTAATGACGCAGTCGATATATAACTTAGGATCAAGTAGCAAGGAAAGGAAGTGGCGCAAAGTGCGTTCTTGGTGCTCTATTCTTTGGTTCAGCTTTGAGGGTGTTGACTCAACTATTAAAATCTTGTACTAACCGGTACCGCCGAGCTGTGTCACGTAAAAACTCGAATGGGATCCGAAATAGTTCGACACAACTCGATGTGCAAATTGGGAAACCACGCACGAAAACTTAATCTTGTGCTGTCAAATTGAGCAATAATTCGAAATATTGAGTTCTATTTAAACGGGTTCACCTGTAGTAATCCTTTTCAGTCGTTGCAGCCATAACCACTTCTCTGCGCTTCGCTCTTCATGCCACATTAACCCATACGACATCACTTGCTGGTTTAACGAGTGCTGCAACCGATATAACTATACCACGCACCATTTTTGTTATCTGCGTCAATATTCCCACCTCTTCAACATTTAATTTCATTCCTCTCAAGCGTACGTTCAGTTCTCTTTACAATGAAATCGCTGACCAGCTTTAAGTTTTTCGTTATTTTTAAGTAACTTCTTTCCCCTACGATGTTCACTCTTTCGCCCAGTAGGGCATACGAGGCATCAACGAGAACTTTATGTAATACTTCCATTAGTCATTGCCATCATTGGTTAGGCTGCCGACCGCCGGTATTTCATTACCAGGATTAAACTCCTGTCCCTGTGACCTTGCCTCTAATTAGCCTTTCCGTATGAGACAACATCTGCGCGCCAGCAAGTCGGCCAATACCACCCAACCGAAAGGTAGACGTTACACCTCGATCTCCGTGACCTCGATATAGGCTTGCGTATACGCATTAAATTAACTCCTCGTTACTCCTGTGATTCCACGCAACGCTATTACTGAGATATAACAAAAAGTCGCTTCCCAGAGCGTGCAGCCTCCGCACCTGTTAGCAATCCCTCCCGGGGACATCCGGGGAGCCGTATGTTGCGCAACTGCAAGCGCTGCCAGCGACGGACCGAAAACATCGTTGGCGTCGCCGTCCGTACCTGCCTCTACCGTGCGCTCCTGCGCTCTTTCGGCAGGTGTGTGCTTTTACGTGTGACCAGACTTTCCCTGAGCTCTCGGCAGGCGGCCCCACCTGCCTGTAAACGCCGGCCTGTGTTCGACATCGTCTGCGCAAAGGAGCTTCTTCTTTGGTGTGGTTTTCGGCGGCTTTTGAAACTTGTTACCGCAGCGCCTACTTCCGTACGGCAACGCCGCGTCCGTAAAGAACCAGATACACAGATTTGATAACTTCGCCGGCACCATTTTGTCCGGGCAAGTGTGACTGCGCTGCGGAAGAAACCAGGAAGCGCCTCCTTTGGGATCTGATGCGCGTGGCCACGTGGACGTGGCTATGATTGCGCTGAAGTCAACTCAACTAAAACTCTGCTCGAATGCCAAATTAGTCGACTCGGCGGTACAAACCGCATCAGAAGAAACTGAGCGGGTTGCCCGGTGTCACGACATTGTCTCTCCAAGGGGAGATGGGTTGCTATTTCACTCTTAAGTTGAGAAACAACGACACGAGGAGAAGCCGGCTAGCGCTTCTGGTCGTTGTTCCTTCTCAACGTTTGTCTGCAACCTTGCTAGTGAGGAGATGTTCATGAGGATTAGTAGTAATAGTACGCACGCACACGAAGAATTTCTTATAAAACAAAGATTTATATGGCTGGGCAAACGAAAAATCCAACGTTCCCGTGCACGCGTAAAACACCTCTGGCGAAACCCTATATATGCGCATGCGCGAAGGAAATGGATTTGAGAAGGGTTATAAGTAAAAGGAGAGAGATTACCTACACTCTCGCATTTTCCGACACTGGGAAGTCTCTTATGGCAGAGCTGGCGCGCATCGAGCTACTGCGTGAAGCGCAGCTCAGGCAGCACCACAAGTTAATATCGGCGATAGATCATGTACAGCAACACTCCGCCTAAGCTGGACCCAGATGTCAACGTGCGCGCGCGTTTTGAAAGGAAATTGCTTTGAATGCGTAATATCGTCGCTCCTCCTCAAGTATAGTTTGTTTGTCGTCGCTGCGATAGTTTGTAAGCATATTAAGTCCAAAAAATCACGGAAACAGCTCGTGCCATGTTCAAAATATCCCCAGTAACGCACTACTGGCGCCGCGCGGAGTAACATCCGGCTGCAGTAATGAGGCACAGCGGCAACTTCCGTTGCAACTTCCGTTGCAATGCAACTGACAAACCTGCTTGGACCTAAAAGCAAGGAATCGTTTATGAGGGCAATAGATAAAGTGATAGAAACCAAACAAATACCAGAGGACTGGTTAGAAAGTAGGATGAATTTAATATATAAAGGCAGAGGAGACAAAGCTAGTTTTGATTCATACAGACCACTCACAGTAACGTCAGTGGTGTATAGATTCGTAATGCAGGCGATAAAATCAGAAATTCAAGCATGGATGGAAGAAAATGAAATACTTGGGGAACTGCAGAATGGATTTAGACAAGACAGGCGACTGGATGACAATTTGTTCGGGATAACGCAATGCATTGAAATTGCGAAAGCACAGAATAGACCAATATGGATTACGTTCTTGGACATTAAAGGGGCATATGACAACGTAAACAGAGAACGGCTGTGGAGAACGCTGAAACTCCAGGGATTAGATGACGAGTTAGTACGGTTCCTTATAGCAATCCATAAAGACAATAGAGTGCACCTTACTTGGGAAGGACAGAAATGCGCCCAGCAGGTCAACATCCATCGGGGACTGAAACAGGGATGCCCTTTGGGCCCAATACTGTTCATGCTGGCAGGGTTAGAAGAGAAACTGGAAGAAAGTCAAGTAGGGTTTAGCCTAACCCATGCGCTGCAAGGCGAAGTGGCATAACAGCATATTCCGGGAATGTTATACGCAGACTACATTGTTCTTTTAGCTGATAACCAAACCGATATGCAGCGGCTAATAAATATTAGCGGCCAGGAAGCCACCGACCTCGGGTTAGATTTCAGTGCAGAAAAATCAGGAATAATGGTTTTCAATGACGCTACCACTGATGTAGTGTCTATCCAGAAAGGCGAATTACCTAGAGTGAAGGAATATAAATATTTGGGAGTGTGGCTAAACGAAGGGGATAACTACTTAAGAACTCACGAGGAGCAACTTAAGGTTAAGGGAAAGCGAAACGCAGCTATAATGAAGCATAGAGCTCTGTGGGGGTATAACAAATATGAAGTAGTAAGAGGAACGTGGAAAGGAGTAATGGTTCCGGGTCTCACGTTTGCGAATGCTGTACTCAGCCTAAAATCAGACGTTCTATCAGGCCTTGAAGTAAACCAGAGAACGGTAGGACGTTTGGCCGTAGGCGCGCATGGAAAAACAACTAACGAAGCAGTTCAGGGAGATATGGGCTGGGCGTCGTTTGAAGTTAGAGAAGCTCAGAGTAAAATATGCTTTGAGATGAGGTTGAGGGCAATGGATCAACGAAGGTGGGCAGCTAGGGTTTTTAGGTACCTATACTTGAAAAGCGTGGACAGGCAGTGGTTAAGAAAGACTAGAAGGCTAACGATGAACTACGGAAAGAATAGTGGAGAATCAAAAACAGCCAAGGTAACCAAAAAAGAGGCAAGGCAGATTGAAACGAATAAATGGAGGGAAAGAATGGAAGGTAAAACGTCGTTAGAGATGTACAGGGCTGAGAAATTGAACATCAGAAAGGAAAATTTCTACGATAATTCCCAGGGCAGTGCTTTGCTTTATGAGGCTAGAGCAGGTTGCCTGCGAACGAAGAGTTTTGTGGGGAAGTATTCACAAAATGATTGGGTATGCGTGGTCTGCGGAAAAGAAACAGAAACTCTGCGGCACATAGTGTTAGAATGTGAGGGTATCCATCCAAATCTACATGAAGGAAATATTGGGCTTTCAGAAGCCCTAGGATTTAATGGTATCAGAAAGGAAGTTAACTTCGAGGCTGTCGAGGGGACGAAAAGAAGATTAGAATGCTGGTCGATGAAAAGCAGAGAGGGGAATATTGCATAGGACAGTTACTACCTGTAACAGGGAAAAAAAAAGTATTACGGGCCTAATAAGCTTTAGTGCCTGCCCTAAGCAGCGCTAGTATTAAACCAAGAGTGTAAAACATGATTATATTAGTCCTTTTTGGTAAGATGACATGTCATCACCCCGCTTCAAAGGGGAGACCAATAGCAATCATCATCATCATCATCATCGTTGCCGTTCTTCAGGTGTACCCGAGTATAGGTGGTGTTGGCTCAAGCGACAATGGCGGGCAGGGTCGAGGGCGGTGCGGGAGGTGCAGCGTGAACGTGGAAACGGCAAACACCGACCGCACGTTACACCTCCCTTGGTTAACCATCGTTCGGACTGCGTGGGCGCATTCTTTTGCTTACTTGTATGCGCAACCTAGCTTCCGATATGCGGATCAGCACGATCGTACTCGACAGTCAGGGCCAACAACTCACGTAGGCAGCAGTTATAGCCCACTCCACAGAAACAGCAGAGGAGATAATCATCACACCTGCAGCTACTGCCATCAGTGCCCATCACCCCCGCAGCGAATACGCCGTACTTGACGATCATCACACAGTACCAGGCAGCTTGTCGAAACCCACAGCCGTGTCTCCTCGCAAGCTCTTGCTTTGCTTAGGAAAACAAAAAGATCCCTCTCAAGGCGTCTGGGCCGGGAAACGAGTCCCTCGAGGGAAATGAAGTGGCCCGCGCTCCAGCATTCCGGGCCATTTCCCGAGAGTAGGCAGAGCTACGATTGCAGCCTCTACTGAAATGCACAGATATATGGGCACAATAACATCATGAGTTCAGCACTTGTCCCCGCCTCATCTTTTAGTTAAAAGAGCTGATGTAACCATTCTCCGCCAGCTACGGACAAATTCCTATTCTCATGGCTCTTTACTACACGCCATGTACCTTACGTGACAACCTGTATATTCTGTGGAATTCTGTGACGTATTGTTACGGAGGAAGAAATTCAGGGCCACCTCCATTAACGTGAAACCCAAGGAGGAGCAAATCATGCAGTGTATAAGTGTATTCAAAGATTGTAAGTCTCTCTTTCCACACGGCGCGTGCTGATTGGGCGCCGCAGTAGCGCCGGTGACAGGAGCAATCGCGCACTTGCTGAAGCCGAAGCGCCCTCTTTTGCGTTGAACCGGATTTAAGCAATTAAATGAGAGACAGAGTGGCCATAAGTCGTCTTTGTGTCACACACTGCAGCATGATAAGACGCTAAGAAATAGCGGGAGGCGTTGAAAATTCCGGCATCTTCTTTTAGTGCGCGTTACGTTGTCGCGCGAGGCGTTTGAAAAAGAGTGTCCCGGTGTTTTAGTACCGTGACTACATGAGGCGACAAGGAGACGCCGACAGCCCGAGCCCCCAAGGCACGTGCTTCGCCCCTAATAGACTTAGATGCTTGTAGCCCCGGATACACGGACCCGACGGGGGAGGGTCGAGTCGACAGGCGGAAGACGGAAGGTCATGGTAGTCGATTAGGCTTCCTTTCATATCTTCCTTTCCCTCATTTTCATATGTAGCGCCGGACACGATGGGCATTCTCTTCGTCTTGACTCGACACCAGCTTGGTGTACGGCCTAGCTGCTTCGGTGCAAAGCTTACCTGCATAGGCCCGTGTAACAGAATATTCTGTCAAGACTCCCAAGTCCCATACTTTACCCCTAATCCCAACCCCAGTTATGACGGTTATGAATCGTGAGCAGTGGGCGGCGCGCAGGGGTTTATCCAGAATTTAAAATTTTGGGGAGGTGTCGAAATCCTTCTGGGGGTATTGGGGGGGGGGGGGGGGGTATGAATCCCTGGACAGGGTGCTCGTGGTCGTGGAATCTTTTTTTTTTTTTTTTTTGGGGGGGGGGGTAGAAATCCATCTGGGGGGTGTTGGGGGCTATTGTGAGGGGGGGGGTCGAAATCCTTCTGGGTGTGTTGGGCTCTGTTGGAGGGGGGTGTATGAATCCCTGGGCGTACTCGTGGTTATGGAATCTTTTTGAGGGGGTGCCAAAATATTTCCGGGGGTGTTGGGAGGTTGTTGGGGGGGGGGGTGTATAAATCCTTGAATCCCTGGTGGCCCGGCTTTCCAGTTCTAATACCTCTCACGAGCGAGACGTACGGCCCTGACTGGCACGACTGGCCTGGGTTTTCCCGAGTGATGACCCCCACAGGGCGGGTGTCCATATCATCAGGCTTAATTGGCTGTACTCACTGACACATTGGCTCTTCTTTCCATTCGTCTATGCAAATAAACAATGATTCTGATATTTAACTGTGTCGGGCAAAACTCACCTACAACAGTTTCACCATTCAAGTCTTGCGCGTGAGTCCATGCTTCCGTGATTTTTTTAAAGCGAAGCTTTTTACCTCCAGCTAATTAAGGTTCTGTCGCGACCATTGGTGTCAACAGAAAACTCCCGCGAACAAATAAAAGAAGTTACTGGCACCGCCAGGAATCGAACCTGGAACGAGTGGAGAAACGGAACGAGAGCCCGTTGCCTTATGCCTTATCGATTGACCTACGAGCCCACGCGGAGACGGGGGGGGCGGGGGGAGACAGACGGTGCACTCACCGAGCACATCTGCCGGTTTATTACCCCTGCGTTCTCGCTGAACGTCACGTGATAGCGTCCCGCGACCTCTCGCGCCGCTGTGCGCTCCGTCCACGGCACGCGTAGAGGCCATGTGCGCGCCTTGCGCATGCGCTAGAAGTTCTGAAAATTAAAGGAAGCTGACACCTACGCCTGGCATCTCACTTCTCTGTCTCTGCCGCCGATCTCTTCGCCTCCATCGGCGGCGGCACAGACGGAGGAGAAGTGAGATCGTTTAACACCGGGCTTGAGCTTCCTTTAATTTTATAAAAGAAAGAGTTTCCATTCATGCGCTTCACCAATACGGCTCAAGCAACCACCGCTCATGAATAATGCATTGATTCAACCTTAGCAAAGAATATCTTTTGAAGTAATAAGGGGTGTGGTTAAGTGCATTTGACTTGTCTCTAGTGTCACTCTCTGTAGAGCCACGTCTGAGAATTCAAGTGCCGTCGCATGGGTAACCGTTGTGGGTGTAGTTTGCAGCTTCGCTTTCCAACTACCCTCACAGGGTGGATTGGGGCACATTTATTTTGTTTCCTTTGTTCTTTTTTTTTTTTTTTCAAGGTGTGAGGGGTGGGGTGGGGAGGCTTTTGAAATAAATCTAGCCTGCGTCACTGCACCAAATTTTGATAAAACGTCGACTGTGCCGGAAAGCGCTAAAATATTCGTGTAATGCGTCGCTCATACGCCAGCCCGCATGCAACTAAACTGACAGGTGTGGGAACCGTGGGCGAGTTCCGGGCAAAGTAAGGAGGCGGAGGTCAGACGAGCTATTTTTCAAAACGTAAGCTTTGGGGTTTGGCGGCTTTGGGGAACTCAAAATGGGAGTCAGGGGATCACCTGTAGCGACTTTCTCTTCCCCCCACCCCCCTCCTCCTCCTCTTGATATTGTCCGTTTCCGCCACGGTGGGGAGTTGCCGCTGACAGCGGTGGTGGGGGCACCCAGATATATATTACCCAAAAATGGAATAAATCTGTGCGAGAGTTTGACAAGCCTAGGCGTTCGCTTACAGAACATTTTTTTAGACGAAAATTATATTAGCTGCGGTTACACGGCCGCGACAGAAGCGCAGCAAACGCATGTTCTACCGCGTCGACATCACGTAAACGGCATGACTCGCTGGAAAGGCATAGCGAAGTCTCTGCGCAAGCAGGCTTGGACGCGCTTCCATGCCGCTGCTCTAGCTCGCGCCAATGCGATTCTTTCGCAACCATATAACCGTAGCAATATTTACTTAGCATCCAGACTTATCTCCAATACTCGTCCTCTCCTCCTAGCTCGGGCCAGGGTTGCCAACTGACTTTTTCCACCGCACTGGACGCTGTCATTCTTGCTTGTTTTCCACACCAACAGCATACAAAGCGAGCAAGCATGAATGACTGGCTGCTCTAGCTTTCGCTTTGTCGGCAAATGCGCTCCCGAGAAGTTTAGAATTTCGCAACGCGCGCTTTCCTCACCCCTCCAGCGGGAACCAAAGGAGCACTACTTATCGCTGGTCTTCGCCCCTGCATGCACGAAATAGCGGGCTTATTAAACAGGGGCAGCAGCGCGGCTGCAAATCATGCCTCGCAGGTCTCGTCAGGGCCATCGGTTCGCGCAACAGCGGATCACGCCACGTCGGGTACGGACGCTCGAACCGCGTGAAAGCAAACGCCGAAAGGCAGCCGGGGGAGAGGAGGAGGCCTCAGGCAGATGGGGAGGAGAGGGGGGTGGCAAGCGGCGGGTGGCTGCTGTGAGTCGCGCTTTTGATCCCCCCTCGCGTGCCCCGCGCGGCGTCCCTTTTGTCTGCTCTTCGGCGTGCCGCTCCACTCAACGTTTTTAGATACTTTTTCAGTTCCGTATCTCCCCGCCGCGGCCATGGAGAGAAGGCGGCCGGCCGCGACTCTCGCCACCGCGGCGCTGCGGTTGCGAGTTGCGCTAGGAGAGCGAGCGTCGTCTGCTAGCGGGGAGCGTTCCGCTCGGCGTCTCCGGTCCTCGCCGCTTCTGGCTGCGTACTGCAAAAGAAATGACTGTTCTCGGACGTTGCTCATCATTTTGCTGCGGCCGTTGCAGTTCTAGATCTATTTGAAACGGACGGTATTATGCAAGAAGTCGTGTACCTATGCCCAGGGATTTGAAGCGGTGGCTAAAATATCAAGAACGACAGCGTTTTACATGAACGTTCGCGTAGCAGTGGCTCTCAAGCGTGCGCACAAATTCTCTTGCCATGCCAATTGCGCAAATTTATTGCATCACGAATGATATTTTTTCACACGACTGTTGGAGCAGCTTCCCGTTTCGTAGACAACATAGGTGATATCGTGTCGCGCAACAACGCTCTTCAGGATTGTGTGAAGGAAAGTTTGACATCCACCTAAATGCAGCCATACGGCTACAAAGGAAAGCTATACAGCTTTCTCAGAAACTTCGCAGTTGAAGAAAAATTCGTCCTGGTCCAGGATTCGAACCCGGGACCACTGCTTAACCGGAGCAAAAAATTTTTCTTCAACTGCGAAGTTTCTGAGAAAGCTGTATAGCTTTCCTTTGTAGCCGTATGGCTGCATTTAGGTGGATGTCAAACTTTCCTTCACAGAAACTTACTCCACCTTGGGGATTTCCCCTAAATCTGGTCGATCTTCAGGATTGTGTAGGCCCCGCTTTCTTTCGGGCCCAGTAAAAAAGTTTGCCGACGCTGCCCCGGTTCTTCTTCGAGTGCTGCCGTTCTCCAGTTTGCTGGGAGCCGTATTGCCGCACTATTCTCGACTATCTGTGCAAAATCGGTGCATTGCTGGAGAACAGGATTGTCGCTCCTTGGGAAAGTGCTCTTCTTTTGTAATCACCTAGCTCGTGCGCAGAAGCTACCTTTCTCTTTTTCGGAGACCGCCGCCGAGTCTGCTTGCTCAACAAGTTGCTGGGAAGGTTGGGAAAGTTAACGGAAACTGCACTTTCCTTCAGTGCCCAGTAAGCCCGGCCGACCTCGACGACTTTACGTTTATGATCGCAATATCCTCTTCGAGAAAATGAAGTCCACATATATATTGCGCGTTTTGCTTATCTCTTTGTCCGCGCGGGGAATCGCTCTTTTCTATTGGGTGAAAAGCTATGGATCCGATGACGGCGCTAAAAAGAGACACTTCTGAGTGTTGCTTCTGTATCTGCTCGTACAGCCAGGTGCGGAGCACGTTGGCATTGCGGTAAGCCAGGCTCATCAAAGAAAACACAGCGTCTTGACGGAGTTACGAAATCCTCGATGAAATGGGCACTGTTCAATAGCGTCAAACTGAACGCACTGAAGGGGCAAGGTTCGCGCACAGGGGTCAAAAACAAACGCAAACAAAAGGAAGAAACTTGTAGAGACACGCAACTACGCCGAAACTTTGAGCATGCATATACGCACGCGCGTATATGCATGCTCTTCTGCAAAAGTGAACTCGGAAGAACCACACAAGTGGCAAATAATTTCGTTGTCTTCTGTTTATTGTAGCTGTTTGCTTTCAAGAATGTACACAATTACCGGATGTGTGCGCCCACCCACGCGCGCACACCAAACACGCGTGGAGCGCTTAACTAAGTGGTTTTCGCCTTCCTGCTCCAGTCGGAAGGAAACCATAACGTAAACAGCATGTGAGCGCTGGCACGTCAGCGCGCAAGAAGAGCTCTGTGCGCTTGAACCTAGAACAGGCACAGAGAAGAATAATCGGCACCTCATGAGAACGTCGACTTGCCGGAGAGCGCGTGCAACGCCGTGCAAACGCAGCGCGCGCGCGAGAAAAAAAAAAAGAAAGAATGGCAGAAAAATATAACTTACCCCGCAGGGAAAAAAAAAAAAAAAACTAGTGGCGTAACACGTTACGTAGAGTTGCTGGTCACGTGATTTTTATCGCTCTTGGATTCCTTCGCCCTCGTGCAAATTCCGGCCGGCCGTAGCGTTCCGCTTCGGCATCTCGGGTTGTGATCTGGCTGCGTACTCGAAAATAAATAACTGCTCTCGGAAGTTGCTCAACATTTTCTTGCCGCGCGCGCGCTATTCTAGTTCGCGATTTATTTGAAACGGGTCGATTATGCAAGGAGATGTACGTACGCCCAGTGATTTTTAGCGGGGGCCAAAATACCAAGAACGACGTACAGCATTTTAAATGAATTTTCGCGTAGCAGTAGCTGTCAACTGCGCACGCGATTTCGCTTGAGATGCCAATAGCGCAAGTTCGTTGCAGCGCGAATGATATTTCCTGATATCCATGCGCAGAAACTGCATGCTTTCTTTATGAAAGACATCCGCGTATCCTTCGTAGTTTCAAAGAAATCAAATTGTTGCGCGGGTAAAGCTAACCCAAAATCCTTGAGATTTAGATTGTATGTTTTCTAGTTATATTGTGTTAGCATTAAGAATTTTTATTTTTGTTCATTTGTCTGTTTTGTTTCAATATTTTTTTAGCATGAGGCTACATTCCGTCCTCCTCTTGTACATTTTGTAAAGAGCATAAGCATGTCCCTCATGCACGACGCATGTGCCCAGCCTCCTCACAAGCATCACTGCTAAAGTGGGCTGGAAAATCCCGTACCACGGAGCAAGATTTATCTTGCTCCGTGTCCCGTACAGCCGACTGCGAGTTAAGCCAGTCGGCAGTGCACCAAGCCCAGCACAAGAAAGAAAACACAGCACGTTGACGAAGTCACGAAATGCTTTCACCCGCGGCCGCACTGCTCTATAGCATCTCAAACCGACCACTGAAAACGGCAAGTTTCTCGCGCAAGGGCAAAGACAAACGCAAGCGAAAAGAAGAAACTTGTAGGGCAGACACGCAACTACACCGCGGCCGCAACTTTGAGCCCGCGGGCCGGCCGCGCACGCCGTCAACGCTGCCGCCGGAGCCAACGTTACTAAGTAACGTTGGCCGGAGCCGCCGCCGCAGCCGCCGAAACAGCGCAACTCGCGACGGGAGCGCCCTCTCAGCGCCTAGGGTAAAGTCGCGCCCGCTTTGGAAGGCGCAGTTCCGAAACTGAAAAAGTATCTATAAACGTTGGCTCCACTGGCGTTCGAATCCCACGGACGACAACGAGCCGGCAGGGCCTGCGCGGGACGAGGGAGCGAGCAGTACCGCCTTCTCCCGTGGGCGCTAATCGGACTTCCGAGCCGGCCGCTGCATTTACAATCTTCTGCGGTTGGCTTCGGTGTGAATGTTCGGCAAAGTTGACCGCGAGGGGGTTGTTGCAGTGTCTGTGCCGTGGACGATTCGGTAGTCGATTGAAGCCTGCTGATATATCGGCTAAGAAGCTCGATTGTGTGAAAACAGCCTGGCGCGAGCTTGCGTGAACGACACAGGGTATCCTCTGGTCGTCAGGACACCGCCGGACACGACCAAGGGGGATCATCGCCGGATATATTGTTGAAGGTAGGTGATTTTTGCTGTGATGGAGTAGCGCGCTGCGGCCGAACATTTTTTTTTTTTTCGTCTCATGAATGTGTTCCCTTTTCCTTATTAGGATGCCCCAAAACAACGAAATATCAAAACTGTTAGTATACTTGTTTTGACTAGTTGTTTTGGAGCGCCTTAATGCGAGCATCGCTAGAAAACAGAAGAATCGAAGTCGGGATACGGGTGTCAAGGGCAAGATATTTGTGCAGGAAAAAAACGCCCATGTCATGTCTGCTGCTCGCATAGCCCTTACACTGTTCTGCTATTTGCTGCGACAATTGAATGGTGAAAGGATTAGGCCACGGCAGTTGCCATCGGGATGTCGTTACTTTCTATTTTATATGTTTTTGCGTGCAACAGCTTGACCGGATAAAGGCGTCCGGAGCGCGACGACGGAATCGCAGGCTGCGCGGCGCGAAAGAAAGCGTGTCAATAATACGAGTTGAAGTCCCAGATGCCTTGTGCCTGTCTTCGAAGCGCTGTTGCGCAACGTGAAATGACTAACCGAGAGAAGAAAAGGTACTTCAAGCTGTACTGCGTGATGCCGTGGACCGTGCAAGCCACAGCACCATTGTTTCTGCGGCCGCCGAAGCATTGAATGCTATGGACGACTTAAATGCGCAAGTAACTGCCAATCGAGCGGGGGGTGTCGAGTCGCTTAATGACCCTTGAGGAGCAGCAGTTAAAAGTCCGTTGTCCGTGACATGAGCTACAAACAACGAACTGAGTGTTCCCGAGTTCTGGCAAATCGACTGTGACAACGCCGATAAATAATCATTTAGGTGCAAAATTTATTACTAAATTCGATTGTGGTATCTGGTTCAATCCTTGCTTCTGCAGGTGTAACAAAAACCACTTCATCACATCCAGCGTTTTTTGCTCCTTTGCATGCAATGCACTACTTCATGGAGGATACGAGCGCGAAAATATACTGATATTTTCTATTCAATTATGGGTGGGTGTATGCATTTCTAGCAAAAAAAATAAATGGTGAGGTAGAAAGGTGACAACGAGAGAGGGAGGGAGCAATAGGAGTAGACACGACATTTAAAACCTTCGACATGCGAAGCGATATATACATCCCAGGCAGGCAGAAATGAGGTCAAACGACCACAAATGTAAAGGCCACCATATTTTGCGTGACAAGGACCAAGGCGAGAATAAAGTAAACTAGTTGCTCATTGCTGTAAGAGTGTTCAGCAGCACACAAGTTGATAAACTTTACCATCCCTTCGCAAAGTAAATTGAGAGAAGCGCGTTCTCACATTAAGGATGCATCAAAACCTTCGATAAAAGTTCGTCGAATCGATCTTGCAAATCGCAAACGGAGAACGAATCCATGCGACGATTTATCGCGCACTATAAGTAAACGCATCTACGAACAATCTAAATGTGTATAGATGGCTTGCACTGACATCAGCGTAGCTTCCATGTTTGGGACCCACAAGTACGGCGAAAGACTGCACACTTATCTGGCGCTCTTATCTTTGGTAACGCTGAAAAAGTTGGAAGTGGGTCACAAGAAAGGGTTGGGATGACGTCATGTGCAAGCTATGTATCGAAAGGGTGTACTGAAGGGCTTGTTGGTACATCCCTTGGTTCCGCGCTGTTTTTATACGATCTGTATCGAAACTTGGCTTATGAAACAAGGGTACACTACTGCACTTCTTCTTTATGATCGATGCGTGTACTGCCTTATCTAGATCCGTTCCTTTTTTTTTTTCCTTGCGATTTTCAAGTACCCGTTTTGACACAATTGCTGAAAGCCCGGTTTCACGAATACGCGGGGTGTTCAAAGGTCTTATCAGAGCTTTTCGGTCGCCCAACCTACCTAAGGTGAAACCATTAGGTTTTTTTCTTTTTTTTTTTTTTTTGACAGGACGCGATCATTCCTTCTGAGAACGCTTTCGCTTTATAATCCTGAACTTAAGCTCAAACTGGAGCAAATAAGACTACGCAAACCAAAACACCATTAATATAAACTCAACAGTGTCACCCGCACTACCCGGTCGGTAACCTGTAATATATATTACAGAAGTTTATTCCTTCCACAGAATTAGCTTAGCTCGCTTGCACATTCAGTCCTCCCTCGGGTTTTCTTTTTTTTTTTGCCATGAGACAGCGCAATGGAAGAAGCTACTGCTGAATATTCCGCCTATCGTCAAATAACGATTACCAGTTATTTCCTCCGTCACAAGCATGCAAGCATCGTGCTTACGCCGCGTCGACTTCTGCTCACGCCATGACGATCAGCTATCGTGCATTGCCAAGGAAGGCAAGAGTGTACGAACCAGTCTGAAGGTTATGGAAGTGGCACCCAGTGCATTAATCGGAGGCTTCCTATCCCTCTTTTTACTCTTTCCGCTGTCATCGTGTTCTCCCTTTTTATTTTTTTATTGATCTACCCCGTCCCCCCATCCGCCCAAAGTGAAGTCTTTGCAGCATTCCTACCAAAAAGAAAAAAATGACGAAGGGTATACTTCTCGGTCAAAAACACGTTAGCATTCGCTGTACGAACATTGATACGCAGCCAGCAAAATAAAGAATCGGAAACGGCCGCTAAAGTTCCGATGTTGCTAAATTTTGTCAGTGACTGGACTTTCAAATAAATATACTTTATGATGCGTTGTGGATACGCTTAAGAATTCATGAAATGGATACAAATTTACGGCGCTGGTACTTTTTGCAAGCTGTGCACGACCGGCGTGCTTCCGAACGGCACGCTTCAGTCATTTAACGAGCTCGTCGCTTTCGGCCGTGAACAGATCACCTACATAGCTCCCCAGCTTATTTTCCTTCAATATAATAGCCAGCGTGTTTGCCAATTCCCTTCTTTCTGTTTTTGCCTTTAATTACACAGGCCGTTCTTAATAAGTGCCGGTCTATAGCCTGCCTACCAACTGTTGCACGCACTTTCATTTCGTGACGTCATCATCGCCATTTGCACCCTCTTGGTCTGCAAACCCGACAATGGCGGATGCTGATGATGATGGTTGGATTTTTATGGCGTAAGGCCAACTGGGGCAAAGAGCGCCAAATCAGTGCTTACATCAAGTGCATCAGTGCGGACGCACTTACATCATTGCAAATTACCGTATATGCACGATTCTAACCCACACCTTTCCTCGCAAAGGGTAGCCTTAAAATTTGCGTGCGCGGTACAATTGGGCTCAAAACCTAAATAGGATTTCAATGTTCCACACTTTCCTTTGAATGCCAGGAGCAACTGGATAAGCAATTGTATGAAACACAAGTGATTTTGCCGCCACAGTTGCGTGCGTCGAATAAAATATCTTCTGCCAGGTACGTGAAGTCGTGTATTTTACATTTAGGCAGTAGAATCGGCTTCAATATTTTTTTTTTTTCGAATTTTCTCTAAGTAAACTTACGTGCGCGTTACAATTGGGAGCGCGTTTACAATCGTGCAAATTCTACCCCACCCATTCGTTTTTTATACCAATGTATTTTCACGCCGAAATATGTCAGTCCACGTGACGGTCCTTTTGGAAAGAACGAAAAGTTTTTTGGTAAAAAACGAGAAAAGAATGAAAAAGAGAGCGACTTGGCGCTATGTTAGGCAGGTTGACAATGCTGTCAGCGCCCGGACGTGCCGATGTCGTCTCTTAAGTGGAGAGGTGCTCAGGTCATGAAGCGCGCCGAACGAGGTCAGACATGCCGCATCATACTGTCACGGCCGTAACCTGAATACCTAAAAGGTCGGTGCGATCGTGCGCAAGCCCGCTGGATAGCTCCCGTATCGCGTGTTATATAGTGCGCGAATTAAACGCTACTGCGCAGCAAATAATGCACTCGCAGACTGGCACCTAGTATTAAATTTTAAAGCTGAAATTTCGCGTCTAGCTGAAACCCCGCTGCAACTCAGTTATATCTCTTGACTTATCTTCGCACACTGCGGCTACATCGCTAGTGCGGCCTTAAATGTTAAGCCAAAATTGAAATCTAAGCTGAAAATCTGGATCTCAAAAAATTTAATTTTTAGAAGCAAAGGGCCGCTGAGCCGGTCATACGAAGAGGAATATGCTGTAGGTTCCACACCTGCAGATGTCCCACAGGCGATAAAAAGTAGATAGATTGTACAGAAGGGGAAACCGGGGTGGGCACGTTGTGCGCACAAAAGTGACTCATCAGTTGGCACCGTGTACGCGCGTGCTTTGGGAGGGTTGGGCGAGATGGGGGTTCCTGAATGAGCGTAGCTTGTATTTTTCCCATCCCTCATTGTGCGACAAATCAAAGCAAAAACATTAATGGCACACGCCCAATGCTCCGCGAAGCACTGGGCGGGGCGGCGGGGCACCCCGCCCCTGTACAATTCGGCAGCTCTGCGGTGACGTCAGCACTCACCGAATTCCCGAGAAATTGGAAGGGCCTCAACAATAGGGGGACTGCATGCGTCGCCGTTAAAGAAAGAAAAAAAGGGAGACATGTCCAATGCGGAAAGAGGAGCTGTTTATTGAAGCCCATGGTCGTTTAACTGTTTACCGCGATCAAGCATTGTTTGTGCTACCGAACGTGTTTGTGTTTGATGCATAACAACAAAGCTTTACGAAAAATCACGGGCCATCTCCATTAACTTGAAACGTGGGTAGGAGATTCTTGGCGCCTTGGCGTTTTTGCTAACGGAGATGAAACCGCTGGGGGGTAGGTAAGTTTTTTTTTTTTTGAGGCACGAAGTTCTCTAGGCGTAGGTGTATTAGTACTGTGACATCATGAGATGACGATTACGACGACGACAGGAGATTCCAACAGGCCCAGCCCCTAAGAGGCTTTGCCCCTAAAACGAATATAAATTGCACGGGGGCAGCGTCATTCGCGCTCAGGCTGTTTCAAGAATGATGTCGGTTCTCTTCAACGTGGCGTTGTTACTTGTGGTTTTGGGCTTGCAGGGACAGTCGAAAGCTGTATGACAGTAAACACGGGAGTGCGTGTCGCTCAGTACATGCAGAGCGGTAGCAATGGGAATGCGAACTGTCGTAGTTCGTATACATTTGGCGGGATTAACCCCCCGACAACGGTTGATTGCGCTGTTGTCTGCTGCGGTAGCTACGTTAGATATCAGGAAACGATTCCAGAGAATACATGTTCCGATGGGGAGCTTGTTCTTAAGTGCGCAACGGAGCGAACGCATTAAAACGTTCGCTTTTCGCTGCCCGATTGGGT